>NC_053026.1:500263209-500567354 GCF_003073215.2 Triticum urartu | reverse complement strand
TGCTCCCTTTGTCAATGGCGCCTCCCTTTTCTTCTGCATTTGACTCTCAATTTCTGAAATGGTTGCATCAACATTGTGTCAGCATGACATAGAACACACGTATTATTACGTCAAGCTTACAACTGCCAGCTGATATATGGCATGATTTTTTTTCTCCCCTAAACATTTTCTTTCATGTGGTGTTCAGGCTGTGGGGACGCACGGGTACGCGGCGCCGGAATACATCGAGAAGGGGCACCTGACGGCGAAGAGCGACGTGTGGGGCTTCGGGGTGGTGCTGTACGAGCTCCTGACGGGGCGGCGGTCCCTGGACAGGAACCGGCCGCAGGGGGAGCAGAAGCTGATCGAGTGGGTGGTCCAGTTCCCGCCGGACAGCCGCAACTTCCGCATGATCATGGACCCCAAGCTGCGCGGCGAGTACTCCTCCAAGGCGGCCCGGGAGATCGCCAAGCTCGCCCAGAGCTGCCTCCTCAAGAACCCCAAGGAGCGGCCCGCCATGAGCGAGATCGTCGAGGTGCTCAGGCGAGCCGTGCAGACCGAGGTGGCCTCTGTGCCAGTGGACAAGGCACCCATCGCCGGCAACGGGAAGAGGGTCAACGTGGCGCCGCCGTCGAGGAGGTGACTGATGTGCTGTCAAGGAGAGTTCCTTGTCCCTCCTTTTAGGCGAGGTTTGCGTATGGTATAGCTATGCGAACATGAGTTTAGATGATATGGGTTGTTGGATTCTTGATAGTGTTTTCTTTTCCCCCTTCTTTGGAGGCTCATTTGAGTGAAGAATCAGTTACTGTGGAATGCAAATTAACCAGCCAATACTACTTGAGTGGGAGTGGCAACCGTTACCTGTTGCTGTTGGAGGACTCAATGCAGCTCATATACTGTACCTGGATATCCCACTCTGAAGGTATGGAAAACTCCAATGCGTCCGTCCTTCCCGCGTCCAAAGTGGCCACTTCTCGCAGCGTCTTCTTCCTCACGTCGATGGCGAGGATCCATGCTCTGCGGCTCTCGGCCATTCCGTTGCCGGCATTTTCTTCGTGAAATTTCAGGTCAGGGTTCCTTTCAGCCCTGACCATGATGTAAACGACATCTTCTTCGTGTAGGCTGATCGCGGATTGGCTTCTTCCATTGAGCTTCCCCATGTCATGGAGATGAGAGGACAACTCCGGGTGGCTCATCCCCACCGGCACCTTGAAAATGTTGAGCCCGCAGTCCTTGCGCCATTGCTGACAGGGATCAGCCTTCTCCCATGCCGTGGATTTCCAACATTTGGTAACCAAGGCGGTGGTGCTGGTGAGGCCCTGGCCCTTTAACTTGAATCGCATCTCGAAGAACTTGATGCGGCCTTGCACGATGGCGACGTCCCACCCCCAGACGTCCTCTGACCTGCCCTTGCGCTCGGCTTGTGGCAGCGGGATGTGGCCAAGCACGGCGCCGTTGGCATCGTCCAGCCCGAGCAGGGCGCAGGTCAGGATGCCCTTGCGCAGGTCGGCCCAGGCCATGGAGCCGCGTTCGCCTCCGATCGCGAGCACCTTGCTCGGGCGGAAGTAACAGAACCTCTCTCGCTCGTCGACGTGCATCCACCTGCCAGTCCACGTCCAGGTCCTCGAGTCGAACAGCGAGAGGCTGAAGAACAGCTCACACTCACCTTTGGCACCTGCCATCACATGGAGCGCGGCGACGAGGAAGTCATCTCCGACGCGCCCGTCTTCGCGTAAGCGCAGGATACCGGCGGACTCGAGGGGACGGGGGTCGGGGAGCAGGCGGAGCGTCGATGTGGCGCCGGCGGCCTGGTAGACGAAGTACTCGAGGTGCTTGTCGCCGCGGACCTCGCGGGTGACGCTGAGGAGGACCGCCGGGAGGTACGCGTAGGCGGTGGTGGCGTTGGTGCGGGCGTCGACGTAGCCCCGGACGTCGAGGAGGATCGACTCGGGAGGCGTGTCCTGGCCGTCGTTCTCGAGGTGGATAGGCGGCCCGCCGTCCTCCTCCCTCCATAGTCCGTGGAGTTCTCGCACTCATCGTCGACGTCCTCAGTGAGTTCTCGAACTCCGTGGACGGTGAGCGAATAGATCAACTACTAAGTAGACTGTACGTGCGTTGCCACGGGCCAAGAAACGGATTTGTAAGTAATGTTTATTTTTTGATAAAGGGTGGATTTAATTAACTCAAAATGGAGCATCAAGAAGATACAAACATGATGAGCACATATCCGGCCTCTGCATAGTTAGGATGCACACAGCCAACACCAACACACGCATACAAAAACATACCTGCAAATAGCAAAGTCATATAAGACCAAAGCTATGCATGTAGGCGAGGAAAAAAACTCCAAAGCGATCAGATCCTGAATCGACAAACTATAACAATAACCATATCTGCACCGACCATGTCATGACATCACTTGGACGACGAGGTTCTTCAACAATAACGCCTTCAAGAAGGGAGCGACACTCAAGTGCCACCGTCACCGGATCCAGCCACCCAAGGCTACAATCTAGGTTTTCACCCTGAAGAATCAGTCCGAGCATTCTGAACAATGCCTTCAAGGTAACGACGTAAAAACATCGCCATTGCCAGGTATACCCAACTCGGGTCAGATCTAGGCTTTCACCCCAGAGCTCAAGACCGGGTGCTCAAGTAGTACCACCATCAAAGTCATTCATGTGTTGTCGCCATCACTTTTCCACAATCCCAGCAGCTACATGTGATATGACCACCGCCGCCGCACAACCATCCCTTTGCATCAAGACTTCGTCCATAGTTTGCATCTCGCCGCCGAAGTCAACCACCAGATCTACGGAGACAAAACTCTTAGAAAATCTTTTAATGGTGACCGCAATCCGCAGCGAGGCCGCCGCCATACCGGATCCAATTCCCGGTGACGCAATCAAAGCAGATCTGCCACACTGCGACAATTAGCCGCCGGCGCACTCAACCAGGAACTCCGCCTAGCAGTGAAGACCCGACCATGCCACTGCACAGCAAGACTCCAGGCAGCCATGACCATGTGTAACCGGCCACCTGGACGGCCGCCGAGCATCTGCATGCACGTGCACATCTTAAGCAGCCGTGTGGATGCATCCACGCACCAGCCCCGTACTCCAGGCCATGGACTTCATTTAGATCGGAAGGCCAGAATCACAAGGTAGCCGCCAGATCGGGAGGCAAGCCATGGACAGATCATAAAGCCAGCAGCCAGATCGGAAGTTGACCGCCAAGGGGGAGAACAGAAGGAAAAGAAGAGGCCGGAGATGCCCCGCCGCCGCCGTCCGCCGGGCGGCCGGCCTCCTCCGGCGGCGGCATGGTGAACGGCGCTGCGTGGGAGGGCTTCCGAGGTGGCCGCGACGGCGCCTCCGGAGTTGCCTGAAGCGACCTGGGAGGCTAGGGAAGTTAGGTATGTTTATTTTACTTCCCACAAATGAGGACATTGTACGCAATGTTCAAATAAAACACAAACATAAGTACCTTCTTCTCTCTTCCAACAAACACCAGGCTCCCCTCTAGCCTCTCTTCTACATTGAACTTGTCTCCTGTCGTGTCTTATTTCTCCATACATCAGTCATCCTCTCAATACAAAAGATAATTTGAATAGATAGAATGACATCCATCTAAAGAATGCAATCGGTAAAACAATAAGACCAACTGAAGAATGATATAGTTTCATCTGGAAAAATGTTGTGTTGCCCTTTAAATATTTTTTTCTCGAATACGCATAGCATGCGTATCTTGCATTAAAGAGAGAGAACAGGGGTACAAGAGCCCTCCGCCGAGTGTGTTACAACACACCCACTCCACCGTATCAAGGGTACACACTACACCTCACCTCCGACCCACCTATGTATCCACCTAAAGAAGGGTTCCAAGTCCGACCTTATGAGGCCGGCCGTCTTCCAAGCCCTACCCTCTGAAAGGATCCTACCAAAGAGTCTATTAAGCGATGGGGAGTCGCCGTCAAACACGATCCCATTCCGATGTTTCCAGAGCTCCCAAAGGGAAAGGATGATGATGGTCCGCGAGTCCCTCGCCGGCATGCCGTCCCCTCCTATGTTTACCAGCCATGATGGTAGCATGTCGTCCTGCGTTGGCGTCCACTCCGGCTTGCCTAGTGCCGTGCAAATCTGCAGCCAAAAGGACCGGGAGAAGGCGCACTGAAGCATGATATGGTTCATCGTTTCATCCTCCTGGTCGCAAAGCGGGCAAACCTCCTGATGCGGCAGCCCCCTCCTGGCCAAACGATCCGAGGTCCAACAGCGGTTCCGCACCGCGAGCCAAGTGAAAAAACGACATTGAAGGGGGCCCCGATTTTCCCACGTTGTTGCCGTTGTCGGGACCACCTCCCTGCCTGAGAACTTCGCCGCGTAAGCCGAGCTAGCAGAGTAGACCCCGCTCCTCTCCCATGCCCACATGATCCGGTCGTGCACTCCCTCCTGGAGTTGATATCCTTGGACCCGCTCCCACAGCGCCATAAACTGGAGGAGCGTCGGCCCCTCCAAATTCAGACCCACGTACTGCGCCCACGCACCATTAGCTAATGCCTCGTTGACATGGAGTTGCCGGCGAACGCATTTGGGAATCCTGGAGTAGATGGCCGACGCAACTTCCCCGATCCTGAATCCTTCCAGCCACCTGTCCTCCTAGAACAAAGCCTGTCTACCGTCTCCGACCGTCGTGTGCATCGCCGCGTTGCATAGCTGCCTAGCTGCTTTTGGCAACGATATGGTGAACTCACTCCATGGTCTCGAGTTATCTGTCTGGGCGAGCCACTGCCATCTGGCTTGCATGGCGATGTTCATCCACTTAAGGTCCGGAATCCCAAGGCCACCTGCCCGCTTGGGGGCACAAATAGCCGGCCATGCAACGGAACAGTTTCCTCCGTTCGCCTCCGCTTTTCCACACCATAAAAAGCCTCACAGAATTTTGTTTATGGCCTTTATTATCTTAGCTGGGAGCTCCATTGCTAGCATCACATGTATTGGCATTGATGATAGCACCGACTTGACAAGGAGTAGCCTTCCACTCTTCGGAAGTGATGAAGCTCTCCAAGTGGGTAGGCATGTCGCAATGTGTTCCACCAGCCCCTGAAGCTGGGCTGCTGATTGCCGACGTATGGTATATGGGAGCCCAAGATATCTTATCAGGAATCTCCCAAGTGAGCAGCCAAGGGTATCAACCACCACCTCCATTTGGTCCTGCGTGCACCTGATCGGTAGCGCAGCACTCTTGCGCAAGTTGGCCTTGAGGCCCGAGGCAGCAGCGAAAATCTCTAGAATGAGTGAGCACGCCCGCAAGTCCATCATGTGTGGTTTAAGAAATACCATGACGTCGTCCGCAAAGATTGACATCCTGTGCCGTAGTCCGGATGGTGCAAGGGGGGCAAGGAGGCCAAGCTCAGCCGCCCGGTGGAAGAGCCGCTGAAGTGGCTCCATGACAAGAAGAAAGAGCATTGGCGACATTGGGTTCCCCTGTCTTAGTCCACAATTGTTGTATATTGGCTTCCCTGAGACTCCATTGACCATAACTCTCGTGGAGGATGTGGCAAGGAGCCCATAGATACACCCAATCCACCGTTGTCCAAAACCCATAGCATGCAAAACCTCCAATAAGAATGGCCACTGGACGTAATCAAAAGCTTTCGATATGTCGAGCTTTAAGAGCACGATGGGATCCCTCAAGACATGAAGCCGCCTATCTGTTCCTTGCACGAGCATGAAATTATCATGTAAATATCTGCCCTTCACGAATGTGCTCTGGTGCTTGCCCACCAAGCAAGGTAGCTGATGACTCCCAAGAGCTCTTATCGACGGAGTCGTTTGGCACCTCGATGTCGATTCATCACATCCTGGGGTTGAAGAAGGTCCCAAGGGTTCTGGTCTGTAGTCACGGAGCTCCTCCGCCCCATCCATCTTCGGTAACAAGGACACCAGCGCCTTGTTAATTGCTGGCATGCCCCGTGTGTCTCCACGGTAAAACGCGTCCAGCGCCCTAAGCAAGTCCAGCTTGATGAGGCTCCAGCAGCAAGCCCTTTAAATATATTACAGTGTATAGTATTACTCAGTCCAGTGGATTCAGAGGTTTGCACATGTTCCAAATATAACACATCTTTCTCTCCATGATGCTAAATGCCAAGCATGTGTAATGAAAGATGTGGGGCATGAAGCACCCCGTCACACGCCAAGGCCCCTCTCAAGTTCTATTGGCAAATGGGGCAGTAGAACCAGAAAACCGGAGACCTTCTTTTCACTCCAGTGGCTCCAACAACAAATAAGGATGATCATTAGCCAAGAAAACATGGAAACGTGGTTAGTAAAGTAGTTAACTCTAAAAATGATCACTTGCACCCGAAGACTCATTCACCAATCTCAACGGCATTATGTAGATTTTAAAAATAGATGGTTCTGCAGCATACCTTTACAAAATAGTCATAAATAGATTTTTAAAATAGTGACAATCATACATGTTAGCCGACCACCAAGACAAACTTCTTATGCCTCTCATTGAGGAAATCGTGGCACAAATGTTTGCGGTTAGAACATAAGGTAAACTTTAATTAACAAAACATCAAAATAATGATTTCCTACCAACCCCATCTTTTGTCAGGAACATAATTCAGATCATGTTTGGCTCCTTTACATGTCTACATCAGATACACACCTTGCTACTATTTCTATCCGAACAAGTAAACCTCCTGGTATAACAAATTGTTGGTGAATCCTATGACTCCTGTCGATCAATAAGTCTAGTGCCTAAACATATCGAGTGCTACAAAACTGATTAGCAAAATAAGTTAGAAAAATCTCTTGAAGAAAATATGTCAGAACTATTCATTTCAGATTCCCAATATAAAGCACATAATACCAGCCTTTAAAATTTCAAATAATGTTTACTCACTGACAGTGATCTACCTGAAAATGTACAAGTTTGTCAGAACAGTACTTGAAAGATGAGAAGTTGACACAAGGTTCATTGTTGAATAGGCGTTATGAAAAAAGCAGACATATGACAAGTTCTTTCACAACATATAGTCATGTAATAACAATTATGAAGTTATGCAGACATCTCCTTGTTGAACAAATTTAGTTTACAATAATTATAATGGACCCTCATGTAAACAATAAGCTATGTTAAGTTTTACCAACATGGAAAAGAAACATCACATGATGACAGCTAGTTGCCAACATTAATAGCTAGCAAATTGCTGGAAGAAAAATGTATGCTAAGGTCTTGATCATTACTTTTCTATTTCTGAGAGATTGATCATTACTATACTACTCATGAAATAAATTGATCCTGTGTATTCCCTTCTTCTCGTACAATATTATAATCAGTTAAATCCTATCCAAATGCAATGCCTACTGTAACACAAAAACTGAAATAAGTGAACTAATCAAAAGGTTCCATTTGTTATCTATCTTCTATTGGTGCTCGTGTGAGTTACAAAGAGTATTTACAAATGAATGAAGGTACTTCCGATCATATGTCTTCCAGGCAAGCTGATCAACATCGTGCTTGATGGCACCTCTCTCCTCTCAGAACGAAGCTTCTGGTATACTTTACTTGCCCTTTGTTCAAGTTCAGAAATTGGCATATATTTTTCATCACAAGGACTCCTAATTTCTCATGTTCCTATAATAGTTTAACGCCCCCTGCTGCGAACATGTACCCATATTTAACTGTATGTGGACATAATATACTGGCACATTATAAACAGAATATACTGTCACATTATAAAACAGTTAAATGCACAAACCAAGAATCTTAGGCACCTCTATGCTCTCTTGTCTCTTTTGTAGCAAATCAGTGATCAGGGCCCTAGGGAGACATGAACACCACAGGAAGTCAAAACTCACCATAAATATTTTTCCAACCTGAAAACCACGTGTCAATACTATCTGTGTCAAAATTGTGCATAAACCAGGGCAAGCCTAAATATAAGCATGGACCCAAAAAAATATTTGGACATCTTATGGCACTTCACACCTGCAAGTCCATATAGCCATCCAGAAATAAAATTTGGCTCTAAATATAATAAACAGAGAAAGAAGACCAAAGGAATAATACCCATGAGCAAGGATTGAATGCAAGAACATTTAAGTAGTCAAATTTGCATATTCGGGCTTTAGAGTCAAAACGCAACTGAAGTTGTTAGTGTGTTAAGTATTGAGGGTGCCAATTATACTGCTTAACTGCATCTCCTAGATCATCACTTTTGCAACGTTAAAATAAGCATTATACCATCCGACAGAGGGGCGGCTAGGTGTCTCATATGTGACAGACGTAAATCTTCGCCTCCTGTCGTCCTTCATCCCCGTCTTCTTGTATTGAATTGCTGTCGGTCACAAATCAACTACGTGATTATTCAAAAACTGAAAAAAGGCCCTCAAGCATTTTAGTCCTACTTAAAATTAGTAAATTATAAATTTGACATACCATCAACATTAGAGAAACCCATACTTGTCTATCATGCTGCTTCTTAAAGAAGTAGGTTGCCCCAGAAGTAGCATGAACATTTGCGACATTCTTCAATATTGTGTCCATCGCAACATGGATATACTTCAAACTGAAGGATACAGAGAATATCAGAAAGTGCAGCAGATAGAGTTTAAGAAAGACTACAACATTCAATCCAATACTTCGTTCTTAAAGTCGAGGAGCGATTTCTTCACAGCTCATGTAGGAAAATTCAACTCAAAATGTTCTGAAAGCCTAAAAAATGATTAGGTTTATCATTATCCTATCAAACTAATTGACCATGAATAGAGACAGAGCAGATGAACTGCAACAAATATTCATCAGAAATTTTAACAACTAAACATCGGTAGAACAAACATTTTCTCCCTCAATGAACTTTAAGCTGTTAAAACAAAAGCATTGATCTGATTAAGGTAGTGTTCCTTTGCGCATAGTTCTGACCTCTTATAGTGGGAAGAAAAAATAAAGCGTGTTTTCCATATTTTATCAAGTGAAGGAGTATATAACGACAAAATAAGTAAGTTTTTAAAGTGAGTAAACAATTCCATATTCTGATATACCAAATTGTAAGTACAGACCAACTATACTGAACATAAAGTAGTGCTCAGCTCAAAATGATATGTAGATCTGACACATACCTAAAGATGCTTGTGATTAGCATTCCGACAAATATGATGTTCACATGCAACCAAGCTTTGACTAAATTCCATGTTAGTGGTTTAGTTGGGATAACACTAGAGAGGGATAGTGTAGAAACTATGGTCACCGATACGATGCTCTGTAGTAAAAGTGTAAAACATGATGAAGACACTATCAATGTCACCCAAGCAGCATAGACACAACGCAGAAAGAAAACACAATTTCCTTAGAAGTACAGTCATTAATAAATAAAATTACCTGGTAAATCATCAGAAATATTCCAGCGTTGAAACCATACCTCTATCTTTTGTGGCCTGTTTCATCAACACAGAGGGTTCCCGTCATAGAGATATGGGCCATAATTTTTTCAGTTATTTAAGGTTCAGAAGTTGTTTTCAGATTATTTTTGTTTTTAAGACATTGATCAAGCGAAGCTATATGCCTGTTGCCAATGCCTAGTGCTTTTCTCCCAGGAGGGGTGTCAGGATCAACATGAATGCTTAACGGAGGGTTTGTATGATATAAAAAAGAACTCTTACAATTAACAGTAATCCAATTACCGAACCAATCAATCTCATTATATTGTGTTGAACAGTGTTCACATTCAGGTTAGCTTATATATCTTGTGAAGCATCTAAAATTAAAATCTGAACCATTGGACCAAGCATGTGTATATGAAACCAATGGCACTTCCAAACATACTATACTAGAGGATAAATTATAAGCATTTGCATTCTCCAAAACCGTTACCGTGATCTAGAGCAGCATGGTCTATCCAGGTGCCTCTGGTGAGAGTGGCTGCGTCCATGGTAGGTTCCGTCTGCATACGTCACGGTGTCCGTAGGCAACAACGGCTTGACTCGATGATGTCTACTACACAACCTTCTTCTTGTAGACGTTGTTGGGCCTCCAAGTGCAAAGGTTTGTAGGACAGTGGCAAATTTCCCTCAAGTGGATGACCTAAGGTTTATCAATCCGTAGGAGGCGTAGGATGAATATGGTCTCTCTCAAGCAACCCTACAACCAAATAACAAAGAGTCTCTTGTGTCCCCAACACACCCAATACAATGGTAAATTGTATAGGTGCACTAGTTCGACGAAGAGAGGGTGATACAAGTGGTATATGGATAGTAGATAAAGGTATTTGTAATCTGAAATTGTAAAAACAGCAAGGTAACTAATGATAAAAGTGAGCGTAAACGGTATTGCAATGCGTGGAAATAAGGCCTAGGGTTCATACTTTCGCTAGTGTAAGTTCCCTCAACAATACTAACATAATTGGATCACATAACTATCCCTCAACATGCAACAAAGAGTCACTCCAAAGTCACTAATAGCGGAGAACGAACGAAGAGATTATGGTAGGGTATGAAACCACCTCAAAGTTATTCTTTCCAATCAATCCATTGGGCTATTCCTATAAGTGTCACAAACAGCCCTAGAGTTCGTACTAGAATAACGCCTTAAGACACAAATCAACCAAAACCCTAATGTCACCTAGATACTCTAGTGTCACCTCAAGTATCCGTGGGTATGATTATACGATATGCGTCACACAATCTCAGATTCATCTATTCAAACCAACACAAAGGACCTCAATGAGTGCCCCAAAGTTCTACCGGAGAATCATGACGAAAACGTGTGCCAACCCCTATGCATAGGTTCATGGGCGGAACCCGCAAGTTGATCACCAAAACATACATCAAGTGAATCACGTGATATCCCATTGTCACCACAGATACGCATGGCAAGACATACATCAAGTGTTCTCAAATCTTTAAAGACTCAATCCGATAAGATTACTTCAAAGGGGAAACTCAATTCATTACAAGAGAGTAGAGGGGGGGGGGAAGAAACATCATAGGATCCAACTATAATAGCAAAGCTCGCGATACATCAAGATCGTATCACTTCAAGAACACGAGAGAGAGAGATCAAACACATAGCTACTGGTACATACCCTCAACCCCGAGGGAGAACTACTCCCTCCTCGTCATGGAGAGCACCGGGATGATGAAGATGGCCACCGGAGAGAGATTGCCCCCTCCGGCAGGGTGCCGGAACGGGTCTAGATTGGTTTTCGGTGGCTACGGAGGCTTCTGGCGGCGGAACTCCTGATCTCTTGTGCTCACGGATATTTTTAGGGTATATGGAGATATATAGGCGGAAGAAGTACGTCAGGGGGCCACGAGGGGCCCACGAGGGTGGAGGGCATGCCCAGGGGGGTGGGCGCGCCCCCTGCCTTGTGGCCTCCTCGCAGGTCCCCCGACGTGCACTCCAAGTCTTCTGGGCTTCTTTCCTTTCAAAAATGAGTTCCGTGAAGTTTCAGGTCAATTGGACTCCGTTTGATTTTCCTTTTCTTCGAAACCCTAAAACAGGGTAAAAATAGAAACTGGCACTGGGCTCTGGGTTAATAGGTTAGTCCCAAAAATGATATAAAAGTGTATAATAAAGCCCATAAACATTCAAAACAGTAGATAATATAGCATGGAGCAATAAAAAATTATAGATACGTTGGAGACGTATCAGCATCCCCAAGCTTAATTCCTGCTCGTCCTCGAGTAGGTAAATGATAAAAGAAAGAATTTTTGATGTGGAATGCTAGTTGGCATAATTTCAATGTAATTCTTCTTAATTGTGGTATCAATATTCAGATCCGAAAGATTCAAGACAAAAGTTCATATTGACATAAAAATGATAATACTTCAAGCATACCAACTAAGCAATTATGTCTTCTCAAAATAACATGGCCAAAGAAAGTTCATCCCTACAAAATCATATAGTTTAGTCATGTTTCATTTTCGTCACACAAGAGTGCTCTCATCATGCACAACCCCGATGACAAGCCAAGCAATTGTTTCATACTTTAGTAATCTCAAACTCATAAACTTTCACGCAATACATGAGCGTGAGCCATGGATATATCACTATGGGTGGAATAGAATAATGAGGGGGTTATGTGGAGAAGACAAAAGGAGAAAGTCTCACATCAACGAGGCTAATCAATGGGCTATGGAGATGCCCACCGATTGATGTTAATGCAAGGAGTAGGGATTGCCATGCAACGGATGCACTAGAGCTCTAAATGTATGAAAGCTCAACAAAAGAAACTAAGTGGGTGTGCATCCAATTTGCTTGCTCACGAAGACCTAGGGCACTTGAGGAGGCCCATTGCTGGAATATACAAGCCAAGTTCTATAATGAAAAATTCCCACTAGTATATGAAAGTGATAACATGAGAGACTCTCTACTATGAAGATCATGGTGCTACTTTGAAGCACAAGTGTGGTAAAAGGATAGTAACATTGTCCCTTCTCTCTTTTTCTCTCATTTTTTGGGCCTTTTCTTTTTTATGGCCTTTCTCTCTCTCTTTTGGGCCTTCTCTTTTTTTATGGCCTTTCTCTTTTTTTATTCCTCACTTGGGACAATGCTCTAATAATGATGATCATCACACTTCTATTTATTTACAACTCAATGATTACAACTCAATACTAGAACAAAGATGACTCTATATGAATGCCTCCGGCGGTGTACCGGGATATGCAATGAACCAAGAGTGACATGTATGAAAGAATTATGAACGGTGGCTTTGCCACAAATACTATGTCAACTACATGATCATGCTAAGCAATATGACAATGATGATGCATGTCATAATAAACGGAATGGTGGAAAGTTGCATGGCAATATATCTCGGAATGGCTATGGAAATGCCATAATAGGTAGGTATGGTGGCTGTTTTGAGGAAGATATAAAGAGGTTTATGTGTGACAGAGCGTATCATATCACGGGGTTTGGATGCACCGGCGAAGTTTGCACCAACTCTCAATGTGAGAAAGGGCAATGCACGGTACCGAAGAGGCTAGCAATGATGGAAGGGTGAGAGTGCGTATAATCCATGGACTCAACATTAGTCATAAAGAACTCACATACTTATTGCAAAAATCTACAAGTCATCAAAAACCTCGGTACTACGCGCATGCTCCTAGGGGGATAGATTGGTAGGAAAAGACCATCGCTCGTCCCCGACCGCCACTCATAAGGAAGACAATCAAATAACACCTGATGTTTCAAATTTGTTGCATAACGTTTACCATACGTGCATGCTACGGGACTTGCAAACTTCAGCACAAGCATTTCTCAATTTCACAACTACTCAACTAGCACGACTTTGATATTATTACCCCCATATCTCAAAACAATCATCAAGCATCAAACTTCTCTTAGTATTCAACACACTCATAAGAAAGTTTTATTATTCTTGAATACCTAGCATATTAGGATTTTAAGCAAATTACCATGCTATTAAGACTCTCAAAATAATCTAAGTGAAGCATGAGAGTTCATCTATTTCTTCAAAATAAAACTACCACCATGCTCTAAAAGATATAAGTGAAACACTAGAGCAAATGACAAACCACTACTAGGGAAAACCCTAGTAGTAGCGCGGGTTTTGAGGCTAGCAGCAGCGCGGGTGGCCGCGCTACTAATAAGGCGCTACAGCTAACTTATAGTAGTAGTGCGGTCCTTACCCGCGCTACTACTGTTGACGATATCAGCAGCGCTTTTTATGAACGCGCTACTATTACTTAGCTGTAGCGATTTCGCAGTCCCTCGCTATTGCTATATCTTTCACCATTTTCCCCCCGTACCCCTTTCCCTTTCAGTTTCCCTTTCAGATACTAGATACTAGGTACTGCTAGTAGATATCAAATTCATAAACCATTACTGGGTAGTACTCCCTTTGTTCCAAATTACTCGTCGTGGTTTTAGTTCAAACCACGACGAGTAATTTGGAATGAAGGGAGTACTAGATAACAATTTCATGCATAGTCAACATGCATCCTCAAGCAGTACAAGGTCATATCAATGGCGATCATCATATGTAGTTCTAGATGATATCGACGACGATTATCATATGTAGTTCTAGATGGTATAGCCACACACACATATGTATCTAGATGATATAGCCACACACACATATGTAGTTCTAGATGATATCAAAGACAATCATCATCCTCAAGCCTGGGCGGTTGGTGTTCCTGATAGTAATTAGGATGGCCTGTCCAACACGAAGATTCTTGCCATCGAGGAATTTCTTCCACCCAACCGAGTTTAAGTGTGTGCGACCGTCCGTATCCACGCGATAAGTACAGGTTGTGACGGAGCCCCTTGCAGTAAGGCGTAGTCCAACTGAGCCTTCTTCATCAGGCTCAATATCATAACTCACAGATATGCTCTTTGCCAATTTCTGAATAACAAAATCATTTCAAGTAATAAATAGCCTCGCAAATAAGTACATATGGATTATCTACACTATTAATAGTTTCCTTAGATTCTACACTAATAAGCATGTGATCGAACTCTACACTAAAACATATCATCGACTAGATTCCACACAACATACCATATCATTGGACTGTACACTAAGTATTTCATCGGATAATTTGCATTTGTAAGTATAACATACCATATCATGTCGATCAACCATGGTATTTGTCAAGCGGGTCACGAATGGCACCCCGACAAAGTCAGCACGTGGCGGAATTATGTCCCACAGGTTGGACACCTCCTCCTCGCTCAGCCTTGTTCTTTGAGCTACGATGGCTTCATGAAGTGGGTCCTCATCATCTTCATCGAGTGGGTCCTCATTATCTTCATCATCTTCGTCATCTTCCACCAGGTTGAGATAAATGACAGCCAGCTTGGGTCTTGCTGCTCTGAAGGAGAAGCTGATCAACTCACCACCAGTAAGACGCATGCGAGCGACGAAACAGGCCCACCCATCTCCTCCAATCTGCGACATATTGCGTCCTTTCTCGACCTCCATAGTGTACGGCCCCCCAGGAGCCTCAAATGTCATAGTGTCTCCTATCAGCTTGTTGAATTTCAACCTCACATTGCATGGGACGATCTATGTAAAATAAGCAAAATGACACAATGCAGTAATGCCAACACTAAAAATAAAATAGTTATTACATTTCATCTAATTTCTTACCGCCGCATGACGAAAACCCGGCTGGAAGTAGATGCCGAACAGCTTGCCAGTTGCAAGGCTGCTGGCGCACCTTGACTTGCACAGTCAACATAGTGGTGGTGGTGGTGGCGCCATTTTTCCTAAAGCAATATGAGCAAAGGATTAACGATCCACTTCACAGGAAAGAAAAACAGTAGCATGAGATATTTTTGGTTCTTCCGCGAGAAGCAATTTGATGGACAATTATGAAGGAAATATGCCCTAGAGGCAATAATAAAGTTATTATTTATTTCCTTATATCATGATAAATGTTTATTATTCATGCTAGAATTGTATTATCCGGAAACATAATACTTGTGTGAATACATAGACAAACTAAATGTCACTAGTGTGCCTCTACTTGACTAGCTCGTTAATCAAAGATGGTTATGTTTCCTAACCATAGACATGTGTTGTCATTTGATTAACGGGATCACATCATTAGGAGAATTATGTGATTGACATGACCCATTCCATTAGCTTAGCACCCGATCATTTAGTATGTTGCTATTGCTTTCTTCATGACTTATACATGTTCCTATGACTATGAGATTATGCAACTCCCGTTTGCCGGAGGAACACTTTGTGTGCTACCAAACATCACAACGTAACTGGGTGATTATAAAGGAGCTCTACAGGTGTCTACAAAGGTACATGTTGGGTTGGCGTATTTCGAGATTAGGATTTGTCACTCCGATTGTCGGAGAGGTATCTTTGGGCCCTCTCGGTAATGCACATCACATAAGCCTTGCAAGCATTGCAACCAATGAGTTAGTTGCGAGATGATGTATTACGAAACGAGTAAAGAGACTTGCCGGTAACGAGATTGAACTAGGTATTGAGATACCGATGATCGAATCTCGGGCAAGTAACATACCAATGACAAAGGGAACAACGTATGTTGTTATGCGGTCTGACCGATAAAGATCTTCGTAGAATATGTAGGAGGCAATATGAGCATCCAGGTTCCGCTATTGGTTATTGACTGGAGACATGTCTCGGTCATGTCTACATTGTTCTCGAACCCGTAGGGTTCGCACGCTTAACGTTACGATGATAGTTTCATTATGAGTTTATATATTTTGATGTACCGAAGTTTGTTCGGAGTCCTGGATGTGATCATGGACATGATGAGGAGTCTCGAAATGGTCGAGACATAAAGATTGATATATTGGAAGCCTATGTTTGGACATCGAAAGTGTTCCGGGTGAAATCGGCATTTTACCGGAGTACCGGGAGGTTACCGGAACCCCCCCGGTAATCTAATGGGCCTTAATGGGCCTAGTGGAGGAAGAGGAGAGGAGGCCTAGGGGCTGCCGCGCGCCCCTTACCCCCCAAGTCCGAATTGGACAAGGAGGGGAGGCGGCGCCCCCCTTTCCTTTCTTCCCTCTCCTCCTTCCCCCAAGTCCTAATCCAACTAGGGAAAGGGGGGGAGTCCTACTCCCGGTAGGAGTAGGACTCCTCCTGCGCGCCTCCTCGTAGGGCCGACCGCACCCCCCCTTGCTCCTTTATATACGAGGGCAGGGGGCACCTCTAGACACACAAATTGATCTTCAAGATCGTTCTCTTAGCCGTGTGCGGTGCCCCCCTCCACCATAGTCCTCGATAATATTGTAGTGGTGCTTAGGTGAAGCCCTGCGACAGTAGAACATCAAGATCGTCATCACGTCGTCGTGCTAACGGAACTCTTCCCCGACACTTTGCTGGATCGGAGTCCGGGGATCGTCATCGAGCTGAACATGTGCTAGAACTCGGAGGTGTCGTAGTTTCGGTGCTTGATCGGTCGGGCCGTGAAGACGTACGACTACATCAACCGTGTTGTCATAACGCTTCCGCTGTCGGTCTACGAGGGTACGTAGATTACACTCTCCCCTCTCGTTGCTATACATCATCATGATCTTGCGTGTGTGTAGGAATTTTTTTGAAATTACTACGTTCCCCAACAGTGGTATCAGAGCCTAGGTTTTATGTGTTGATGTTATATGCACGAGTAGAACACAAGTGAGTTGTGGGCGATATAAGTCATACTGCTTACCAGCATGTCATACTTTGGTTCGGCGGTATTGTTGGATGAAGCAGCCCGGACCGACATTACGCGTACGCTTACGCGAGACTGGTTCTACCGACGTGCTTTGCACACAGGTGGCTAGCGGGTGTCAGTTTCTCCAACTTTAGTTGAACCAAGTGTGGCTACGCCCGGTCCTTGCGAAGGTTAAAACAACACCAACTTGACAAACTATCATTGTGGTTTTGATGCGTAGGTAAGATTGGTTCTTGCTTAAGCCCGTAGCAGCCACGTAAAACTTGCAACAACGAAGTAGAGGACATCTAACTTGTTTTTGCAGGGCATATTGTGATGTGATATGGTCAAGACATGATGCTAAATTTTATTGTATGAGATGATCAAGTTTTGTAACCAAGTTATCGGCAACTGGCAGGAGCCATATGGTTGTCGCTTTATTGTATGCAATGCAATTGCGCTGTAATGCTTTACTTTATCACTAAGTGGTAGCGATAGTCGTGGAAGCATAAGATTGGCGAGATGACAACGATACTACGATGGTGATCAAGGTGTCGCGCCGGTGACGATGGTGATCATGACGGTGCTTCGAAGATGGAGATCACAAGCACAAGATGATGATGGCCATATCATATCACTTATATTGATTGCATGTGATGTTTATCTTTTATGCATCTTATCTTGCTTTGATTGACGGTAGCATTTTAAGATGATCTCTCACTAATTATCAAGAAGTGTTCTCACCGAGTATGCACCGTTGCGAAAGTTCTTCGTGCTGAGACACCACGTGATGATCGGGTGTGATAGGCTCTACGTTCAAATACAACGGGTGCAAAGCAGTTGCACACGCGGAATACTCAGGTTATACTTGACGAGCCAAGCATATACAGATATGGCCTTGGAACACGGAGACCGAAAGGTCAAGCGTGAATCATATAGTAGATATGATCAACATAGTGATGTTCACCAATGAAACTACTCCATCTCACGTGATGATCGGACATGGTTTAGTTGATTTGGATCACGTGATCACTTAGAGGATTAGAGGGATGTCTATCTAAGTGGGAGTTCTCGGACAATATGAGTCCTCACCGGTTTAGGAACATTTAAGAATTTCAGATCTTGGTATTTTATTCAAACAGCAAGCAAAGCAAAATAAAATGACATTCTAAGAATGGCAAACATCATGTGAAGAAGCAAAAACTTAGGATCAACTGAAACTAACCGATAGTTGTTGAAGAAGAAAGGTGGGATGCCAACCGGGGCATCCCAAAGCTTAGATGCTTGAGACTTCTTGAAATATTATCTTGGAATGCCTTGGGCATCCCCAAGCTTGAGCTTTTGTGTCTCCTTAATTTCTCTCATATCACGGTCTCCCTAAATCTCAAAAGCTTCATCCACACAAAACTCAACAAGGACTCATGAGATAAGTTAGTATAAACCATTGCAAAAACCTTATCATATTCTACTGTAGCAAATCACTAAAATTATTATTCAACATTTAATACTAAATGCCTCTGCATATTTAATAGTCCTATCCTCAAATAGAATCATTAAAGATGCAAACATATGCAAACAATGCAAACATAACAGCAATCTGCCTAAACAGAATAGTCTGTAAAGAATGCTGCAACATCCATACTTCCCTAGCTCCAAAAATTATGAAAGAAACTTCACACTGTAGTAAATTTATCAGAGCTTAATATGAAAAAGGTTTCAACATTTTATCACATTCTGACTTTTCTAGGGAATTATTGCAACAGCGGTAAACTTTCTGTTTTCAAACAGCAACATGTGGACTTGTAACATAGGCATACTAAAGGCTATCAATGCCACTTTTATTGAAATAAAAGATGCAACACATTGTTCTAAATAAAAGCAAGAAAATACTAACAAAATAAATTGACGCTCCAAGCAAAACACATATCATGTGGCGAATAAAAATATAGCTCCAAGTAAAGTTACCGATGAACGAAGACGAAAGAGGGGATGCCTTCCGGGGCATTCCCCAAGGTTAGGCTCTTGGTTGTCCTTGAATATTACCTTGGGGTGCCTTGGGCACCCCCAAGCTTAGGATCTTGCCACTCCTTATTCCATATTCCATCAAATCTTTACCCAAAACTTAAAAACTTCACAACACAAAACTTAACAGAAAACTCGTAAGCTCCGTTAGCGAAAGAAAACAAAACACTACTTCAAGGTACTGTAATGAACTCATTCTTTATTTATATTGGTGTTAAACCTACTTTATTCCAACTTCTCTATGGTTTATAAACTATTTTACTAGCCATAGATTCATCAAAATAAGCAAACAACACACGAAAAACAGAATCTGTCAAAAAACAAAACAGTCTGTAGTAATCTGGATCAAACGTATACTTCTGGAACTCATAAAATTCTCAAATAACTTTCTGGACCTGAGGAATTTATCTATTAATCATCTGCAAAAATAATTAACTAAATAGCACTCTCCAAATAAAAATGGCAGCAATTCTCGTGAGCGCTAAAGTTTCTGTTTTTTACAGCATGATCAACAAGACTTTCCCCAAGTCTTCCCAACGGTTCTACTTGGCACAAACACTAATTTAAAACATAAAAACTCAATCATAACAAAGGCTAGATGAATTATTTATTACTAAACATGAGTAAAAAGTAAGGAACTAAAATAAAATTGGGTTGCCTCCCAACAAGCGCTATCGTTTAACGCCCCTAGCTAGGCATGATGATTTCAACGATGCTCACATAAAAGGTGAGAATTGAAACATAAAGAGAGCATCATGAAGAATATGACTAACACAATTAAGCCTAACCCTCTTCCTATGCGTAGGGATTTTGTGAGCAAACAACTTGTGGGAACAAGAATCAACTTGCATAGGAAGGTAAAACAAGCATAACTTCAAAACTTTAAGCACATAGAGAGGAAACTTAATATTATTGCAATTCCTACAAGCATATATTCCTCCCTCATAATAATTTTCAGTAGCATCATGAATGAATTCAACAATATAACCAGCACCTAAAGCATTCTTTTCATGATCTACAAGGATAGAAAATTTACTACTCTCCACACAAGCAAAATTCTTCTCATGAATAATAGTGGGAGTAAACTCAACAAAATAACTATCATGTGATTGAAAATTAAGATCAAGATGACAAGTTTCATGGTTATCATTATTCTTTAAAGCATACGTGTCATCACAATAATCATCATAGATAGGAGGCATGCTTTCATCATAATAAATTTTCTCATCAAAACTTGGGGGACAAAAAATATCATCTTCATCAAACATAGCTTCCCCATGCTTGTGGCTTTGCATATCATTAGTATCATAGATATTCAAGGAATTCATACTAGCAACATTGCAATCATGCTCATCATTCAAATATTTAATGCCAAACATTTTATAGATTTCTTCTTCTAGCACTTGAGCACAATTATCCTTTCCATCATACTCACGAAAGATATTAAAACGATGAAGCGTATGAGGCAAACTTAATTCCATTTTTTCTAGTTTTCTTTTATAAACTAAAATAGTGATAAAACAAGAAACTAAAAGACTCGATTGAAAGATCTAAAGATATACCTTCAAGCACTCACCTCCCCGGCAACGGCGCCAGAAAAGATCTTGATGTCTACTACACAACCTTCTTCTTGTAGACGTTGTTGGGCCTCCAAGTGCAGTGGTTTGTAGGACAGTAGCAAATTTCCCTCAAGTGGATGACCTAAGGTTTATCAATCCGTAGGAGGCGTAGGATGAAGATGGTCTCTCTCAAGCAACCCTGCAACCAAATAACAAAGAGTCTCTTGTGTCCCCAACACACCCAATACAATGGTAAATTGTATAGGTGCACTAGTTCGGCGAAGAGAGGGTGATACAAGTGGTATATGGATAGTAGATAAAGGTATTTGTAATATGAAATTATAAAAACAGCAAGGTAACTAATGATAAAAGTGAGCGTAAACGGTATTGCAATGCGTGGAAATAAGGCCTAGGGTTCATACTTTCGCTAGTGTAAGTTCCCTCAACAATACTAACATAATTGGATCACATAACTATCCCTCAACATGCAACAAAGAGTCACTCCAAAGTCACTAATAGCGGAGAACGAACGAAGAGATTATGGTAGGGTACGAAACCACCTCAAAGTTATTCTTTCCAATCAATTCGTTGGGCTATTCCTATAAGTGTCACAAACAGCCCTAGAGTTCGTACTAGAATAACACCTTAAGACACAAATCAACCAAAACCCTAATGTCACCTAGATACTCCAATGTCACCTCAAGTATCCGTGGGTATTATTATACGATATGCGTCACACAATCTCAGATTCATCTATTCAAACCAACACAAAGGACCTCAAAGTGCCCCAAAGTTCTATCGGAGAATCACGACGAAAACGTGTGCCAACCCCTATGCATAGGTTCATGGGTGGAACCCGCAAGTTGATCACCAAAAGATACATCAAGTGAATCACGTGGTATCCCATTGTCACCACAGATACGCACGGCAAGACATACATCAAGTGTTCTCAAATCTTTAAAGACTCAATCCGATAAGATTACTTCAAAGGGGAAACTCAATTCATTACAAGAGAGTAGAGGGGGGCGAAGAAACATCATAAGATCCAACTATAATAGCAAAGCTCGCGATACATCAAGATCGTATCACTTCAAGAACACGAGAGAGAGAGAGATCAAACACATAGCTACTGGTACATACCCTCAGCCCTGAGGGAGAACTACTCTCTCCTCGTCATGGAGATCACCGGGATGATGAAGATGGCCACCGGAGAGAGATTGCCCCCTCCGGCAAGGTGCCGGAACGGGTCTAGATTGGTTTTCGGTGGCTATGGAGGCTTCTGGTGGCGGAACTCCCGATCTCTTGTGCTCACGGATGTTTTTAGGGTATATGGAGATATATAGGTGGAAGAAGTACGTCAAGGGGGCCATGAAGGTGGAGGGCGCGCCCAGGGGGTGGGCGCGCCCCTGCCTCGTGGCCTCCTCGCAGGTCGCCGGACGTGCACTCCAAGTCTTCTGGGCTTCTTTCCTTTCAAAAATGAGTTCCGTGAAGTTTCAGGTCAGTTGGACTCCGTTTGATTTTCCTTTTCTTTGAAACCCTAAAACAAGGTAAAAACATAAACTGGCACTGGGCTCTGGGTTAATAGGTTAGTCCCAAAAATGATATAAAAGTGTATAATAAAGCCCATAAACATTCAAAACAGTAGATAATATAGCATGGAGCAATCAAAAATTATAGATACGTTGGAGACGTATCACTCGATGGCAATCCAAACAGAGCTGCACATTTTGAGAAGAATAAACCTAAAATGCATCAATAGATGGGAAAGTAGAAGTGCAAGGCTACTGAGATGTACATGTACGCACTCCATCTCCATGTAGATGATCTGGTATGGCCGTATGGATGCATGGTTGGATGTATGGGACCGGGTGCGGGCGATGCATGTGTGGGGTGAAGGAAATATGCCATAGAGGCAATAATAAAGTTGTTATTTATATTTCCTTATATCATGATAAATGTTTATTATTCATGCTAGAACTATATTAACCGGAAACTTAATACATGTGTGAATACATAGACAAAACAGAGTGTCCCGAGTATGCCTCTACTTGACTAGCTCGTTAATCAAAGATGGTTAAGTTTCCTGACCATAGACATGTGTTGTCATTTGATGAACGGGATCACATCATTAGAGAATGATTTGATGGACAAGATCCATCTGTTAGCTTAGCATAAATGATCGTTTAGTTTTATTGCTATTGCTTTCATCATGACTTATACATGTTCCTATGACTATGAAATTATGCAACTCCCGAATACCGGAGGAACACCTTGTGTGCTATCAAACGTCACAACGTAACTGGGTGATTATAAAGATGCTCTACAAGTGTTTCCGATGGTGTTTGTTGAGTTGGCATAGATCGAGATTAGGATTTGTCACTCTGATTGTCGGAGAGGTATCGCTGGGCCCTCTCGGTAATGCACATCACTATAAGCCTTGCAAGCAATGTGACTAATGAGTTAGTTGCAGGATGTTGCATTATGGAACGAGTAAAGAGACTTGCCGGTAACGAGATTGAACTAGGTATTGAGATACCGATGATCGAATCTCGGGCAAGTAACATACCGATGACAAAGGGAACAACGTATGTTGTTATGCGGTTTGACCGATAAAGATCTTCGTAGAATATGTAGGAGCCAATATGAGCATCCAGGTTCTGAGTGATTCGGGTATTTTTCGGAGTACTAGAGATTTATGGGAATTCATCGAGAGAAGTATTGGGCCTTATTGGGCCATATGGGAATAGAGGAGGTAGGCCAAAGGGAAGGAGGCGCCCCCCATGGGTCCGAATTGGACTAAGGGAAAGGGGGCGACGCCCCCCTTGCCCTTTCCTACTCCATCTCTCTTTCCCTCTTTCTTCTCTCCTACCCCGAAAAGGAAAAGGGGAATCCAACTAGGATTTGGGAGTCCTAGTAGGACTCCCCACACTTGGTGCGCCCCCTCTAGGGCCGGCCTCCTCCTCCTTCCTTTATATACGTGGGCAGGGGACATCCCAAAGGCACAACAGACAATCTCTTAGCCGTGTGCGGTCCCCCTCTCCACAGTTACACATCTCGGTCATATCGTTGTAGTGCTTAGGCGAAGCCCTGCGCCGGTAACTTCACCATCACCACGCCGTCGTGATGACGAAACTCTCCCTCGGCCTCAACTGCATCAAGAGTACGAGGGACGTCACCGAGCTGAACGTGTGTGGATCATGGAGGTGTCGTATCTTTGTTGCTAGGATCGGTCGGATCATGAAGACGTTCGACTACATCAACCGCGTTGTCATAATGCTTCCGCTTATGGTGTACGAGGGTACGTGGACTACACTCTTCCCTCTCGTTGCTATGCATCACCATGATAGGTCTTGCGAGTGCGTAGGAAATTTTTGAAATTACTGCGTTTCCCAACAGTGGCATCTGAGCCAGGTCTATGCGTAGATGTTATATGCACGAGTAGAACACAAAGGAGTTGTGGGTGTGGGTATATACATATTGCTTGCTGTCACTAGTTGATTCTTGATTCGACGGTATTGTTGGATGAAGCGGCTCAGACCGACATTACACGTACATTTACGGCGAGACTGGTTCTACCGACGTGCTTCGCACCTAGGTGGCTAGTGGGTGTCTATTTCTCCAACTTTAGTTGAATCGGTTTCAATGAACATGGTTCTTTTAGAAGATCAAAAAGCAATCACTATACCGTGTTGTGGTTTTTGATGCGTAAGTAAGAACGGTTCTTGCTCAGCCCGTAGCAGCCACATAAAACTTGCAACAACAAATTAGAGGACGTCTAACTTGTTTTTGCAGGGCATGTTGTGATGTGATATGGTCAAGACATGATGAGATATAAATTGTTGTATGAGATGATCATGTTTTGTTAAAGTTATCAGCAACTGGCAGGAGCCTTATGGTTGTCTCTTTAATTGCATAAGATGCAAGCGCCATATAATTGCTTTACTTTATCGCTATGCGATAGCAATAGTTGCAGAAGCAATAGTTGGTGAGATGACCATGTGACGACACGTTGATAAAGATCAAGATGATGGAGATCATGGTGTCATGCCGGTGACGATGGAGATCATGACGGTACTTTGGAGATGGAGATCAAAGGCACAAGATGATGATGGCCATATCATGTCAAATATTTTGATTGCATGTGATGTTTATCTTTTATGCATCCTATTTTTCTTAGTACGACGGTAGCATTATGAGATGATCCCTTACTAAAATTTCAAGGTATAAGTGTTCTCCCTGAGTATGCACCGTTGCGACAGTTCATCGTGCCGAGACACCATGTGATGATCGGGTGTGATAAGCTCTATGTTCACATACAACGGTTGCAAGCCAGTTTTGCACACGCAGAATACTCGGATTAAACTTGACGAGCCTAGCATAGGCAGATATGGCCTCGGAACACTGAGACCGAAAGGTCGAGCGTGAATCATATAGTAGATATGATCAACATAGTGATACTCACCATTGAAAGCTACTCCATCTCACGTGATGATCGGACATGGTTTAGTTGATATGGATCATGTGATCACTTAGATGATTAGAGGGATGTCTATCTAAGTGGGAGTTCTTAAGTAATATGATTGATTGAACTTAGATTTATCATGAACTTAGTCCTGATAGTATTTGCATATCTATGTTGTAGATCAATTGCTTGCGTATAGCTTCCCCGTTTTATTTATGATATGTTCCTAGAGAAAACTATGTTGAAAGATGTTAGTAGCAATGATGCGGACTAGCTCCGTGATCTGAGGATTATCCTCATTTGCTGCACAGAAGAATTATGTCCTTGATGCACCGCTAGGTGATGGACCTTTTGCAGGAGCAGATGCAGATGTTATGAACATTTGACAAGCTCGGTATGATGACTACTTGATAGTTTAGCGCGCCATTATTTACAGCTTAGAACCGGGACTTCAAAAACATTTTGAACGCCATGGAGCATATGAGATGTTCCAAGAGCTGAAATTGGTATTTCAGACTCATGCCCATGTTAAGAGGTATGAGACCTCTGACAAGTAATTTGCCTACAAGATGGAGGAAAATAGCTCAGCTAGTGAGCATGTGCTCAGAATGTTTGAGTACTACAATCATGTGAATCAAGTGGGAGTTAATCTTCTAGATAAGATAGTGATTGGCAGAGTTCTCTAGTCTCTATCACCAAGTTACTAGAACTTCGTGATGAACTATAATATGCAAGGGATGACGGAAACGATTCCCAAGCTCTTCGCGATGCTGAAATTGGCGAAGGTAGAAATCAAGAAAAAGCATCAAGTGTTGATGGTTGACAAGACCACTAGTTTCAAGTAAAAGGGCAAGGGAAAGAAAGGGAACTTCAAGAAGAATGGCAAGCAAGTTGCCACTCACATGATGAAGCCCAAAGCTAGACCCAAGCCTGAAACTGAGTGCTTCTACTGCAAAGGAAATGGTCACTGGAAGTGGAACTGCCCTAGATACTTGGTGGATAAGAAGGATGGCAAAGTGAACAAAGGTATATTTGATATACATGTTATTGATGTGTACTTTACTAGTGTTTATAGAAACCCCTCAGTATTTGATACTGGTTCAGTTGCTAAGAGTAGTAACTCGAAACGGGAGTTGCAAAAATAAATAGAGAATAGTTAAGGGTGAGGTGATGATGTGAGTTGGAAGTGATTCCAAGGTTGATAATATCACCATTGCACACTGATACGTCTCCAATGTATCTATAATTTTTGATTGTTCCATGCTATTATATATTCTTTTTTAGATGTTTAATGGGCTTTATTTTACACTTCCATATTATTTTGGGACTAACCTATTAACCTAATGCCAGTGCAAATTGCTATTTTTTTTGCCTATTTCAGTGTTTCGCAGAAAAGGAATATCAAACGGAATCCAAACGGAATGAAACCTTCGGGAGAGTTATTTTTGGAACAAACGTGATCCAGAGGACTTGGAGTGGACGTCAAGAAACAAATGAGGAGTCCATGAGGTAGGGGCGCGCCTACCCCCTAGGCGCGCCCTACCCCCTCGTGGCTCAACCAACCTACTTCTTCCTCCTATATATACGCATATACCATGAAAACATCCAGGAGCACCACAAAACCCTATTTCCACCGCCGCAACCTTCTGTACCCAAGAGATCCCATCTTGGGGCCTTTTCCAGAGCTCCGCCGGAGGGGGCATCGATCACGAAGGTCCTCTACATCAACTCCATGGTCCCTCCGATGATGTGTGAGTAGTTTACTTCAGACCTTTGGGTCCATAGTTATTAGCTAGATGGCTTTTTCTCTCTCTTTGGATATCAATACAAAGTTCTCCTCGATCTTCTTGGAGATCTATTTGATGTAACTCTTTTTGCGGTGTGTTTGTCGAGATCCGATGAATTGTGGGTTTATGATCAAGTCTATCTATGAACAATATTTGATTCTTCTCTGAAATCTTTTATGTATGATTGGTTATCTTTGCAAGTCTTTTCGAATTATCAGTTTGGTTTGGCCTACTAGATTGATCTTTCTTGCAATGGGAGAAGTGCTTAGCTTTGGGTTCAATCTTGCGGTGCTCGATCCCAGTGATAGAAAGGGAAACGACACGTATTGTATTGTTGCCATCGAGGATAAAAATATGGGGTTTATATCATATTGCTTGAGTTTATCCCTCTACATCATGTCATCTTACTTAATGCATTACTCTGTTCTTATGAACTTAATACTCTAGATGCATGCTGGATAGCAGTCTATGTGTGGAGTAATAGTAGTAGATGCAGGCAGGAGTCAGTCTACTTGTCACGGACGTGATGCCTATATACATGATCATGCCTAGATATTCTCATAATTATTCGCTTTTCTATCAATTGCTCGACAGTAATTTGTTCACCCACGGTAATACTTATGCTATCTTGAGAGAAGCCACTAGTGAAACCTATGGCCCCCGGGTCTATTCTCATTTATATTAATCTTCCGTTAACAAGCTATTTCTATTTACTTTTATTTTGCAATCTTTAGTTTCAATCTTTATCATAAAAATACCAAAAATATTATCTTATCATCTCTATCAGATCTGACTCTCGTAAGTGATTGTGAAGGAATTGACAACCCCTTTATCGCGTTGGTTGCGAGGTTCTTATTTGTTTGTGTAGGTACGAGGGACTTGCGTGTGGCCTCCTATTGGATTGATACCTTGGTTCTCCAAAACTGAGGGAAATACTTACACTATTTGCTGCATCACCCTTTCCTCTTCAAGGGAAAACCAACGCAGTGCTCAAGAGGTAGCAAGAAGGATTTCTGGCGCCGTTGCCGGGGAGTCTACGCACAAGTCAAGACATACCAAGTACTCATCACAAACTCTTATCCCTCGCATTACATTATTTGCCATTTGCCTCTCATTTTCCTCTCCCCCACTTCACCCTTGCCGTTTTATCCGCCCTCTTTTCCCGTTCCCCTTCTCTTTTCTAGTTCGTCTCTTTTTGCTTGTTTCTTGTTTGCTTGTGTGTTGGATTGCTTGCTTGTCACGATGGCTCAAGATAATATTAAATTATGTGATTTTTCCATACCAACAATAATGATTTTATTAGCACTCAGATTGCTCCTCTTACCAATGCTGAATCTTGTGAAATTAATGTTGCTTTGCTGAATCTTGTCATGAAAGATCCGTTTTCCGGCCTTCCTAGTGAAGATGCCGCTACCCATCTAAACAACTTTGTTGATTTGTGTGATATGCAAAATAAGAAATATGTGGATAATGATGTTGTTAAACTGAAGCTATTCCCGTTTTCTCTTATAGATCGTGCTAAAACTTGGTTTTCGTCTTTGCCTAAAAATAGTATCGATTCATGGAATAAGTGCAAAGATGCTTTTATCTCTAAGTATTTTCCTCCCGCTAAGATCATCACTCTTAGAAACGATATTATGAATTTTAAGCAACTTGATCATGAACATGTTTCACAAGCTTGGGAGATGATGAAATTAATGATACGTAATTGCCCTACACATGGTTTGAATCTTTGGATGATTATACAAAAAATTTATGCCGGATTGAATTTTGCTTCTAGAAATCTTTTAGATTCGGCTGCGGGAGGCACTTTTATGGAAATCACTTTAGGAGAAGCTATTAAACTCCTAGATAATATTATGGTTAATTATTCTCAATGGCATACTGAAATATCTACTAATAAAAAGGTGCATGCTATAGAAGAAATCAATGTTTTGAGTGGAAAGATGGATGAACTTATGAAATTGTTTGCTAATAAAAGTGTTTCTTCTGATCCTAATGATATGCCTTTGTCTACTTTTATTGAGAATAATAATGAATCTATGGATGTGAATTTTGTTGGTAGGAATAATTTTGGTAATAACGCGTATAGAGGTAATTTTAATCCTAGGCCGTTTCCTAGTAATTCCTCTAATAATTATGGTAATTCCTACAACAATTCTTATGGAAATTATAATAAGATGCCCTCTTATTTTGAATCTAATATTAAATAATTTATTAGTTCGCAAAAGAGTTTCAATGCTTTGATTGAAGAAAAATTGTCTAAGATTGATGAGTTGGCTAGGAACATGGATAGAATTTCTCTTGATGTTGATTCTTTGAAACTTAGATCTATTCCACCAAAGCATGATATCAATGAGTCTCTCAAATCTATGAGAATTTCTATTGATGAGTGCAAAGAAAGAACCGCTAGGATGCGTGCTAAAAAGATTGCTTTGTGAAAGAGTGTTCTTCTAGTTTCCATGATAATAATGATGAAGACCTAAAAGTTATTGATGTGTCCCATATTAAATCCTTGTTTTGCAATATTAATCTTGATAATGATGGTCTGGATATGAGTAAACTTTAGTTAGAAGGCGTCCTAATGATTCGGAGATTTTAGATCTTGATGCAAAAATTGATAAAAGTGGGATGGGAGAGATCAAGACTTTAAATAGCAATGAACCCACTATCTTGGATTTCAAGGAATTTAATATGATAATTGTTCTTTAATAGATTGTATTTCCTTGTTGCAATCCGTGCTAAATTCTCCGCATGCTTATAGTTAAAACAAAGCTTTTACTAAACATATCGTTGATGCTTTAATGCAATTTTATGAAGAAAAGCTTGAATTAGAAGTCTCTATCCCTAGAAAACTTCATGATGAGTGGGAACCTACTATTAAAATTAAGATTAAAGACCATGAATGCTATTCTTTATGTGATTTGGGTGCTAGTGTTTCCACGATTCCTAAAACTTTGTGTGATTTGCTAGGTTTTCGTGAATTTGATGATTGTTCTTTAAACTTGCATCTTGCGGATTCCACCATTAAGAAACCTATGGGAAGAATTAATGATGTTATTATTGTTGCAAATAGGAATTATGTGCCCGTAGATTTCATTGTCCTTGATATAGATTGCAATCCTTCATTTCCTATTATTCTTGGTAGACCTTTCCTTAGAACGATTGGTGCAATTATTGATATGAAAGAAGGGAATATTAGATTCCAATTTCCGTTAAGGAAAGGCATGGTACACTTTCCTAGAAAGAAAATTAAATTACCTTATGAATATATTATGAGAGCCACTTATGGATTGCATACCAAAGATGACAATACCTAGATCTATCATAGCTTTTATGCCTAGCTAGGGGCGTTAAACGATAGCGCTCGTTGGGAGGCAACCCAATTTTATTTTTGTTTCTTGCTTTTTGATTTTGTTTAGTAATAATATTTCATATAGCCTCCGTTTAGATGTGGTTTTATGCTTTTAATTAGTGTTCGTGCCAAGTAGAACCTTTGGGAAGACTTGGGGAAAGTCTTTGCGATCTTGCTGTAAAAAACAGAAACTTTAGCGCTCACGAGATTTGCTGCCATTTTTTTACTGGAGAGTAATATTTAGTTAATTATTTTTTAATATGATTAATAGATAAATTCCTCATGTCCAGCAATTTATTTTAGAATTTTTGGGGTTCCAGAAGTGTTCGAAACCTACAGATTACTACAGACTGTTCTGTTTTTTTACTGATTCTGTTTTTCGTGTGTTGTTTGCTTATTTTGATGAATCTATGGCTAGTAATAGAGTTTATGAACCATAGAAAAGTTGGAATACAGTAGGTTTAACACCAATTTAAATAAATAATGAGTTCATTACAGTACCTTGAAGTGGTGGTTAGTTTTGTTTTACTAACGGAGCTCACGAGATTTTCTTTTAAGTTTTGTGTTGTGAAGTTTTCAAGTTTTGGGTAAAGATTTGATGGATTATGGAACAAGGAGAGGAAAGATCCTAATCTTGGGGATGCCCAAGGAACCCCAAGGTAAAATCCAAGGACAACCAAAAGCCTAAGCTTGGGGATGCCCCGGAAGGCACCCCCTCTTTCGTCTTCGTCCATCGGTAACTTTACTTGGAGCTATATTTTTATTCACCACATGATATGTGTTTTTCTTGGAGCGTCTTGTATGATTTGAGTCTTTGCTTTTTAGTTTACCACAATCATCCTTGCTGTACACACCGTAAGGGCATATTTATCCCTAAGGTGTTTTGGTGATTGATGACAACGCGTTTGCGGACTAATCGTGTGCCTTGAGTATCCCAGACATTTCATCGCTAGGCACAAGACGGTTGGGTGCCCCTCGAAGACTGTTGAAGACGGCGTCATTTCTACGTTTCTTTTTGGTGGATTTGAGTCGTAGGAAGCCGTACTATTAAGAGGGGCTCCGCGTCGGAAAGGTTTGGGTGGAATCATCACGTACACGTCTCTTTCTTGTCCCCTCCTTTTCCCTTGGAGCTTCCTCCGCTTTCTCGCCTCCTTGGTTCTGGCTGCTGTGTTGGCTCGCGGTAGTACTGCTCCCAGGAGAGCGGTAGTATCGTAGGCACCAACGGTAGTACCATGCGGTGGCACGGTAGTACCGCAGGTGCCCACGGTAGTACCGCTCCCCTGGAGCTGCACTACCATTGCTCACCAGGCTAGTACCGCTCCTTCGCGGTAGTAGGGGCGGATGTACTTTTTTACATCCGCGCCTACCGCGGTAGTACCGCTTTCGCTCTGTGGTAGTACCGCGCTATGTAGTCAGGCAGTAGTACCGCCCCTCGGCTGTACTACTGTGTCGGGTTTTTGCTTCTTCCGTTTCTTTGTGGAAGTAGGCGCGGTTGTATCCTTCCCCCTGGCTAAGGGATTTCTGCCATGCGGTAGTACCGCATGGGGGGCGCGGTAGTACCGTGCCCGCGGAAGTACCACCCTCAGATCATGTGTTTCTGATCTGACCTTGCTATTGCTGGGGTTGCGGCAGTACCGCGGGCCTATACGGTAGTACCGCATGTCCGTGCGGTAGTACCGCTTGGTAGCAAGCGGTAGTACCACGCGGCCCTGCGGTAGTACCGCTGGCCTGGAGCGGTAGTACCGCTGGCCGCGGGCTAGTAGGTGGATAACGGTTGGATCTTTGTCCCACACTATATAAGGGGTTCTCTTCTTCCCCGTTGACTCATCTTTTCCAACCCTAAGCTCCATTGTTGCTCTAAGCTCCATTTTCGCCCGATCTCACTCCCTAGCCTATCAAACTTGTTGATTTGCTCGGGAGTGGTTGAGAAGGTCTCGATCCACACTTCCACCAAGAGAAATTTGATTCCCCCACTAATCCCTTGCAGATCTTGTTACTCTTGGGTGTTTGAGCATCCTAGACGGTTGAGGTCACCGCGAAGCGATAGTCCATTGTGGTGAAGCTTCGTGGTGTCGTTGGGAGCCTCCAATTGAGTTGTGGAGATTGCCCCAACCTTGTTTGTAAAGGTTTGGTCGCCGCCTCCAAGGGCACCAACAGTGGAATCACGGCATCTCGCATTGTGTGAGGGCGTGAGGAGAATACGGTGGCCCTAGTGGCTTCTTGGGGAGCATTGTGCCTCCACACCGCTCCAACGGAGACGTACTTCCTCTCAAAGGGAAGGAACTTCGGCAACACATCCTCGTCTCCACCGTCTCCACTCTTGGTTATCTCGTGCCTTTACTTGTGCAAGCTTATTTGTATCATTTCACTTGCTTGCTTGTGTTCCTATCCTTGTTGCATCATATAGGTTGCTCACCTAGTTGCATATCTAGACAACCTACTTTGATGCAAAGTTTAAATTGTTAAAGAAAAGCTAAAAATTGTTAGTTGCCTATTCACCCCCCTCTAGTCAACCATATCGATCCTTTCAATTGGTATCAGAGCCTCGTCTCTTTATTAAGGACTTTACCGTCCGAAGAGTATGGTTGATACCGTAGACCGTGTGGAGGAACACTCCGGTGTGAATCCGACCTCGTCTACGGGCGATGGGGGAACCTCGGTCTCTCGTGAGGAGTTCAATGTGGCCTTGGAGACATTGAAAACCTCCATGACGACCGAGGTTGAAAGCATGTTTACTAAATTCCTTGAGGGGCTTAAACTATCCACCGCACCGTTGTAAGTGGGTGATCCCACCGACAAGGTGACGGATGCTATCTCCGACAAGGGGGAAGCTAGTAGTGAAAAGGCTCCTTCTTCTAGTGGTAAAAATGGCACCGGCATCTTTGCTCATGTGGAACCACCAGTTGTTTATGGTGGACCGGTTCCTTCCACTCATTTGAATCATGCCGGTCCTCCCCCTAAGATTGTGAAAAATGAGGACTTTGATTCTTGGGTTTACCGCTTTAAACGTCATTTAAATCATGTGAACACTAATCTTTGGAGAATAATTGAAGAAGGTTTCTATCCGCATGATCCAAGCAACTTCACTCCTCGAGAAGCCGCGGATAATCAATTCAATGAGAATGCTCTCTTCATCATTCAAGATGCAATCCCACCCAAAGACCTACCTCATCTTCGGCCCTTCGCCTTGGCCAAAGACGCATGGCATTCTGTTGTCTCTCTCTACCGGGGAAGCGCAAGCATTTAACGCTCCAACTATGAAGTGGTGCAAGATGAGGCCGATGAGTTTGCAATGAAAGAAGATGAAGAACCTCATGAGCTTTATCGGAGAGTAACCAAACTCGCGGTCTCACTACGAGATCACGGGAGCAAGGACACGGATGACAATTGGATCAAGCGCAAATTCCTCAAGGCAATGATGCCCTACCACAAGGCCATGTCCTCCGTCATTCGTCAAAGACCGGTGAGGGAGTCCTGGATTAGGGGGTGTTCGGGTAGCTGGACTATACCTTCAGCCGGACTCCCGGACTATGAAGATACAAGATTGAAGACTTCGTCCCGTGTCCGGATGGGACTTTCCTTGGCGTGGAAGGCAAGCTTGGCGATGCGGATATTCAAGATCTCCTACCATTGTAACTGACTCTATGTAACCCTAACCCTATCCGGTGTCTATATAAACCGGAGGGTTGTAGTCTGTAGGCAATCAACTCCATATACAACAATCATACCATAGGCTAGCTTCTAGGGTTTAGCCTCCTTGATCTTGTGGTAGATCTACTCTTGTACTACCCATATCATCAATATTAATCAAGCAGGACGTAGGGTTTTACCTCCATCAAGAGGGCCCGAACCTGGGTAAAACATCGTGTTCCCTGCCTCCTGTTACCATCCGGCCTAGATGCATAGTTCGGGACCCCCTACCCGAGATCCACCGGTTTTGACACCGACATTGGTTCTTTCATTGAGAGTTCCTCTGTGCCGTCACAATCAGGAAGGATGCCTCCTCCCGTCTTTAAAGACGGCGCCGTTGCTAAGGGAGCCTTGGCTGTCGGCCAAACCCTCCTGCTAGGTGGTTTCCTCATGACCGCCTGTTCGGCTGTTGTGCCGAAGGTGACCTCTCGGGTCATCAAAAGCAACCTACACATCAGCTCGGAGCTCGTCGAGCAGCTAGATCCAATGGAGCTCTCTTCCGTAAACAAGCTCTTGGATCGCATCGCCGCCCTGGGGGTCGCTACGGATTACGACCAGGTTGGGCTTAAACCCGATCTAAGAGAAATTAACTCTCCCCAAGACATCCACCACGTTGCCGTGGTAGAGACGCAGTGCGGCGACCCTTCATCTATTTTAAGGACTAGCTACATCCGAATTCCCGACCCCTCCAAGCCGGATACCCGCGGAGGGGGATATGTAACTCAAGACCTGAGCTTAGGATCAGGAAACGGGCCAGATTCACTGGACAACATCCAAGAATCCGAACTTCAGAGTTCGGAAACTCTTCGGCCTCCGAATCTTGGATTGGGTGAGGTTTCAGATTCAACGACACCCGCCCACCCGATCATAAGTGATCTCTCCCAAATCAGGCAGAGGCCCGAGGAAACAGTACATCATTACTGGGCCAGATTCCTCCTGGTTATGAACAGGATAAAGGATTGCCGCGAGGAAGACGCAATCTCAATTTTCTGCAGTAATTGCACAGACAAGGGAATCCTTAACGCCATAAGTCGTCGTGATATCACACGCTTCGCTGACTTGGCGTCCATAGTACAAAAATACTGTGCGATGGAAAGCGCCTGGAAAACCGAAATAAATTTTTGGGATAATCCGGCCTTGAATAGTAATCCCGTCCGAACTAAGAGGGTGCATTATCACAGGACACCCGGGATAAACACCAAAAAGCCAAAACCCTCTACAGGGCATGGAACCGTACTGGAAAGATGGCTTGATGGACCCTGTAGAATTCACAGTACAGAGGACGCCACACCAACTCACAGCCTTAGAGCACGTTGGATACTCCGGTAGGTGGCCAAAATCGGCAAGGACCTCTTAATTCCGGAGGCCACAGAAAGCCAGCCCAAGGACACCAGTACCATTCTCACAGTCTTCGAGACTTTCGCATCAAACAATGTGCGAAAAAGAACACTCCGCAGCCTCACTGAAGTCTATCAACTTGCAACAATAAATCCATGGAGCGACACTGCCATTACCTTCAACGCAAGTGATGAACCTAGATTCCGAACAGTCCGAGCACCAGCCGCATTGGTCCTCAGTCCCATAGTAGACGGCTTTCGCCTCACCAAGGTGCTCATGGATGGAGGCAGCGGACTGAACCTCATTTATGAGGAAACCCTTCAAAAAATGGAAATAGACTGGAACCGCGTCGAGCGAAGCAGCACAACCTTTAGAGGAATAATCCCCAGTCGGGAAGCGCGCTGCACAGGAAAAATCACACTAGATGTGGTGTTCGGCACGCCGGATAATTACAGGTCTGAAGAAGTCACGTTTCAGGTGGCCCCGTTCAAAAGCGGATATCACGCTTTACTAGGGTGGGAAGCATTCACAATCTTCCAAGCAATACCCCATTACGGGTACATGAAGCTTAAGATGCCCGGGCCGAACGGAATTATCACTCTAGCTAGTGATCCGGACATAGCACTCCGCGCCGAAAACAAGACGGCCGCATTAGCCCTTGAGGCACTATCCGAAGCCTTAGCGGCCGAGGAACTGACTGCGCTGCGCTCCACGGTTAACAGGGATGATGTGATACTCGACAAGAGATCCAAATCCACATCCTTCAAGCCAGCTGACGAAATAGTCAAATTCCAGGTCCATCCAACGGACCCCAATAAAACAGCTTCCATCGGGGCACGATTGAACCCTGATGTAGACGCCGCACTACGAGAGTTCCTACGAGAGAACTGGGACATTTTCGCCTGGCACCCTTCAGACATGCCAGGGATCCCACACAGGCTGGCCGAACATAGCTTAAATATCCTAAAAGGATTCAAACCTGTCAAACAAGCCCTTCAGCATTTTTCCGAACCCAAGAGACAGGTTATGGGAGAGGAGCTAGCCAAGCTATTGGAGGCCAGATTCATTAGAGACATAAAACATCCGGACTGGCTAGCAAACCTGGTGATGGTACCAAAGAAGGACAAATCCTGGCGCCTGTGTGTCGATTTTAAAGACCTTAACAAGGCTTGCCCAAAGGATCCCTTCCCCCTCCCCCGTATCGATCAAATTATTGATGCCACCGCAGGACACGACTCGTTGTGTTTCCTCGATGCATACTCCGGTTACCATCAAATCAAGATGGCAGAATCAGACCAAGCCGCAACAGCATTCATCACACCATACGGCCCATTCTGCTTCAACACAATGCCCTTCGGGCTGAAAAACGCCGGCGCAACATATCAGCGCATGATCCAGACATGTCTGGCAAACCAGATCAGCAAAACAGTGGAGGCGTATGTGGATGATGTGGTCGTCAAATCAAGACATGTCAAATCTCTAGTAGACGACTTGAGGCTTGCATTCGATAACCTCCGAAAATATGACATCAAGCTCAACCCGGAAAAATGCGTCTTCGGCGTTCCAGCCGGAAAGCTCTTGGGCTTCATTGTATCCGGTAGAGGAATTGAAGCAAATCCAGCCAAGATCCGAGCTTTGTCACAATTGGATATCCCAAAGGACCTCAAACAAATACAAAAATTAACCGGATGCGTGGCGGCTTTAAGCCGCTTCATCTCCCGCTTGGGAGAAAAGGCACTACCCCTCTATCGCCTCCTTCGGTGCACCGAACACTTCGAGTGGACGGATGCCGCCATGGCCGGACTTGATGAAATAAAAGCCATATTGGCAAAAAACCCAGTCCTGGCCGCGCCAAACACCGGCGAACCAATGTTATTGTACATTGCAGCAATACATCAAGTTGTCAGCGCAGTGCTCGTTGTCGAGCGGGAAACGGATGGACACAAATTCCCCCTTCAAAGGCCGGTCTACTACGTATCCACTGTCCTCACTCCATGCAAATCACGGTACCCGCATTATCAAAAGATTGCATACGCGGTATTCATGGCATCCCGGAAGCTACGACACTACTTTCAAGAGTGTTCCATAACAGCAGCCTCAGAAGTACCACTCAATGATATTATCAACAACCGCGATGCAACGGGCCGGATTGCAAAATGGGCCATCGAGCTTCTCCCGTTCGATATAACCTATAAGCCACGACGAGCTATTAAATCGCAAGTTTTGGCCGACTTCGTCGCAGAATGGACGGAGGCCAAGCTCCCTAAAGAGTACGGCACATATTCAAACTGGATTATGCATTTCGACGACTCCAAAATGTTGGCCGGACTGGGGGCTGGCGTCGTCCTGACGTCCTCCACAGGAGACACAGTCCAATATGTGCTCCAGATCATGTACACGGATTCCAACAACGCAGCCGAATATGAGGCCCTCCTACATGGTCTCCGGATAGCAGTATCCATGGGTATCCAGCGCCTAGAGGTACGCAGGGATTCAAACCTCGCGATATCCCAAATAAATGGAGACTTCGACGCCAAGGACCCAAAAATGGCAGCTTACCGCAACGCCGTCCTAAAAATGTCAGCTCGGTTCGAAGGGCTGGAGTTTCACCATATAGCCCGAGAAAACAATCAAGCAGCGGACGTCCTGGCACGCATCGGAGCAAAACGCGATGCAGTCCCCCCCAACATCTTTTTGGAAAGATTGTTCAAGCCATCCGTAGCATGGGAGGGGGAACCCGCAAATAACAGCCCGGACCCAGCCGCACCACTCGACGCCGAACAATCTGACACAATTGGAGGCTCTGCCAATGAAATTACACCTTTAGCCCACGTAATAATGGCAGTTATCGCCCCATGGACAGAACCATTCCTAGCCTACCTTACTAGGCAGGAACTCCCGGAGGACCAAAACGAGGCCCGCTGCATAGTGCGGCGATCTAAAGCCTATAGAGTCCATGAGGGAGAGCTTTATAAGAAAAGCACTACCGGAGTCCTTCAAAGGTGCATCTCCGAAGAGGAAGGGCAGAACCTTCTGGCTGAAATTCATGCCGGACTCGGTGGTCACCACGCCGCTGCTCGGTCCCTTGTTAGCAAGGCTTTCCGTACAGGCTTTTATTGGCTGACGGCCCGGGCAGACGCTCAGGACCTAGTCCAACGATGCGCTGGTTGCCAACTTTTTGCCAACCAAAGCCATATGCCACCCACCGCACTCCAAACTATACCCATCACCTGGCCTTTTGCGGTCTGGGGGCTTGACATGGTCGGACCCCTTAAAGGTGGGACCGATAGGAAAAAATACTTACTGGTCATGGTGGATAAATTCACCAAATGGATAAAAGCCAAGCCTGTTAAAACGGCCGAATCCGGACCTGTGATAGACTTCATATCCGGGGTTGTACACCATTATGGCGTCCCCCACAGCATCATAACCGATAACGGTACAAACTTTACCACCGACGAGGTAAAACTCTGGTGCAAAAACATGGGCATCAAGCTCGATTATGCTTCCGTCTATCACCCACAAACCAACGGCCAGGTCGAACGTGCAAATGGTCTTATCATGAGCGGCATTAAACCCAGACTGGTGCGGTCCCTCAAGGAATCTAACACGCACTGGGTAGAGGAGCTCGACTCCGTGCTATGGGGGCTGCGGACCATGCCAAATCGCACCACCGGATACACACCATTTTTTATGGTGTACGGCGCAGAGGCAGTTCTGCCCTGCGACATAATTCATGACTCACCTATGTACGAAGAAAGAGAAGCCGAGCTCGATCGGCAGGACAACTTGGACGCCTTGGAGGAGGAGCGTGACGTGGCAAAAGCCCGTTCCGCATTTTATCAACAGCAGGCCCGAAGATATCAAAGCAGAGAAGTACGGGCCAAAAATTACAATGTTGGCGAACTAGTTCTATGCCTGCCGGATAAGAAAAAGGACAAACTCAAGCCCAAGTTGGAAGGTCCATTCATAATCGACCAAGTCCTGACTGGTGGGGCGTACCGCCTACGAGATGCGTCGGATAACCGACTCGAGCCGAACCCGTGGAACGCCACCCGTCTCCGAAGATTCTATGCCTAGCGCCGGACTCTGTGTTCGTCTCCTTCCTCTGTCCATTTTTTGCATTTTTCTGTCTTACATTTATCTCCTTCCCCTCTTTTCTTTTATAGCCCTTAAAGGCTCATCTAGTGACGCGCCACTCGCGCTCATTAAACCTGGGGGCTTCTTTAACAGAAGCTTATTTATACGGGCTTCACGCCCAACACATGCGTCAAACTTCCACATGTACCTTTTTCTTCACCATTATATGCATCTATATGACTTAAGTTTTGGCCAAGCTGGGTTGCCTGGCTCCTGTGCTTACCCCTACGTTCCCGATTGTTCGGCTAGGCGGTAAAGGGAGCACCTCTGCGATTGTTACTGCCGGGTCAGCCATATGTGTACCTCAGACTGGGTGAAGCCGAAAGCTAGCGTTCTTAAGGGAATATTCGGTCGGTGAAATAAAAGATGATCTTTTTACTCATTTTATGCGCCCCTAGATGCTTTTTTTCTGCGTCTTTTCACGCAGTCCGGACATGCACTTTAGGGCATGCCTCCCAGCGAAAGGAACCCCTAACGGAACTATTCTCTCTGGAAGATATTTCTTACTAACCATGTAATATAACATAACTAGTTGGGCACTTGTCTGATAAAGCACTAATGACCCCTACGCCTGGTCTCCACGCATACCCCGGTTCTTATATAACCGCTATGGTATTCGGACACACTCCGGACCGTCAGGTCCCAAGGTTGAAGCGAAAAGGTCGGCAACGACAAACGATCTACAATCCGGCTAGAAGGCATTACACATGTCAATTCAAAATTACATAGTCATTCTGACTGATTGTATTCCTCTTCTATACCATCTAACAGGCTGTCTAATTTACAGTCCTGCTGGGAATACTTCGCGGCCAACTCTACTTGGCCGTATACTAAGCTCACAGGGATCTCCTTCCCGTCAGGCCCCACTGGTCTGACCTCGGCCATGTGGTTTGGGTCAGACTTCGTAAAACGGGTCTTCACCATGGCCTAGGCCTCCCTAGCGCCTTGTCGGCAGGCCGATATCTTCCACAACCGGAAGCGCCACCGAGCTCCCTTCAGCTTCTCCGCAAGCTCTCCAAGGCCCTCGGGCACGGAGTGGGCAGGCCATAAGGCTTGGGCAATACCCCGCATCGCCTGCCGAATTCGCTCGTGCAGTTGCAAGAGTTCGGGAAGAAGGTCACCCGTAGAACCGGGCATCTCCTCTGCAGGACAACCTGTGAGCATACCTACAGACATCACTCTGTTAGTCGACTTCCTCGCCGAACTTTTTTTTCGAAGTTCATTCAAGCACTTACTAAAAATGCCGCGTCGAAGCCGCTGATTCTCCTTCGTGGAGTCTGACAGCTGGCCACGAACATCTTTAAGTTCGACGTCCAGCTTGGTGTTGGCATCCTGAAGATCATTCTTCTCTCGCCTCACCTTTGTCAACGTACTCTCACCGGCCTTTAGCCAGCGTAAGAGTTATTGCTTGTCCGGATCGAGTCCGGCGCCATCTGCAATATGATTTGTCAGATTTGCACCCACACCGCACAATACTAATCTTTCGAAGTGTATCTTACCTGAGGGGGTCTCTTTGTGCTCCCCTGCTGCGGCTAGTGCGGCCTCTAGTTGGGCCTTGCACTTTTCCAGCTCCTGGGACAGTACGGTATTCTTCTCTGTAAGAACCTGCATATTAAATGATCCTTAAATCAGTTGCTCTAACTACTTCAAGTCTCGGGGGCTACTGGCATATATATGTTTAACCAAAATTTTCTTACCCGTATGTCTTTTACATACTGCTCCGTGGCTCTGGCTAAACCATTTTGAGCGGCACGGAGGTACGCATCTCCCGAATTAAAGGCATCTAAAGCCTCTTGGGAGAAACAAGCGTCGCGTAGAACTGTCCGGCGACGCCTATGGTTCATGGCACTCTCCACTTCAGAATTTATGGCAGACAGCCTGTCCGCATCCTCTGTCGGAGGAGCGTCCGGTGCGCGCCTTGTGCTCGCCTCCGCTTCCTGGCCAGACGTTGAAGCCTGGCTGGTGGAGGCGCGATTGGCAACCTCTCCGGATGTAGTCCGGCGAGGTCTCTTCGTTTTGAAGATAGCACGAACGTTAATATGCCCTGACATAATAACACCAGGGAAACAGAGGGTGCGCTATACCTTTGCGCCGGCATCTCAGTCCGGACTGCATTCCTTTTTGTCCCACGGGGCCCTGCGGCCCCTCGTTGGCTAGCCACCGCAGGTTCGGCCTCCTGCCTCGGAAATCTCCCCTGCAAAACACGGTTGTCGTCAGAAACACCAAAATACGTGAGAGTGGAATCTCTCTCAAGGGAATGAGACTCCGGTTTCTGTCACCTGGGAGGCCAGGATTAACCCTGGGTAATCAGCCGTGATGGCTACCAAGGTATTGTCCTTGCTTAGCTGATGGAACACCCCGTCGATAAGCTCCACCGATATGTCCGGATCCTCTTCGGAGTCCGTACCGAGGGACCGTTCTGGGTCCTCGGGCTGTGGAGGGCGGCTGTTTATATCCTTTACCTCCTGTCGCAATTCCTGCACTGAAGTCGTTAGACTACATATCTAACCATGGGAGTATAAAACAAACGGGCAAGCGCAATTGTTCACTTACCCAACTTGGAGGATCGTACATAGTAAATCCGGCCTGCAGGTTGACGCGGAGGAATTCCTCCTTTTCTCCCTTGTACAAAGAGGATAAGATCTTTACTAGAGCGGCAGCTGAGGCCGGCCCCTTACGACCGTAACGGGTGGCGTCATCCTCCCCGTTGAAATCCCACATGGGGTGGACTCTATATTGAAGCGGCTGCACCCCCCGCATAATGCATGCGGCCATGACTCCAATCATGGTTAGTCCGGAATGAGCCAACAGTCTTATCCGGCCCATCAGGTAAAGGACGTCTCTGTCGATTTCTCTCTGAGAGCTCCACGGACGCTAGCTCAAGCGTTTCTTCAATGGAGCACTATTGAACTCAGGGAGACCGACCCGGATAGGGTCCGGTAGCGGGACGTCATCTATGTAAAACCATTCCGAAGGCCAGTCCTCGGACGCCTTCTTTGGGGTTCCGGATAGGTATCCGGTCCCGGCGATGCGCCATACTTCGGCTCCGCCCACTTGGTATATAGACCCCTCTCGAGAATGGGGCACCAGGCAGAATAACCTCTTCCACAGCACGAAATGGGCCTCAACGCCTAAAAATAGCTCGCAAAGGGCGACGAAACCCGCAATATGTAATACGGAGGCGGGCGTGAGATTGTGCAGCTGGAGGCCGTAGAACTCCAGAAGCCCGCGGAGAAATGGATGAATTGGAAACCCCAGTCCCCTTATTAGATAGGGGACGAGGCACACCCGCTCTCCTTTAGAAGGATTGGGGGTGCTCTCCGCTTGTTTTCCGCCATTATAGGTGGCGAGACCGGCTCGGACCGGGACCATGTATGCCCGAGGGAGAAATCCCTTGGCCTGGAGCGACACTGACTCGCTATGCGGGATGGTGCAACTCTCCCTCCCCGGGTTTGGGACCGGAGGGGCGAGGGGAGGAGCTGTGACGGCTGGTCATGTTGGAATGGACCTTTGCTGGAAGCGCTCTGATGATAACTCGCGGAGAGGAGAAGATGTGGTTTGGACCTAAATCCCCATCCCGTTAAATAGGCGGCTTGTTTATACGGCTAGGGGTGTGGATGTAAAAACGCCCTGGCTTTTCGCATTCATTTGACACGTGGAAGACGGCCATTATTGGGCGTGGGAGCCGAGGAGCGCTACATTACAAAAATTGGACATTATTCCTACAGGTACACAGGATTTGGAGAAGAACCCGCCTTGCAATGCCGAACAATCTGCGCGCCGGACTCATCGTCATTGAAGCCTGGTTCCGGGGCTACTGAGGGAGTCCTAGATTAGGGGGTGTTCGGGTAGCCGGACTATACCTTCAGCCGGACTCCCGGACTATGAAGATACAAGATTGAAGACTTCGTCCCGTGTCCGGATGGGACTTTCCTTGGCGTGGAAGGCAAGCTTGGCGATGCGGATATTCAAGATCTCCTACCATTGTAACCGACTCTATGTAACCCTAACCCTATCCGGTGTCTATATAAACCGGAGGGTTGTAGTCCGTAGGCAATCAACTCCATATACAACAATCATACCATAGGCTAGCTTCTAGGGTTTAGCCTCCTTGATCTCGTGGTAGATCTACTCTTGTACTACCCATATCATCAATATTAATCAAGCAGTACGTAGGGTTTTACCTCCATCAAGAGGGCCCGAACCTGGGTAAAACATCGTGTTCCCTGCCTCCTGTTACCATCCGGCCTAGACGCACAGTTGGGGACCCCCTACCCGAGATCCGCCGGTTTTGACACCGACAACCGGACTTCCACACTTTGACCTCAAGCGAAGTGTTGGATGAGTTTGTGGCCATGAACATTTTGGACAAGACCGCCGACAATGCGGTGCTTCGTTCTCAAAGGGCAAAGAAGCCCAACCTTGCATTAAAGGCCAAGCTCACCGTTGAAGAAGAAGAAGAGGACGAAGAGGAGAGCAACCCCGAAGATACAAAGTATGCGTATCATGAACACATGGCACTCGCTTCAAGGCAATTTTGGAGCTAGAAAAACTCAAGGCCAAACTTTAGCAAAAACAAGTCAAGTGGCACGAAGAGCAAACAAAGTGTAAGGACTTGCTACAATTGTGGCAACGTGAGTCATTTTGTTGCGGAGTGCCCATATGAGAAGAGGGAAGACAATGGTGGCAAGCTCATCCGAAAGGACAAGGCCAAGCCGTTCCCAAACAAGAGCAACTTCACCAAGAAGACTCCTCCCAAGGCATTGGTGGTACAAGAAGAGTACAATGAGGATGATGACGATGATGAAGGTGATGAGTCGGTTGCCATGGCCTCCGTTGCCATTGCGACAACTCCATGGGTGTCTCTCTTCGACTCACCCAATGAGAGCATCACCGCCAAGTGCCTCATGGCTAAAGCCACCAACAAGGTGTTTTCTACCGGTGGGGGATCATGGTTGCTCGATAGCAGAGCTACAAATCATATGATCGAAAGCAAGGACTTGGTGGTGGACGTGCACAAGATTCCATCTATGCCCACCAATGTCGAGTGGGGTGACGCCTCATCCTCTAAGGTATTGGGACTTGGCAAGGTGGTCATCTCTCATGATCTCACGATCGAGAAGGTCATGCTTGTTAAGTCCCTTGCATACAACTTACTTTCCGTTCGTCAACTTGCAATCATGGGCTTTGCCACTTTCTTTGATATCGATACCGTGGCCCTCTTGTGGAGCAAGACTCTTAAAGTAGCCTTTGTTGGGCATGTCGAGAACGGTCTATATGTGATTAACTTTTCGGAGCGACCCACTAAGACCGCGACATGCCTAATGGCTAAAGTTGATGTGGTATGGCTTTGGCATCGCCGTCTAGCCCATGTCAATATGAGATCTTTGCAAAGTCTTCTCAAGGGGGACCATGTCCGTGGACTAACGAATGTTAGTTTTGCTAAAGATCATGCTTGCAGTGCTTGTATCAAAGGAAAGCTACATGAGAAGGCTCACCCTCCCACGACTATCATTTACTCAAAGAGGCCTTTGGAGCTCCTTCACATGGATCTCTTTGGGCCTCCATCCTTCGATAGTCTTGGGGGTAGGAAGTATTGCTTGGTGATTGTGGATGACTACTCAAGATACACTTGGGTGTATTTCTTCAAGAGGAAGAGCGAGACCCAACAAACCGTCATTGACTTTGCAAATGAAGCACAACGTCAACACAATGCAAAGATCTTGACAAAAAGAAGTGACAACGGCACCGAGTTCAAGAACTACACCTTGGATGAGTTTCTTAGTGATGAGGGGATCAAGCATCAATATTCCGCACCTTACACCCCTCAACAAAACGGTGTTGCGGAGAGGAAGAACCGGACGTTGATGGATGCAGCAAGGACCATGATGGCAGAGTTCAAGTCTCTGTACAACTTTTGGGCCGAAGCCATCAACACCGTGTGTCATGCATCCAATCGGCTCTACCTCCGCAAGGGCTTGAACAAGACTCCATATGAGATATTCACCGGTAACAAGCCCAACCTCAAGTACTTTCGGGTGTTCGGGTGTAAGTGTTTCATTCTCAAGAAAGGTGTTCGGTTGTCTAAATTTGAGGCTAGAGCTTATGAGGGCATATTTGTTGGTTATGCTACAAACTCTCATGCTTACAGTGTCCTCAATAAATCCACGGGACTTATTGAGGAGACATGTAACGTGGAGTTTGATGAGAATAACGGCTCCCAAGTGGAGCAAAGTGGCACTTGTGATGTAGGTGATGAAGTTCCTCCTCAAGCCATAAGAAGAATGGGTGTTGGCTTTATCCTACCCATTGAGGAACCCCTTGTGGCCGAAGGAGAAGGACAATGCTCCACTCAAGTGGAGCCATCACCAACCCAAGGCCCACATGCTTCCGAAGAACAACATGAAGGCCCTCATCCTCAAGAACACGACCGAGGGCAAGATCATGCTCAAGACGGTGTTGACACATCAAGTAATGCCCTAGGTCAAGTTCTCTCCTCTGAGCAAGTTCAAGAATAAGAACAAGCTCAAGACGGCACTCAAGATGATCAAGTGACCACTCATCGTCTCACCCCCGAGGAGGAATTGGAGCGTCGTGCCACCAAGGTTGCTTCCAAGCTCTCCACCAAGGATCATCTCATGACGAATGTGCTTGGAAGCTTAAGAAAGGGGGTAAGCACTCGTAGACAATTAGCAAACTATTGTGAGCATCACACGTTTGTCTCTTGTGTCGAACCCCACAAGGTCTATGAGGCGCTAGAAGATCCGGATTGGCTCAATGCCATGCATGAAGAACTCAACAACTTTGAGAGCAACAAAGTGTGGAGATTGGTGCCAAGACCGACGGGGAACCACAATGTCATTGGAACCAAGTGGATATTTAAGAACAAGCAAGATGCCCATGGGATTATCATTCGCAACAAGGCTCTTTTGGTAGCACAAGGCTACTCCCAAGTCGAGGGTATCGACTACGGTGAAACCTTTGCTCCCGTTGCTCGTCTTGAATCTATTCGCATGTTGATTTCTTATGCTTCTCATCATAACTTTAAGTTACAGCAAATGGATGTGAAGAGTGCTTAACCTTAATGGTCCCATTAATGAATTGGTTTATGCCAAGCAACCCCCCGGGTTCGAGGATCCCTACTTTCCCGATCATGTGTATCAACTCGATAAGGCACTCTATGGCCTTAAACAAGCCCCACGTGCGTGGTATGACCACCTTACCGAGTTGTTACAAGACCGTGGTTTTGAAGTTGGGCTAATTGACCCCACTCTTTTTACTAAGAAGGTCAAAGGGGAGTTGTTTGTGTGCCAATTATATGTTGATGATATTATCTTTGGTTCCCCTAACAAAGCTTTCAATGAGGAATTTGCCGCTCTCATGACCTCAAAGTTCGAGATGTCTTCCATGGGAGAGTTGAAGTTCTTTCTAGGGTTCGAAGTGAAGCAAAGAAGAGAAGGAACCTTCATCAACCAAGCCAAATATACTCAAGACATGCTCAAGAGATTCAAGCTAAGTGATGTCAAGCCGACTTCCACTCCAATGCCCACCAAGTGCCAACTTGACATAGATCCCAATGGTAAAGTGGTGGATCAAAAGGTATATCGCTCCATGATAGGCTCCTTGCTCTACCTTTGTGCATCTAGACCGGATATCATGTTGAGTGTGGGAATTTTTGCACGGTTTCAAGCCGGACCTAAGGAAAGTCACTATGTGGCGGTCAAACGAATCTTTCGATATTTGGCTCATACCCCAAACTTTGGCTTATGGTACCCAAGAGGAGCAAACTTCAAGCCTATAGGGTATTCAGATTCCGATTGGGCAGGAGACAAAGTGGATAGGAAGTCCACTTCCGGAGGGTGCCAATTCCTTGGTTGCTCTTTGGTCAGTTGGTCTTCCAAAAAGCAAAGTTGTGTGTCTCTCTCGTCCACCGAAGCAGAGTATGTGGCGGCCGGTAGTTGTTGTGCACAACTCTTATGGATGAGGCAAACTTTAAAGGATTACAGTGTCATTTGTGACAAAGTGCCTCTTTGGTGTGACAATGAAAGTGCCATCAAGATCTCTCTCAACCCGGTGCAACACTTCAAGACGAAGCATATTGAGATCTGGTATCACTTCATCCGGGATCACATTAGGCGAGGAGAGATCGAGCTCAACTATGTAAACACTCATGATAACCTTGCAGATATTTTCACGAAGCCCTTGGATGAAGCAAGATTTCGCGAGTTAAGGCATGAGCTAAATATCATTGATTCGAGCAATGTTGCTTGAACCCTTGCACACCCCACCATACTCAATGTGTTGTCTTGTTTAGATGTAGGCATGGACATAGGGGGAGTGTTGTTCTCTCAATGAACTCTCCCTCCCCCATTATGCATAAACTGATCAAGTCTTTCACTTTAGCCATGTTTGATGGTACTTGTGCTTCAAAGATGAGTTTTGGTCATGGACCCAAGGATAATTCTTCGCGGTGCCATACCAATTGACTCAAACATAGGTGGCTACGGCCACCGCCCTCTCTTTAGAGAGGTGGTGTCTCATGGTTGTTTCGTTTTGTCGTTTGCCTTTCTGCCTTTGTGTGTAGCGTGGTCTTGTGGTGTTGTGTTGCCTCGGAGTGTTCGTGCAAAGACCCCGTTTTTCGTGTGCTTGAAACGTGCATCTTCTTGAGCCCACGGTACTACCGCGGCTTGCCGCGGTACTACCGCTTTGAGAGGCACGGTACTACCACGCCAGAGCGCGGTACTACCGCTCAGGTGCGGTACTTCCGCCGAGCGGTAATACCGCGATGAGGCACGGTACTACCGCGCCGTCGAGTGAGCGTGGGGGTTATGACTCAAGCAGGGGAGTTCCAACTCCCCATACCCATTCACTCGTCTCTCTCCCCACGTCTCTCTCTCTCTCTCTCTCTTGCTCAAGAACGGCGCCAGAGGTCCTCACCGGATCTCCGTCTCCGGTCACTCTCCTCGGATTCCGACCGGTGGGATCGTTCCCCACCACTTCCTCTTGCCATGGACCAAGGTTTTTCCCCAAATCCCTCTTTTTCTTGGTTGTTCTCTCGCTTCTAGGTTTTTGGGGAGATGCTTGTTGTTCTTGAGATTTTAGGCCAAATCTATGCAAGAGTAGGATGTAGGAGAGTCGTGTTGCATAGGAATCATACTTGATATGTTGTCTTGTGGTAGATTTGTCCAACCGTAGTACCGCCGCGGTTTCGCGGGCTTTTCTCAGATTTGAACTTGTTCGGATCTGACGCGGTGCGGTACTACCGTGTCTCATGTGCGGTACTACCGCCCATCAGGTGCAGTACTACCACTCTAGCTCGTGCGGTACTACCGCTCATCAGACACGGTACTACCGCGCTAGCTGAGGCACTAAGCTCGTACTACCGCTCCTAGACCCGGTACTACCGTGACCTTACACGGTACTACCGCGACTAAGAGCGGTACTACGATCTTAGTTCCGCAGCACTTGGCAGTACTACCATAGGGGTCAAATCTCTCTCTAGGCAATTATCTTGTGTGCTATCTGCATGTTTCTTTTGCTTTGTTGTGGTCTTTGCATTGATCCCTCTTGTTTGTCGTGGGTGTTTTGCGTTTTGTGTCTCAGGTGGTGGCTCTCGCCGTTCCAATCCCAGTCGTGACACTGGCTCCAAGCGTCTGCGCAAACCCCAAGATGAAGCCCCAGAGGGCTCCAATGCCCCCAAGCGCAATGTCAAGACCACTGCCAGCAAGCAAAAGGAACCTACTAAGGGCATGGACGAGATTTCAGTCTCTGAGTATGTCGAAGCTGGAAGAGCAATCCCTATGTGAATCCTCGGGCTATCCTCAGAGGCACCGAGTTGTTCTGGACCAAGCAACAGGCTCTGATCTACCTGGATGTGATCAAGAACAAGCAGAATACCTTCGTGGATGTCAAGTGGATAGACATGAATCACATGCGGAAGGACAAGTTTCGTGACTATTGTGGAGAGGCTCTGGACTTGGTGGAGCAGTTTGCTATTGAGCCGGTGATCTCCTTTCACCTTGACTATGACCCTGAGCTTATCTGTCGGTTCTTTGCCTCTGTTTACTTTCATCCCGGGGATGAGCAGAGGATGACCTGGATGACCAACGGCCGTCAGCTGTCTGCTACATGGAAGGAGTTCATGGATCTACTTCACATTCCTGATGACGGGCTTCACACCCCCGTTGGTGTTCGCCCCCACGCCAACTCTGAGTCTGCCAACAAGAACCTGCTTCAGCCATTCCTTGTTGAGAAGGTGCTCCCCAATGGCAAGTCGACTTGGGTGCTGAAATCCTTTCTGGATATCATGCATCGCATCTTCCGCAACACTCTGTTCCCACGCATTGGAGACAAGGACAAGGTTCATGCCTATCTAGTGGACATGTTGCTCCTGTGTGCAGAGGCACGTTCTTCTCAAACTTAGCCACTTGATGTCTCACACATCATGTGGTGTGAGCTTTGGTTTGCGGTGTTCACTCGCAAGGTACCTATCTATGGACCGTATCTGTTTCTGTTGCTCTCCACCACTTGGGAGAAGATGTACCCTGGTGATGAGTTCCTTGCTCCAGACTGGATTCGCCATGAGTCCATCAGCCTCCGCGTCAAGCCCAACTGGGCCAACACCACTACCCGTGCTGAGGCCTCTTCTGCTAGGAGGGATGTTGGTGAGGAGGAGGCTGCTGCTGAGAATATTGCTGACGACCGTGCTGCTAGGTCTACCACACCTTCCTCTGAGCCGTCGTGGGCCAAGAAGTTAAAGGACAAGATGAAGACTCTCTTCTGCATGCAGGCAAAGGGACAGTACAGGACTCACGTGGCAGACAAGGAGAGTCGCCGCCGTGAGAAGAAGGTTATGAGGCTCTTTGGAGAGGATGTGTCTGGCGGTTCTGAGGACGTCATCACGCCTGAGGCTGCCTGGATGACGAAGCAGGGATACAAGTGGACCAGTTCAGAGGAAGACATCGAGGAGCCCGTCCCCGCCGCTGAGTCTAACGAGGAGCACGAGGAGCAGTGGGACGACTTCTCTACCTGAGCCACCCCGTGTGTGTAGGTGTCCTCTCTGCCTTTTTGGCGTCTCGATGCCAAAGGGGGAGAGAGTGTAGGGATTTGCGTTGTGTCGTGCTTGGTGTGTTTGCGTGCTTTGTTGTTTGAACCTCGTTTGCCTCGTTTGCTTTTGTTTGGTTTGTGCCTTCGAGACCTATCCTATATATGGTGTAACACATATGCACTCTATCTATCTTAGTTAACTTGTGTTTGTGCTATCTTGTCTAGTGATAGCCTTCCTATTACTAGATATGCCTTGTCTCTATAATATAGGGGGAGCTTTGATCCTAGTATGTGTGCCGTGCAATCCAAAGCACTCATCTAGGTGGCACACATCTAGGGGGAGCCCGTCTATATTCTAGAGAGGAGGGGTTAGCGGTTGCTTAATATTATTTCCCTTGTGCAAATCCCGTATTGTCATCAATCCACCAAAAAGGGGGAGATTGTAAGGGCATATTTATCCCTAAGGTGTTTTGGTGATTGATGACAATGCGTTTGCGGACTAATCATGTGCCTTGAGTATCCCAGACATTTCGTCGCTAGGCACAAGACGGTTGGGTGCCCCTCGAAGACTGTTGAAGACGGCGTCTTTTCTATGTTTCTTTTTGGTAGATTTGACTCGTAGGAAAGCCGTACTATTAAGAGGGGGTCCGCATCGGAAAGGTTTGGGTGGAATCATCACGTACACGTGTCTTTCTTGTCCCCTCCTTTTCCCTTGGAGCTTCCTCCGCTTTCTCGCCTCCTTGGTTCTGGCTGCTGCGTTGGCTCGCGGTAGTACTGCTCCCAGGAGAGCGATAGTACCATAGGCACCAGCGGTAGTACCATGCGGTGGCGCGGTAGTACCGCATGTGCCCACGGTAGTACCGCTCCCCTGGAGCTGCACTATCGTTGCTCACCAGGCTAGTACCGCTCCTTCGCGGTAGTAGGGGCGGATGTAATTTTTTACATCCGCGCCTACCGCGGTAGTACCGCTTTCGCTCCGCGGTAGTACCGTGCTATGTAGTCAGGCAGTAGTACCGCCCCTCGGTTGTACTATTGTGTCGGGTTTTTGCTTCTTCCGTTTCTTTGCAGAAGTAGGCGCGGTTGTATCCTTCCCCTGGCTAAGGGATTCCTACCGTGCGGTAGTACCGCATGGGGGGCGCGGTAGTACCGCGCCCGCGGAAGTACCGCCCTCAGATCCTGTGTTTCTGATCTGACCTTGCTATTGCTGGGGTTGCGGCAGTACCGCGGGCCTGTACGGTAGTACCGCATGTCCGTGCGGTAGTACCGCTTGGTAGCAAGCGGTAGTACCGCGCGGCCCTGCGGTAGTACCGCTGGCCTGGAGCGGTAGTACCGCTGGCCGCGGGCTGGTAGGTGGATAACGGTTGGATCTTTGTCCCACACTATATAAGGGGTTCTCTTCTTCCCTGTGGACTCATCTCTTCCAACCCTAAGCTCCATTGTTGCTCTAAGCTCCATTTTCGCCCGATCTCTCTCCCTAGCCAATCAAACTTGTTGATTTGCTCGGGAGTGGTTGAAAAGGCCTCGATCCACACTTTCACCAAGAGAAATTTGATCCCCCCACTAATCCCTTGCGGATCTTGTTACTCTTGGGTGTTTGAGCATCCTAGACGGTTGAGGTCACCGCGAAGCCATAGTCCATTGTGGTGAAGCTTTGTGGTGTCGTTGGGAGCCTCCAATTGAGTTGTGGAGATTGCCCCAACCATGTTTGTAAAGGTTCGGTCGCCGCCTCCAAGGGAACAAATAGTGGAATCACGGCATCTCGCATTGTGTGAGGGCGTGAGGAGAATACGGTGGCCCTAGTGGCTTCTTGGGGAGCATTGCGCCTCCGCACCGCTCCAACGGAGACGTACTTCCTCTCAAAGGGAAGGAATTTCGGCAACACATCCTCGTCTCCACCGTCTCCACTCTTGGTTATCTCGTGCCTTTACTTGTGCAAGCTTATTTGTATCATTTCACTTGCTTGCTTGTGTTCCTATCCTTGTTGCATCATATAGGTTGCTCACCTAGTTGCATATCTAGACAACCTACTTTGATGCAAAGTTTAAATTGTTAAAGAAAAGCTAAAAATTGTTAGTTGCCTATTCACCCCCCCCTCTAGTCAACCATATCGATCCTTTCACACACCGTTTGGGAGAGACACACATGAACTGGAATTTATTAGAATACTTTATGTGCTTCACTTATATCTTTTGAGTTGGATAATTTTTGCTCTAGCGCTTCGCTTATATCTTTTAGAGCATGGCGGTGGTCCTATTTTATAGAAATAATTGATCTCTCGTGCTTCACTTATATTATTTTGAGAGTCCTTTAGAACAACATGGTAATTTGCTTTGGTTATAAATTTTAAATACTAAAGAAAAGTTGGATGCTTGATAGTTGTTTTGAGATATAAAGGTGGTAATATTAGAGGTGTGCTAGTTGAGTAATTGTGAAATTGAGAAATACTTGTGTTGAAGTTTGGAAGTCTCGTAGCATGCACGTATGGTAAACGTTGTGTGACAAATTTGAAGCATGGGGTGTTCTTTGATTGCTTTCCTTATGAGTGGTGGTCGGGGACGAGCGATGGTGTTTTTCTACCAATCTATCCCCTAGGTGCATGCGCGTAGTGCTTGGTTTTGATGACTTATAGATTTTTGCAATAAGTATGTGAGTTCTTTATGACTAATGTTGATTCCATGGATTATACGCACTCTCACCCTTCCATCATTGATAGCCTCTTCGGTACCGTGCATTGCCCTTTCTCACCTTGAGAGTTGGTGCAAACTTCGCCGGTGCATCCAAACCCCATGATATGATACGCTCTATCACACATAAGCCTTTTTATATCTTCCTCAAAACAGCCACCATACCTACCTATTATGCCATTTCCATAGCCATTCCAAGATATATTGCCATGCAACTTTCCACCATTCCATTTATTATGACACGCATCATCATTGTCATATTGCTTTGCATGATCATGTAGTTGACATCATATTTGTGGCAAAGCCACCATGCTTAATTTTTTCATACATGTCACTCTTGATTCATCGCAATCCCATACACTGCCGGAGGCATTCACATAGAGTCATATTTTGTTCTAAGTATCGAGTTGTAATTCTTGAGTTGTAAGTAAATAAAAGTGTGATGATCATCATTAGAGCATTATCCCATGTGAGGAAAGGATGATGGAGACTATGATTCCCCCACAAGTCGGGATGAGACTCTGGAAGAAAAAAAGAGGCCATACAAAAAAAAGAGAACGGTTCTTTTAGAAGATCAAAAAGCAATCACTATACCGTGTTGTGGTTCTTGATGCGTAGGTAATAATGGTTCTTGCTCAGCCCGTAGCAGCCACGAAAAACTTGCAACAACAAAGTAGAGGACGTCTAACTTGTTTTTGCAGGGCATGTTGTGATGTGATATGGTCAAGACATGATGAGATATAAATTGTTGTATGAGACGGTCATGTTTTGTTGAAGTTATCGGCAACTGGCAGGAGCCTTATGGTTGTCTCTTTAATTGCATAAGATGCAAGCGCCATATAATTGCTTTACTTTATCGCTATGTGATAGCAATAGTTGGCGAGATGACCATGTGATGACACGTTGATAAAGATCAAGATGATGGAGATCATGGTGTCATGCCGGTGACGATGGAGATCATGGCGGTACTTTGGAGATGGAGATCAAAGGCACAAGATGATGATGGCCATATCATGTCACATATTTTGATTGCATGTGATGTTTATCTTTTATGCATCCTATTTTGCTTAGTACGACGGTAGCATTATGAGATGATCCCTTACTAAAATTTCAAGGTATAAGTGTTCTCCCTGAGTATGCATCGTTGCAACAGTTTGTCATGCCGAGACACCATGTGATGATCGGGTGTGATAAGATCTACATTCACATACAATGGGTGCAAGCCAGTTTTGCACACGCAGAATACTCGGGTTAAACTTGACGAGCCTAGCATAGGCAGATATGGCCTCGGAACACTGAGACCGAAAGGTCGAGCGTGAATCATGTAGTAGATATGATCAACATAGTGATGTTCACCATTGAAAGCTACTCCATCTCACGTGATGATCGGACATGGTTTAGTTGATATGGATCACGTGATCACTTAGATGATTATAGGGATGTCTATCTAAGTGGGAGTTCTTAAGTAATATGATTAATTGAACTTAAATTTATCATGAACTTAGTCCTGATAGTATTTGCATATCTATGTTGTAGATCAATTGCTCACGTATAGCTTCCCCGTTTTATTTATGATATGTTCCTAGAGAAAACTATGTTGAAAGATGTTAGTAGCAATGATGCGGACTAGCTCCGTGATCTGAGGATTATCCTCATTGCTGCATAGAAGAATTATGTCCTTGATGCACCGCTGGGTGAGGGACCTTTTGCAGGAGCAGATGCAGACGTTATGAACGTTTGACAAGCTCGGTATGATGACTACTTGATAGTTTAGTGCGCCATTCTTTACAGCTTAGAACCGGCACTTCAAAAACATTTTGAACGCCACGGAGCATATGAGATGTTCCAAGAGCTGAACTTGGTATTTCAGACTCATGCCCATGTTAAGAGGTATGAGACCTCTGGCAAGTACTTTGCCTACAAGATGGAGGAGAATAGCTCAGCTAGTGAGCATGTGCTCAGAATGTCTGAGTACTACAATCACATGAATCAAGTGGGAGTTAATCTTCCAGATAAGATAGTGATTGGCAGAGTTCTCTAGTCACTATCACCAAGTTACTAGAACTTCGTGATGAACTATAATATGCAAGGGATAATGGAAACGATTCCCAAGCTCTTCGCGATGCTGAAATTGGCGAAGGTAGAAATCAAGAAAAAGCATCAAGTGTTGATGGTTGACAAGACCACTGGTTTCAAGTAAAAGGGCAAGGGAAAAAGGGAACTTCAAGAAGAATGGCAAGCAAGTTGCCACTCACATGATGAAGCCCAAAGCTGGACCCAAGTCTGAAACTGAGTGCTTCTACTGAAAAGGAAATGGTCACTGGAAGTGGAACTGCCCTAGATACTTGGTGGATAAGAAGGATGGCAAAGTGAACAAAGGTATATTTGATATACATGTTATTGATGTGTACTTTACTAGTGTTTATAGCAACCCCTCAGTATTTGATACTGGTTCAGTTGCTAAGAGTAGTATGTCGAAACGGGAGTTGCAAAAATAAACAGAGAATAGTTAAGGGCGAGGTGATGATGTGAGTTGGAAGTGATTCCAAGGTTGATAATATCACCATCGCACACTAATACGTCTCCAACGTATCTATAATTTTTGGTTGTTCCATGCTATTATTATTCTATTTTGGATGTTTAATGGGCTTTATTTTACACTTTTATATTATTTTTGGGACTAACCTATTAACCCAAGGCCCAGTGCAAATTGCTGTTTTTTGCCTATTTCAGTGTTTCGCAGAAAAGGAATATCAAACGGAATCCAAACGGAATGAAACCTTCGGGAGAGTTATTTTTGGAACAAACATGATCCAGAAGACTTGGAGTGGGCGTCAAGAAACAAACAGTTCACGTGGCAGGGGTGCGCCTACCCCCCTTGGGCGCGCCCTCCCCCCTCGTGGGCCCCTCGTGGCTCAACCGACCTACTTCTTCCTCCTATATATACTCATATACCCTGAAAACATCCAGGAGGACCACGAAACCCTATTTCCACCACCGCAACCTTCTGTACCCAAGAGATCCCATCTTGGGGCCTTTTCCGGAGCTCCGCCGGAGGGGCATCGATCACGGAGGGCCTCTACACCAACTCCATGGCCCCTCTGATGATGTGTGAGTAGTTTACTTCAGACCTTCGGGTCCATAGTTATTAGCTAGATGACTTTTTCTCTCTTTTTGGATCTCAATACAAAGTTCTCCTCGATCTTATTGGAGATAAAATTAAAATCACCGAGAATGAGCCAATCTTCACAGTTGGGGATATCAAGGTCAAACAGCCAGTTGGTGAAAATCGTCCGAGTCGGATCTACACATGGTCCATATATATTAACTAACGTCCATGAATCGTTAGATTGCGTCGAGGTGAGCCTAACGCCGAGCGCAAAAGTTTCAGAGAAAATAGGAGTAGCAGTGAAAACCGAACTCATCCAGATAGTAATAAGACCACCTGAATTCCCAACAGAGGGCACAAATTCAAACATATCAAAATTTTTCGGACAGAACTTCTTAACAAAAGAAGCATCAAAAGAGTCGCACTTAATTTCTTGTAGACAGACTACTGAACACCCACTAATTTCGATAGCATTGCGGATCGCCAACTGTTTCTTTTCAGAGTTGATTCCACGAACGTTCCAACAAAGAACATTCCACTCCTTATTCTGCGGCATCTTCCTAGTGTAGCGTCAGATCAGCCTCCCCTTGATCTCCCTCAAGGAGTTTCTGAGAACTCAGATCATCAGGTGGAATCCCACAGAGAGTAGTGCCAACAAATTGCAGCTGTGGAATAGGAATCGGGGGAGGTACCTGGTCACCTGTCGCGGGTGTGGCACTTGTCAGCAGATTGGCACAGGGAGCCGTTGCCTTGGAAGAGCAGATGACAGAGGGCGCGCCCTGCTGCTTGACCCTGGACTGCCCCTTCTTCATGTCAGTGCACTGTGGAATTCTGAAGCCATCATATTTTGTGGAGCGAGAGCTGCGGCGCAGGGAAGTAGTATCAATAGGGGCCTTTTCCGCCGCGACCATCCTCCGAAGATACTTATTAGTGGACTCAGCAGCAGGCAAGGCAAGCACTGAAGTAGCAGGAGCTTCCACAAAAGTTTCAGACACCACCTCATCCCCCATCGAAGCAGAGGGGGGTTGTGGAGCATACCTATCCCAGATCTCCAGCGGGATGAAGACGGGCAGCTCAAAGCGAACATTCAAAGGACGGCCAAAGCCAATGCTCACAGCATATCTACCTCTGGTAACTGCCTGAGTAACAGCTATATAAAATGCGAGAGGGTTTATCGGCAGGCACCCATGGCACAGAGTAGAAACAGAGGAGACTACAGGTCCCTCAATGCAGCGAGTGAACCGGCCCAGAGAAATCACCCAGAGAAATTGCAGGAAAGAGAAATCTTCCTCAACTCCCACCCTCATCATGTGAGATGTGCCGATAGCTCTAACAAAATGTGCTCCAGGCACTTCCCTGCCATGGATTAGAGCATTTGCAGCTTCCTCAACTTCAGAATATACAGACCATTCACTCTGCGGATCATCAGAGATGTTACTTTCCTGCTCCACTCCGTCCATGAGCGAGGGGCCAGTATATTGGAACAAAGTGCGAAAGTTGAATCCTTTGTATGGCGGGGGTGCTACCGGCCAAACACCCCACCCATCATTCTGCTGCTGTTGGGGAGGAGCTTGTTGTTCCCAGGCCGCATCTATTTGCTGTTGCAGCATCTGCTGGTGATCAAGCAACCACTGCTGCGCTGCTGTCAGATAGGGTAACTCATAGGGATGTGGAGAAGCATTCATGGGAGGCGCCTCGTCCTCATTACCAACCAGTTCAGGAAGAACGTTTCTGTCATTGAGAACATACACCGGAACGGACCAGGATCTGCCCATGCCCGGCAAGGTGCCAATGCGTTTGATCAAGGGCCAACGATATGTTACTCTTTAATGAGTTCATCAGAAGGCAGTCATTAGTTGAGTTGCCGATCAAGGGCCGTTCCTTCACCTGGAGTAATATGCAAATAGATCCGTTGCTGGAACAACTTGACTGGCATTTTACCTCTGTGAATTGGGCCGCGAAATATCCAAACACTGTCGTTATGCCCTTGGGTAAACCCACGTCCGATCACGTGCCCTGCTATGTCAGCATCCAATCCAAAATACCCAAGTCGAAACTTTTCTGCTTTGAAGACTTTTGGATCAAGCTATCGGGTTTTTTTGATGTTGTCAAACGATCATGGGGCAAACGTTGCTATGCCCCAAATGCAGCTGCAGTGCTATGCAAGAAACTCAAAACACTTCGGTACGACCTCAAGCAGTGGAGCAAGAAAAACTCCAGACTCTCGATGCTCATTGATAATTGCAATAAAACCCTCCTAGAGATTGATGGCTTAGAGGAGAAAAGGCGATTGTCCACTCCCGAGACCAATTTCAGAGTGATCCTAAGACAACATCTTCTCCACTTGTTGGACTGCAAGAAAGCTTACTGGATGAAGTGTTGCACAGTCCGAAATTTCAAATTTGGAGACGGTAACACGAAATTTTTTCACAGGGCGGCCACTGAACGGTACCGTAGAAACAGCATTGCATCTCTCAAACTGCTGGATGATTCGGTCATACATGATCACGTAGGCAAGGAGGCTGTGCTTTTCCAGGCATTTAAGGAAAGACTTGGGTGCTCCCACCAGACCCACATGAAATTTGATTTGGCTCGGATCATCAAGAAGGTAGATGGCCTCCAAGCTCTATCTGTCCCTTTCACCCATAAGGAAATTGAGGAGGTGATCAAAGAGATGCCGGCCGATCGTGCTCCAGGCCCGGACGGTTTCAGTGGTAGCTTCATCAAATCGTGCTAGCACATCATTAGAGGTGATTTCTATCGACTGTGCTCGGAGTTTCATGCAGGTACACTGGACCTTGAGAGCCTGAATACAGGTTTTATAACTCTCATCCCTAAAATTCAGTCGCCAGAAACTACTAACGACTATCGACCAATCACCTTGCTGAACTGCTGCCTTAAAATCCTGACCAAGCTCCTCGCTAACCGTTTGCAACGAGTTGTTCTCAAAATTGTACATAGAAATCAATATGGCTTTTTGAAAGGCCGCTCGATTCAAGACTGCGTTGCGTGGGCGTACGAATTCGTTCATCAGTGTCAAGCCTCGGGGCGTGAGATTGCGATTTTAAAACTGGATTTCGCTAAAGCGTTCGACACGATTGAACAAGCTCCGATGATGGAAATTATGAAGTGCATGGGTTTTGACGATCGATGGCTTGGGTGGATCAAATGTTTATTCGGGACGACTAAATCCTCTGTTTTACTCAACGGGACGCCGGGCAGACAATTTTTTTGCTTGCGTGGGGTGCGCCAAGGAGACCCGCTCTCTCCACTTATTTTTGTGCTAGCTGCAGATCTACTGCAAGCTGCCATCAATGACTCTTATAGAGCGGGTAATCTCCATCTGCCAATCCCAACTCAGGACGAGAATTATCCGGTGATACAGTACGCCGATGACACAATCCTTGTGTTGCCCGCTGAGGAAAGCCAAGCCAAAACCATCAAGTCCATCCTGCAAGATTATGCGTCGTTGGTGGGGCTGCACATAAACTTTCAGAAATCAACTCTCATTATAGTCAACACCGCAGCGGCCACCACCGCACGCTTAGCGCAGGTCTTTGGCTGCGCCGTTGGATCCATGCCATTTTCTTACCTAGGGTTGCCCATGGGAACGGCCAGGCCGACTGTCATAGACCTCATGCCGCTGGTGTCGTCGGTTGAGCGCAAACTCTCCACAGCAGCCTCTCTGCTTGACCTTGGCTCGAAGCTTACACTAGTGAACTCGGTGGTCACCTCCCTGGCAATCTATGCGATGTGCTCCATCAGGATCCCCCCGAAAATACTTGAGCATTTGCATAAACTTCGGCGTTACTGTCTTTGGGCAAAGAACACGGATAACGGTCTGAAGTCCGTCTCTCTGGCAGCCTGGGAACTAGTTTGCAGGCCCAAGAACAAGGGTGGGCTCAGGGTGCTCGACCTAAAGATCCAAAATCAGGGCCTGCTGCTCAAACAGCTACACAAGTTCTATAACCGCATGGACATCCCATGGGTTGATCTCGTGTGGAACACGTACTATGAAGGCCTGGTCCCGCATGCTTCTGGTCCGTGTGGATCGTTCTGGTGGAAGGACATCATGAATCTGGCGCCAACCTACAGGGCAATCACCTCGGTTGAGGTGGGGAATGGGAGCTCATCTTTGTTCTGGAAAGATGCCTGGCACGGTGACATTCTGGCTGATAGCCACCCCCGACTATTCTCCTTCACCAGGCATGAGGATGTATCTATCAAAGTGCTCCTGACGTCGCCTACGCTCGGCCAAAACTTCCATCTCCCACTCTCGGTCCAAGCTAGAGAAGAGCTGGATGATCTTCAAGCCACCCTGGCCTCAATGGAGCTCGCGGAGGTGCGCGATGCCTGGCGCCTGATTTGGGGATCGGAGGAGTTCAACTCCAGCAAATTCTATCTTCATTGTTTTCGAGACATGGCAGCGGATGAGGCATTCAAATGGATCTGGAAATCAAAGTGCACCAACAAGTGGAAGGTTTTTGTATGGCTGCTCCTTGCGGATAGGCCGAACACTCGAGGTTTGCTCAAGAGGAAACATATGAAGTTGAGAGATGACAACTATGCCTGCCTGCTGTGTGATCGTCCACCCGAAGAAACGGTGGAACACTTGATCTTTCACTATGACTTTAGTAGCGCATGTTGGGGAAAGCTGGGGATCACATGGCCTCTGCATGGCAACCGGGTGCAACTTTTGCATGCAGCTAAAACCACATGGGGGAGACCAATGTTCATGGAAGTCTTTATTATAGCCTCATGGAGCATCTGGAAAGAACGCAATAGTAAACTGTTCAGAAATATGGCGCCGACCGTCGAGGGATGGACCCAGAGATTCAAACTGGATTTCGGTATGATGAGACACAAAATCAAACAGGCCTTGGTGCCTTTTGTTGATCAGGTAGTTGATCAGTTATAGCAGCATAGCCTTGTACCATTGATGTATAGGGATATCTTAACTCCTTCTGCCCCCATGTAATCTCTATTCTATGTAATCTTGTGTCTTGAATAGTAATACAAAAGTCAGTGGGGGGCTGCCCCCACTGTCCCAAGCTTTCAAAAAAAATCTTATTGGAGATCTATTTGATGTAACTCTTTTTGTGGTGTGTTTGTCGAGATCCGATGAATTGTGGGTTTATGATCAAGTCTATCTATGAACAATATTTGATTCTTCTCTAAAATCTTTTATGTATGATTGGTTATCTTTGCAAGTCTCTTCGAATTATCAGTTTGGTTTGGCCTACTAGATTGATCTTTCTTGCAATGGGAGAAGTGCTTAGCTTTGGGTTCAATCTTGCGGTGCTCGATCCCAGTGACAGAAAGGGAAACGACACGTATTGTATTGTTGCCATCGAGGATAAAAAGATGGGGTTTATATCATATTGCTTGAGTTTATCCCTCTACATCATGTCATCTTACTTAATGTGTTACTCTATTCTTATGAACTTAATACTCTAGATGCATGCTGGATAGCGGTCGATGTGTGGAGTAATAATAGTAGATGCAGGCAGGAGTCGGTCTACTTGTCACGGACGTGATGCCTATATACATGATCATGCCTAGATATTCTCATAATTATTCACTTTTCTATCAATTGCTCGACAATAATTTGTTCACCTAGCGTAATACTTATGCTATCTTGAGAGATGCCACTAGTGAAACCTATGGCCCCCGGGTCTATTCTCATTTATATTAATCTTCCGTTAACAAGCTATTTCTATTTCCTTTTATTTTGCAATCTTTACTTTCAATCTTTATCATAAAAATACCAAAAAAATTATCTTATCATCTCTATCAGATCTCACTCTCGTAAGTGACCGTGAAGGGATTGACAACCCCTTTATCGCGTTGGTTGCGAGGTTCTTATTTGTTTGTGTAGGTACGAGGCACTTGCGTGTGGCCTCCTACTGGATTGATACCTTGGTTCTCAAAAACTGAGCGAAATACTTACGCTACTTTGCTGCATCACCCTTTCCTCTTCAAGGGAAAACCAACGCAGTGCTCAAGAGGTAGCACACACTCCCTTTACCTTCGGGATTAGTGTTAAACATAAAATAAATGTTATTTCGTGTTTGCGTTGAGCATAAATATGATTGGATCATGTTTATTGCAATACGATTATTCATCTAAGTCAAAGAATAATTGTTGTTCTATTTACATGAATAAAACCTTCTATGGTCATACACTCAATATAAATGGTTTATTGAATCTCGATCGTAGTGATACACATATTCATAATATTGAAGCCAAAAGATGCAAAGTTAATAATGATAGTGCAACTTATATGTGGCACTGCCGTTTAGGTCATATTGGTGTAAAGCGCATGAAGAAAATCCATGCTGATGGACTTTTGGAATCACTTGATTATGAATCACTTGATGTTTGCGAACCATGCCTCATGGGCAACATGACTAAGACTTCGTTCTTCGGAACAATGGAGTGAGCAACAGACTTGTTGGAAACAATACATACTGATGTGTGCAGTCCAATGAGTGTTGAGGCTCGCGGCGGGTATCGTTATTTTCTGACCTTCACAGATGATTTGAGCAGATATGGGTATATCTACTTAATGAAACATAAGTCTGAAACATTCGAAAAGTTCAAAGAAATTCAGAGTGAAGTGAAAAATCATCGTAACAAGAAAATAAAGTTTTTGCGATCTGATCATTGAGGAGAATATTTGAGTTCGAGTTTGGTCTTCATTTGAAACAATGAGGAATAGTTTCGCAACTCACGCCACCTGGAACACCACAATGTAATAGTGTGTCCGATCGTCATAACCGTACTTTATTAAATATGGTGCGATCTATGATGTCTCTTACCGATTTATCACTATCATTTTGGGGTTATGCATTAGAGACAGTTGCATTCACGTTAAATAGGGCACCATCTAAATCCGTTGAGACGACACCATATGAACTGTGATTTAGCAAGAAACTTAAGCTGTTGTTTCTTAAAGTTTGGGGCTATGATGCTTATGTGAAAAAGTTTCAAATTGATAAGCTCAAACCCAAATCGGAGAAATGCGTCTTCATAGGATACCAAAGAAAACTGTTGGGTAGACCTTTTATCACAGATCCGAAGGCAGGATATTCGTTGCTAAGAATGGATCCTTTCTAGACAAGAAGTTTCTCTCGAAAGAAGTGAGTGGGAGGAATGTATAACTTGATGAGGTAAGTGTACCTTCTCCCGAATTGGAAAGTAGTTCATCACAGAAATCAGTTCTAGTGATTCTACACCAATTAGTGAGGAAGTTAATGATGATGATCATGAAACTTCAGATCAACTTACTACCGAACCTCGTAGGTCAACCAGAATACGTTCCGCACCAGAGTGGTACGATAATCCTGTTCTGGAGGTCATGTTACTTGACCATGACAAACCTACGAACTATGAGGAAGCGATGATAAGCCCAGATTCCGCAAAATGGCTTGAGGCCATGAAATCTGAGATTGGATCCATGTATGAGAACAAAGTATGGACTTCGATTGACTTGCCTGATGATCGGTGAGCCATTCAGAATAAATGTGTATTCAAGAGGAAGACGGATGCTGATAGTAGTGTTACTATCTACAAAGCTCGAATTGTCGCAAAAAGGTTTTCGACAAGTTTAAGGTGTTGACTACAATGAGAATTTCTCACACGTATCGATGCTTAAAAGTCTGTCCGAATCATGTTAGCAGTTGCCGCATTTTATGAAATCTGGCAAATGGATATCAAAACTACATTCTTTAATGGATTTATTAAAGAAGAGTTGTATATGATGCAACCAGAAGGTTTTGTCGATCCTAAAGGTGCTAACAAAGTGAGCAAGCTCCAACGATCCAGCTATGGACTAGTGCAAGCATCTTGGAGTTGGAATATATGCTTTGATAAAGTGATCAAAGCATATGGTTTTATACAGACTTGCGGTGAAGCCTGTATTTACAATAAAGTGAGTGGGAGCACTACAACATTTCTGATAAGTATATGTGAATGACATATTGTTGATCGAAAATAATGTAGAATTTTCTGGAAAGCATAAAGGAGTGTTTGAAAGGAGTTTTTCAAAGAAAGACCTTGGTGAAGCTACTTACATATTGAGCATCAAGTTCTATAGAGATAGAACAAGACGCTTGATAAATATTTTCAACGAGTACATATCTTGATAAGTTTTTGAAGTAGTTCAAAATGGAATAGTCAAAGAAGGAGTTCTTTCCTGTGTTCCAAGGTGTGAAGTTGAGTAAAGACTCAAAACCCGACCACGGCAGAAAATAGAAAGAGAATGAAAAGTCATTCCCTATGCCTCAGTCATAGGTTCTATAAAGTATGCTATGCTGTGTACCAGACCTATTGTGTATCTCACCATGAGTTTGGCAAGAGGGTACAATTGTAATCCAGGAGTGGATAAATGAACAACGGTCAAAATTATCCTTAGTGGAATAAGGAAATGTTTCTCGGTTATGGAGGTGACAAAGAGTTCGTCGTAAAGAGTTACATCGATGCAAGCTTTGGCACCGATCTGGATGACTCTAAGTCTCGATCTAGATACATATTGAAAGTGGGAGCACTTAGCTAGAGTAGTTCCGTGCAAAGTATTGTAGACATAGAAAATTTGCAAAATACATACGGCTCCGAATGTGGCAGACCCATTGACTAAATTTCTCTCACAAGGAAAACATGATCACTCTTTGGGTGTTAATCACATAGCGATGTGAACTAGATTATTGACTCTAGTAAATCCTTTGGGTGTTAGTCACATAGAGATGTGAACTAATCACATAAAGATGTGAACTATTGGTGTTAAATCACATGACGATGTGAACTAGATTATTGACTCTAGTGCAAGTGGGAGACTGAAGGAAATATGCCCTAGAGGCAATAATAAAGTTGTTATTTATATTTCCTTCTATCATGATAAATGTTTATTATTCATGCTAGAATTGTATTAACCGAAAACTTGGTACATGTGTGAATACATAGACAAAACAGAGTGTCCCTAGTATGCCTCTACTTGACTAGCTCGTTAATCAAAGATGGTTAAGTTTCCTGACCATAGACATGTGTTGTCATTTGATGAATGGGTTCACATCATTAGAGAATGATGTGATGGACAAGACCCATCCGTTAGCTTAGCATAAATGATCGTTTAGTTTTATTGTTATTGCTTTCATCATGACTTATACATGTTCCTCTGACTATGAGATTATGCAACTCCCGAATACCGGAGGAACACCGTGTGTGCTATCAAACGTCACAATGTAACTAGGTGATTATAAAGATGCTCTACATGTGTCTCCGTTGGTGTTTGTTGAGTTGGCATAGATCGAGATTAGGATTTGTCACTCCGATTGTCGAAGAGGTATCTCTGGGCTCTCTCGGTAATGCACATCACTATAAGCCTTGCAAGCAATGTGACTAATGAGTTAGTTGCAGGATGTTGCATTACGGAACAAGTAAAGAGACTTGCCGGTAACAAGATTGAACTAGGTATTGAGATACCGACGATCGAATCTCGGGCAAGTAACATACCACTGACAAAGGGAACAACGTATGTTGTTATGCTGTTTGACCGATAAAGATCTTCGTAGAATATGTAGGAGCCAATATGAGCATCCAGGTTCCGCTATTGGTTATTGACCGGAGATATGTCTCGGTCATGTCTACATAGTTCTCGAACACGTAGGGTCCGCATGCTTAACGTTCGATGACGATTTGTATTATGAGTTTTGTGATTTGATGACCAGAGTTTGTTGCTACCGCTTGGGCATTGTAGGTTCGGTCACTATAGGTTTTCTCTGTTTTTTATTTTGTTTACTGTTTGATTTTCTTAGTTCTTCTTCGATTATCTTTCATTTTCATTTTTCCGTCATATACTTTGTTTTTTTTCATTTGGTTTTTTTTTCTTTGGTTCTTTCATGGTTTATATCATTTTTTCTTTCTCATTTTTATTTTTTGTTTTGCGCTTTTCTTGGTTTCAATGTTTTTCTATTGGATTTCACTGTTTTTCTATTCTTTTTGCACTTGTTTCTTTGGTATTATTTTTTGCTTTCGTTTTTCTTTTTTTACTTTTATTTCTTTTTTTGTTTCAATTTTTTTTCTTTGTTTCTTCTGATTTTCATTCTACATTTTTCGTATATGTCGAAAATATCGTTCAAAGACACGTTTGACTTTTTCTTAAATATAAGTTTAACATTTTTTGATACATGGTCAAGCATTTTATATACATATTTAACCATTTTAAATGCTTAATTAATATTTTTCAAATACAAGATTAAAATTTTGTAATAAATGATGAAAAATATTCTATACACATTTTCAAATGTTAGATTAATATTTTTTAAATACAAGATTAACATGTTGTATACATGGTCAAAAAATTTCTACACATTTTCAAATGCTTGATTAACATTTTTTAAATGGATTAACGTTTTAATACCTGGTCAACATTTTTTATAGACATTAAACTGTTTTCAAATGCTTCATTAACATTTTTTCAAATGCATGATTAACATTTTTATAAAAAAGTATCCATTTTTGTTGTATACATTTAAAAAACTTCAAATGCTTGATTAATATTTTTTAAATTCAAGTTCAACATTTTAGAATACAATACAATTTCAACTTTTTTTGAATACACGAGCAAACATTTTTTTGTACACATTTAACATGTTTCAAATGCTTGATTAACATTTTACAAATACTTGTTTAATACTTTTCCAATTCTTGATAATAGTTTTGAAATACATGATCAACTTTTTCCTTACACATTGTATATTTTTTGTATACATGAGAAACATTTTGTTTATGCATATTTAAGATTTTTCAAATGCTTGGTTAACATTTTCCAATGTTTTATGTAAAGTTTTTTGTAATATATATATTTAAAATATTTTGAAGTATAAACGGAAGTAAAAACACAAAATGAGAAAATGTAAAAAAAGAAACGAGGTCGTGGCCTCCCACACGTCTGGACCAGCCGATCGCACGGGAAGCGAGACTATCTACGAAATCACTAACTGAGGTGTACGCCTTCCAAAGATCAATTTCACCACAAGTTGCGAATAGTGGCACGCTGACCTGTGAATTTTCTCTTTTTTTCGTAGATTTTTTCTTCAAAATGTTTTATCTCTTAAATTGTGCGTCCAAATCTCGAACCATTTTTACTGTTCGTTTCCTCGCATCGAGATCTTGAAAATTTGAACCCATGTTGATAGGTTTTAACGAAATTTTTCTTCATACAAAACCAGACAAAAAACCGTGCCTCTCACGGAAGCAAAAGCAAAACATGTTTTTTTTTCTGTTTCTAAATCTATTCCGCGCCTCTCACGAAAGAAAAAAAATCATATTTTTTTCGTTTCCGATAGGTACGGCCATGCCTCTCGCGGTAGCAGATCTGTCCCTCTCGCGGGAGGAAAAAAAGAAAACATCACTTTTTTGGTTTTCGAGAGGCATGGTCGTGTCTCTCGCGGAAGGAAAAAAAATGCATTCTTTTGGTTTCCTAGAGTCATGGGCGTGCCTCCCGTGAAAGATAAAAAAATAAATCCCGTTATTTCGCGCAATTTTTTTGATTTTTTTGTACAAAAGTTAAGAAAAACCGGCAAAAACTGAAAAGCTGAAAAAACCTAAAAAATCATCTAAAAAGCCGAAAACATGTGCGAAAAATAAAAAAAATTGAAGAAACCACCCAGGGCACGACACATGGAGGCGGCTGAGAGCGCGCCACCCAGATGACCTTTGGGGAGACTCCGGAACGAGCGCTCCACAATTTGTTGCTCTTAGCTTTCTAGGTCTCGCTGTAAGCGAGAGATAGGGGTGCCCTGAACGGATAGACGATAGTGGTTTTCCTCTGGCACTTGGCATCACCTTTGTGGGTCGGATCATTCTAGCTCTTTTCGTAGGGCACCCAATTTCTCGCGTTACGCGAGACGTCGGCAGCCTCTCGCGTTGCAGAGCTATACATGGGTCGCGGCCCAGCCACGCAGGAAGTTCAAGCCTCCTTTTTTGTTTTTTTCTATCTGTTCTCTGTTCTCTGTTTTCCCTTTTTCCCTTTTTATGTTTACTTTTGTTTATACATCAAAATATTCTCAATATATATTAAACAATGTTGAACAAGTATTTGAAAATGTTGGAATTTTTTTAAAAAGTGTTGAACAAGTATTTAAAAATGTTGAAAAAGTGTTAAAAATGTTGAAAAAGTATTTGAAAAAGTTCAACGAGTATATGAAAAATAATAAAGTATTTGAAAATTTTGGACAAGTATTTGAAATTTTTGAATAAGTATTAAAAATAAAAGTAAAGAAAGGCAACAAAGATGGAAGGAAAAGAAAAAACCCAATAAAAACAGAGAAAAACAAAAAAAACTGAAAATAAAACGGAGACTAAACAATGAATAATGCGGCTTGTTTCGCATTAACAACAATCGCCCCACTTATATATCACAAATATTGTCCTACCATGGGTGGCTAGCCCTACTCGTTGTGAACCGGGGGAGCTGGGTTTGAATCCTTTTCTCTTCCTTTTTCGTTCATTAATTCCACACGAATGGGCAGGCCAAGTAGTAGACCGCTTCAGCGAGATGTTCCCCCTGTGCTCACTTAAGGCGATAAATAGCTCTCGCGATTTTTGTAAGGATCGAGAGCAATGTGAGTCCTTTCACGGCAGTTTTTTGTATGGTGCCATACAAGTTTTCTTCTTCTGTGTTTTCCTTTATGGTTTTAACTCGTTTATTACTCTCAGTTTTTCTCGGTTCTTTACGCAAATACATGCTGACTTTTTTAATACACGCTGTATATTTTTTGTAAATAACACTTGGAACACTTTTCTGATGCATGTTAAACATTTTTTGAATACATAATGCATATATTTCAAATTTGTGTTTCGACATTTTTATTTTCCATGTTTTTGTTAAATACACGTTGATTTTTTAAATAGTATGGCATTTTTCGAAATTATTCACAAATTTTTAATATTGTATGAACGTTTTATATTTTTGTAACGCATGAATATGTTTTCAAAATATGAGGAACATTTTTGTGAAAGGTACGAAGCATTTTCTATAAACATGCAAATATTATTTCACATCTATAATAATATTTTTAAACATATTTTTAAAACGTGACAATTTTTTTAAAACCGAACATTTGTTTTGAGTGGTATGCTTTATTTAAAAAAAGTATGAGAAAACTTTTTATATTGTATGAACGTTTTTAAAAGATGTCACAACATATAGTTCTTGGATTGCCAACGTTCGCTGGGGAGGTGAGAATTGCAAACGATTTTCATGGCTATTTTGGTTGGATGGGGTGGCAATTTCTTTAGACTAGCATAGCAATTTCTTCATAGGGAAGGCAGTTGTTTCCCAAAACTGCCATTGTTTGATCGAAATCTAACGGCTGCCGGGTGTTTGCTGGGAGTTTCTTTGTTTTTTGAATATAAATGTCATGAGCGTTCTCCAGTTGGCAATTTTTGTTCTTTTAAACGCCTGAACATTATTTTAAAATGTCATGAACATTTTTTTGAATGGTACGGAATATTTTTTTTAAAAAAATCACGCGATCACTTTTTACAGTGTATATACCATATTTTCGAATTCCACAAACATTTTTTCGAAATGCGTGAACAAACTTTTAAAAGAATAAAGATATTTTAGAATGCTATCATTTAAAAAAAAGTTGCGTGAGCATTTTTTTCATTGTATAAACATCTTTTAATGCGCGGCTAACATTTTTTAAAATTGAGTATGTTAATTTTGGTTTTTCAATATGAAAGTAAAAAACTAACTAACGAATTAACACATACGTAAGTTGTTGCTGGGCCTGCCCATTTAGAGGTTCCCTTGAGGCGACGCCGTGTTTGGTCTCGCTACAGGCATAGTAAAGCCGCACCCTGGGAATTTGACCATTTGCTTGCGCAGTCGAGACAAAAGTGCAGAAGTTCATCGTGACAGAGACCCATTGTCGTCTAACGAATACCTGGAAGCCTAATGGCGATTGGCGACATGCCGAGGACTGGCGCTATGCCGTGTTCCCCTTCCTCCCCGATCCCTTCTCCCCTAGGTGATTCCCATCCCGATCTTCTCTTTCCCCTGGATCTCCCCATCAAATTCGTTCTTCTTCTATCTTTTATGATTCATTGAAGGTCTCTGTCAGCGCTTTTCTCCACCCACTATGGAGGCCTTTCTGCACCCGTAATCTCTAATATTCGAAGTTGATCGCCATAAGCTAGAGCCTCCCCCCCCCACTGATCCCCGTTAAACATAGAAGACAAGGAAATTGCTTCGTTGAAACATTGAGGCAAAGGTAAAGACCGCGGAAGACAAAACTAATGGTCTAGTCAATCCCTTTGATATTATGCATAGTGTAGTCGTGCCATCAAGGGGTAGATCGCGGGAGGGGGGAGGGGGAGAACTATCCTTGATATTGACGGGTGAAGTTCAAGTGCAAGTTTACTTAGCAAATTTCCACGTGATTTTAGCCTCAATTCTAAATATTGCCTCTAATGTTGATTTTATAGTTTGCATATACATAGATCCTCACCATTGTTATACTAGCCAGATCAGGTATTGTATTACCTCTTTAGTATAGGCAAACCAATTTGATGTATGTGTGATCTTAATGATATCCTCTACAACACACACACACACACACACACACACACACTTGAGCGGTGTTAATATTTATCGCTTGCAAGCTTTTCATGATTTAGTCAAACAATGTGGTCTCATGGACCTTGGTTATGGTGACCCGGTGTTACACTTATGAGCTAACTCTTGAATTCCTTGATCGTTGTTTAGTTAATATTGTGTGGCCTGGCATTTACTCAAATACTAATGTGCTATTTTTTGATCATTCCTAGTGACCATGCTCCAATACTTCTTTCTACTGATGTTCAAACTCGCAAACCTAAGAGAAACGTTAAGTTTGAAAATTGGTGGTTGATGGAAAAGGACTTTCATGTTCTTGCGAAAATGTTCATTTGGTAACCAAGTTGGTGTTATTGGTGTTGGAGTGGCACTTGAACTTGTATTACATATCGAAGAACTTGATGCGGCATTGGACGACGATGATCAATAGTACACAAATGCTTATACGCAATCTACATTAGTGGAGCGTCACACACTAGCCATGCCGTTGGTGTATTTTTCCAAAATACCAGTGGCGTGGCAAATATACCCACACCACTAATAACTTATTACTAGTGCCTATCAAAGGACGCAACACTACTAAGTGAGACACATTTGTGGGACATGACCTAAAAATATGGTCACACCATTGGTAACATTATAGCAAGCTACTAGCAATCAAACAAATCTGTTTGAAAGGAAAAAATATGACAACAAAGTACAACTGGCATGCTGACTTGAAACCACGCCACTAGTATCGGTCTTACTAGTGACGTGCATAACTAGTACCATGCCACTAGTATGGTATGTGCTAGTATGTGACAATATTTGCTAGTTCGTGGGAAGCCTAGAGAAGCTGCGTGCACTTCCTGTGCATGCCACTAATAGCATATGCGTCGAGAAAATAACTCTCTCTCTCTCTCCTTCTCGTTCTCTCTTTCTCTCACGTTCTCTCTCTCCCAGGACTTCCCAAATCGCCACCACATCGTCACCCGATTCTAGTGACCTCCGATTACTTCCCTCCTTCTAGCCCCTAGTACACACGACTCTTCTCTCTCTCTCTCTTTCTCTCTCCGCCTTGATTGCCTGCGATTCCATCTGGATGTGGTTATCATGCCTCTTCCCCTATGCTTCTGTTTAGTTTCTCTACTACCCCCCCCCGCGCGCGGTAGCCCCTCCTGGTCATTGGCCTTGTGCTCCTATGTGTGTCCCTTTAAGATTCAGTTTGGATAGCAGAAAGGTTCCATGCCTTTTTCCCAAGGAGTGACCCTGAGTTATCGAACCCACGAGATGATGTGCACTACGACAAAGGCTATGGCAAGTTCTTGTTATTGAATTAAATTTTAGTTTTTGAACCGAACCTTTAACAACCCTAGGGGTGTAAACACTAGAATTAAAACATGCATGGCATGAGGTCTTACGCTTATAACCTTATATTTGTTCTCGGATCATCATGATATTAATTTATGATCTGGAAGACAACCTCTATGATGTGCTTGCGAGAAGAAGATGTGTGGGATGTGTCCGAAGTACGTATTGACCGGTGCATGACCTAAATCAAGAGTATGTTGTCCAACCGTAGGCCCTTACTATCTCGCGGAGTTACCTCGGTTATTAAGAATAAATCGGACAAAAGAATTGGGCATTTAATGAGTATCCCCAAGGAATAGCTTTTCACTACTATACTAACCCCTTCTATCACCTTGTTTGGGATAGCGTTCCACATCCTCCTCGCTCCATACCTCCTCCTGGATCGATCTCCAGGATACTGGGTACCCATAGGACCTTAGATCGAGAAGAAGATAGGAGACAACTCCGTTGCAAGTAGACACACACAAATAATGTTAAAAAAAAATCAAAGTCATTCCATCAATCCCTTGTACAAAACATGAGGTTTTGCAAGGCCATGCCTCAACCCATTGCCTTACCAATGTACTCACACACGGCGATTAGGTAGCAAGATGAACTCATTGAAGAAAACATAAGGATGAATGCTTTATTGATAATATGTATTCCAATAGTTCTTCGATGCCATACACGAATACAAGTATGACTAACTTGGAGAGGGATTGTTGCGGTGATGATGGTGGCGACAACATGGAGATGAGATGGTAAATGGCTGCGACTAGGGCTGGTAGATGGTTTTGGTGCTCTATTAGCGAACAATTCTCTCCTTGTTGGGATTCTGGTGATGCCCCTTTATAAAGGTTGAATGGTTGGACTTTCTTGAACCATCGACAGCAGGTACACCTGCTGGTACGGGCGCTTGTGCTCGTATCAAAGTCTAACTTGCGCTTTATTTGCTTTGTTGCGCCGCCGATTCCTTCCTTTCTTCCTCCATTCTCCTTGTTTCCTCTTAAGTGATGATTCCCTTTCAAGTTTAGGCCATTTTCTTGAGGAAACACATTAAACAAAGGATTTCACGATATCTCGCATTCATTGGTGGAAATATCAGAGTGTTTTTTCTCAAAAATTCTGAGATTATCCTGTTTAAACAACAATATGATGAGAGTAAAAATATCACTCCTCAGTGTGCTCGCTGGCCATGGCTTCGTCAATTGGTTCCCACCGCCATGCGACGGTGTGGTTCGGGCTCAACTACAGTCTAGCGAGGTGAGTTCCTTCTTTCCCATCTATTCATCCTCTTGTTTATATGTTTTGGGACCTAGCCATTGAGCTAAGATCACTCTAGGTTGGCCATTGAGCCGAGGTGATACTTAGGGTTGGGGATGATGTTCGGTTGGTAATGATATGCTTGCTTCAACTTGATTTGCATGCAATGATTCATATCTATGGAGGAACTGGTCCAGTGGTCCTGTCCTAATTAACTTAGTTGTACCATTCTTGTGCTTGCTCCATTGTCCTGCTATATGCTTGGTTTGGTATAGTGCATGGTACTGGATCCTGTTTGTTCATTACTGGAACAACTAATTTGGCATTTTATGCACTGGTAAATAAACAAAATACCATTTTATGTGTAATTGGGTTGAGAGAAGAACATGATTGCTATACCTGGTTTAGCTTATGTTATTGTTCCATGAATTTGATCTTTCTAGCATTTTAAGTGATAAAAATATTACTGTTTCTAGAATTTAAGTTCGATAAAAACAGTTCTTTACACCTAGTTCTGATCTAGTTTCTCGAGGTTTATACTGGAATCCTGATTCATTCCTTTGTAACATTTCTATGGGTATCTAGTTAGTTCAACTTCTGCGATGCTATCTTCTGAATAGCAAGAGTAGAGTGTTGCACTTTTCTTTGATGTTTTGTTCATCTAATATGTATATATGGATAACTTCCATGTTGATCTGAGTGTATGTTATTAAATTTTATGGCTTCTCCCGCCTTGTTGTTTGTTAAATATGTCATAACATAGTGTTTAGTTTATTGTTAGCAGCATGAGAAGAATAGTGATGTTACTGAACTTGTAGAATCTGGAAGTAAAGAAGATAAGCAATGAGAGGAAGGGTGCATTTGCTGCCCAGTTTGTTGCTAGCAGCATGAACATGAAGAGAGCACCATTTACTTATATTGCTAGGAGTAGTGCTTGAGGTGTATCTGAGAGTTTGATTTAGATAATTTGTATAGAATATCTTTCTTTACTATCCATGATCACTAGTTTTGCTATTGTGTGACATGCTCTGGACATTTTCTTTCCAAAATATGTTTTCTTATTTTAAAATAGTTCTTTTTCTTGTACCACTTGAGCTAACCTGTTCATGTGCATTTATTTGTTTGTGAAGTAGTTCATTAATATCAAGATTTACTTTTAGTGAGTATAGTTCTTTGTATGAAGATTCTAACACCAAAACTAACCCTTTATTGACTTTATATCAGTGCCAATTCCAACAAATATAATGTTTAGGTTAATCAAATAATTTAACTTTTTACCGTCAATTTTTGTTTATGCAGGTTAGCTTCCATCTCATGTTGGAAGTGGTGGCTTCTTCTTCGGCTACGGTGATTTTCAACTCCTGTAGCGAAGAATGCTCCAATGATGACATGGCAGACACAACCTTTGAGCTCCAAATAGGAGTAATGGTGGCAACCAGAGGCACCACCGACGATGAGCGACACCACCACCTTTTTTATATTCCTGACAATACAATGGTGTATTCTGTAGTAGTGGATGAACCGTATACTCATATTTGAATAAATGGATTAACCCTATAAATAAATATTGTTTTAAACCACAAATTATTGCTAATGGCGTGCTAGTTCAAGGGCCCACTATTTTTTAAAATCCTAACATTTCTACTAGTGGCGTGCTAGTTGAAAGGCACCCCACTAGTATCCTTATCATCGTGGCATGAGGTTAGCTAGCACGCCACTATTAACCATGTTATTAGTTGTCTGAGGATGGAATGCCACCTGTAATAGTTACCAGTGGTGCCCCCACATCACCAATGTGGATCTTGGCACGCTACTACCAGCATTTTCTGTACTAGTGGATGTCCCACTCTTGGACGTAGGGCAACCATGTCTTGTGCTCTCTGTTTGCTGATTGTCATAGCGCGATGTAGGGAAGTACATCGCCGTCATCGTTGTCAGCTACAAGAAGGTCGCAGGCTAGGATGCCCTTCCTCATGTTGATCCTCCGATTGCATGCACCTTGGCGATGAAGTTCGACATCACCAACTTACTTACATAGCAAGGTGATCGATAATTCTGTCGGGGATGACCCCTTTTGAAGAAGGGGAAGCGTTGGTGGCGAGGATGAACCCCCGCTGAATAACCACTCTTTGAAGGTGAGTGGCAATATGGCAAAGTATGGGTGTTGGAAATATGCCCTAGAGGCAATAATAAATTGGTTATTGTCATATTTCATTGTTCATGATAATCATTTATTATCCATGCTAGAATTGTATTGATCGGAAACTCAAATACATGTGTGGATACATAGACAACAATGTGTCCCTAGTGAGCCTCTATCGGACAAGCTCGTTGATCAAAGATGGCTATGGTTTCCTAGCCATGGACATGAGTTGTCATTTGATAACGAGGTCACATCATTAGGAGAATGATGTGATGGACAAGACCCAAACTATGAACATAGCATATGATCGTGTCAAGTTTACTACTATCGTTTTCTGCATGTCAAGTATATGTTCCTATGACCATGAGATCATGCAACTCACTAACACCGGAGGAGTACCTTGTGTGTACCAAATGTCGTAACGTAACTGGATGACTATAAAGGTGCTCTATAGGTATCTCCGAGGGTGTCTATTGAGTTGACATGGATCAAGACTGTGATTTGTCACTCCGTATGACGGAGAGGTATCTCAGGGCCCACTCAGTAATAAAACATCACAATGAGCTTGCAAGCAATGTGACCAATTAGTTAGTCACGTGATCTTGTATTACAGAATGAGTAAAGAGACTTGCCGGTAACGAGATTGAACTAGGTATGGAGATACCGACGATCGAATCTCAGGCAAGTAACATACCGATATACAAAGGGAACTACATACAGGATTAGCTAAATCCTTGACATCAAGGTTCGACCGATAAGATCTTCGTAGAATATGTGGAAACCAATATGGGCATCCAGGTCCCGCTATTGGTTATTGACCATAGAGGTGTCTCGGTCACGTCTGCATAGTTCCTGAACCCGCAAGGTCTACACACTTAACATTTGGTGACAATATAAGGTTGTTAGGAGTCCCGGATAAGATCCTGGACATGAAGAGGAACTCCGGAATGGTCCGGAGGTGAATATCGATATATTGGACGAAGGGTATTGGAGTGTGGAATTGTTCCGGGGGTACCGGGTGATGACCAGCATGACCGAAAGGGGTTTCGATGGGTCCCGACAAGTGTTGGTGGGCCTCATGAGCCAAGGGGAGGGGCAAACCAGCCCACTAAGGGGTTGAGCGCCCCTCTCACCCCATCTCACGTAACCAGGAGAGGTGGGCGCCCCATCTAGGGTTCCCTCCACCTGGCTTGGGGACAAGCCACCCTAGGGGGCGCCCTCATCTGCCTTGGCCGCCACTCCTAGATTGGATCTAGGGCGCCTCCTCCACCCTCCCCCCTATATATAGAGAGGTAGAGAGAGGGCAGCCGCACCTTTTGAGGACATCTCCACGCCAGGGCGCTGTCCTTCTTCTCCCTCGTAGTCCATCTTCTTCTCCGTAGTGCTTAGCGAAGCTCTGCTGAGATTTCCACCACCACCACCGCCACCATGCCGTCGTGCTGTCGGAGGACTCGAGCTACTACTTCACCATCGCTTGCTGGATCGAGGAGGTGAAGGCGTCATCAAGCCGTACGTGTGTTGAACGTGGAGGTGTCATCCGTTCGGCACTAGATCGGAGTTCAAGGGACGGATCGTGATTGGATAGCGAACACGTTCGACTACATCAACCGCGTTTCTTAACGCTTCTGCTTAGCGATCTACAAGGGTATGTAGATCCAATCTCTCCTCTCATAGATGGTCATCTCCTAGATTGATCTTGGTGAGCGTAGGAAATTTTTTGTTTCCCATGCAATGTTCCCCAACAGTGGCATCATGAGCTAGGTCTATGCGTAGATGACATCATGAGTAGAACACAAAGGAGTTTGTGGGCGTTGATATTCAGGTTGCTTCCTTCCTTGGTATTTTCTTGATTCGGCGGTATTGTGGGATGAAGCGGCCTGGACCAACTTTACATGTCCACGTACATGAGACCAGTTCCATCGACAAACATGTGACTTTGTTGCATAAAGATGGCTGGCGGGTGTCTGTCTCTCCCACCTTAGTTGAATCGGATTCGACAAATACGGTCCTTGTAGAAGGTTAAATAACAACTTGCATATCACTGTTGTGGCTTTGCGTAGGTAATAATCGTTCTTGCTAGATACCCATAGCAGCCACGTAAAACATGCAACAACAATTAGAGGACGTCTAACTTGTTTTTGCAGGGTATGTTGCGATATGATATGGCCAAAGACATGATGAAATATATTTGATGTATGAGATGATCATGTTTGTAATAGTTTATATCGACTTGCATGTCGATTCATACGGCAACCGACATGAGCCATAGGGTTGTATTTAATTATTGTATGACCTGCGTGTCAATAGTTAAGCGCTATGTAATGATTTATTTTATCGCTAAGCGATAGCAATAGTAGTAAAAGCATGGTTGGCGTGACAACCCTGATGGTGGCACGATGATGGAGATCATGGTGTCAATGCTGGTGACGATGGAGATCATGCCGGTGCTTTGGAGATGGAGATCAAAAGCACAAGATGATGGCCATATCATGTCACTTATGATTTTCATGTGATGTTAATCCTTTTATGCCTCTTATTTTGCTTAGGACGGCGGTAGCATTATAAGGTGACCCCTCACTAAAATTTCAAGATAAAATTGTGTTCTCCCCGAGTGTGCACCGTTGCGAAAGTTCGTCGTTTCGAAGCACCATGTGATGATCGGGTGTGATAGACTCTACGTTCACATACAATAGGTGCAAGCCAGTTTTGCACATGCAGAACACTTGGGTTAAATTTGAAGAGCCTAGCATGTACAAAGATGGGCTCGGAACACAAGAGACCGAAAGGTCGAGCATAGGTCATCTAGTAGATATGATCAACATGGAGATGTTCACCATTGTAACCACCTCATCTCACGTGATGATTTGACTTGGGTTGGTGAATTTGGATCGTGTTACACTCGGACAACCAGAGGAATGTTGATTTGAGTGGGAGTTCTTAGGTAATATGATTAATTGAACTCATTTATCAGGAACAATAGTCCAAGCTTTGCAAATTATGTTGTAGATCAATAGCTCACGCTATAGCTCCCTATTTTAATACTTTCCTAGAGAAAGACTAAGTTGAAAGATATTGTAAGCAATTATGTGGACTAGGGCCGTAGTCTGAGGATTGTCCTCACTGCCGCACAGAAGGCTTATGTCCTTGATGCACCGCTCGGTGTGCCAACCCCTCTAGCGTCGTCTATGGATGTTGTGAACATCTGGTAGACACGTTCTGATGACTACTTGATAGTTTATGTTGGGTTCTACGGTAGGGTGCGTCGACTGCAAATTAAAATTTTCCTACACACAGAACAACCAAGAACATGCTACGGGAGATGGATCATAGTTCGTTACCACTAGACGCGCAGTGCCATGCAGCGGAAGAAGAGTTGGGGCAGCGCGTCCGCGTGGATCGTCTCCTCCTCGTCCGATCTCCCTCGTATAGCCGGTAGTCGTTTCCCACGTACAGGTTCGCCGGAGCGGCGCAAGTGCACCGCCTCTAATGGTATCCACGCGTGCAGGAGGAACTTTGTGCGGCGGACTGCTAGGTCCGATCACACAACCGGCGGCGAGTGGAGGTGTCTATTTGCAACACATGCAAACCCTAGTGACAGCGCCGAAGCGATCATCCGCGTGAGTGTGCGGTACCTCCACTTTATATAGGCGTCCGTCGCGGGCTCAACACTTGGGCCTCGCACGGACCCTAAAGCCCATAAGTCTACTCGGCCACAATCCGAATACAGCTCGGATCACATCCGACCAGTGTCCTCGGATCCGACCTTGTAGGTTCCTTTCCTTAAGCGCGCGACCCCTTAGGTTCAAGCCATCTTGGTCGCAGTTCGGATCACCTCCGAACTACACAGTTGGTAGCGGCCTCTAGCAAGGCATGCCGAACACCAAAGAGACTATGAAGCTGGTTAGGCGAACCTGTACATCATACTTCCATTCCTTTTGCCACACGATATATGTTGTCGGGCTCAAGGCGAGTCTGTCATCCTTGTTCTAGCCCGACCTCTTTCTCGTTCCAATGATGCCGACCACAAACCGGATTATCTCATAATCCTTGTCGTATGGCCATGCTTATCCTAGTCAGATCACACGAGGGGCCTAGAGTATATCTCTCCTGATGGTAGGGGCAAATCCCATCTTGCTCGACCATGTCTCGCAGCATGGGTCTGGACAAGCCCGAAACCTACCTTTGTAACTACCCAGTTACGGTGTAGCGTTTGGTCGGCCCAAAGCAAGTCTGTCACCATCCCGAGTACATGCGTCAGCTCAGGTCTTAGGACATAGAACATATGTTGTACTAGAGACTCACAGATGACATATCGCTGCGTCTCATAGTTGGGTCTGTCCGACTCGGACCTTATCTCGACTCGGATCCGACTACGTCGAATCCGACCAGATCCTTCCAAGTCCATATTATCTGGTTGGCATCCAATGCTCCATGGCTAGTGAGACCAAGCCATCGACCGTGTCATATGCTAGTCTAGTTGGCTGCGCGTCCACACAGCCCTTTCGACTAGGGACCTTTTAGGATAGCCATCATACAATGCATAGTCCCACAAACAAGTCACGTACTTGCTGATACACATCATTAATAATGTCCAAGGACTATCTTTATTCATAAACACATAGGAAATATCATCATACATGATTGCCTCTAGGGCATATCTCCAATAGTCTCCCACTTGCACTAGAGTCAATCAAATAGACATCGAATGACCATAGCTCTAACGTGCCCCTCATGCTTGGGTTTTGGAAGCGGCTTAGTCAATGGATCCGCAACATTTGCATCCGTGTGAATTTTGCATAACTCTACATCACCACTTTTTACGATCTTTCGTATCAGGTGATATTTCCGATATATGTGTCTGACCTTGTGGTGATTCCTCGGCTCCTTGGCTTGTGCGATGGCACCAGAATTATCGCAATAAAGGTCCAACGGTTTTACCGAGGCTAGGAAAATACCAAGATCATCCAGAAAGTTCCGGATCCAAACACCTTCCTTTGCAGCTTCACAAGCCACATGTATTCGGCTTCTGTGGTAGAATCGGCCACCGTATCTTGCTTGGAACTCATCCAGATCACTGATCCTCCGTTCATGATGTACACGAATCCGGACTGTGATCGACAATCATCTCTGTCGGTTTAAAAACTAGCATCGGCGTAACCCCTTACGACGAGCTCTTCCTTACCTCCATAAACTAGGAACATCTCTTTAGTCCTTTTCAGGTACTTCAAAATAGTCTTTAACGTTGCCCAGTGACTCTCACCTGGGTTGGCCTAGTATCTACTTGTTAGGCTTATTGCAAAAGCAACATCGGGCCGCGTACATATCATGGCATACATGATGGATCCGATTGCCGAGGCATACGGAATCCTACTCATCCTGCTTCGCTCATCAGATGTCGAAGGACTCCGAGTCTCGCTTAGCCTTATACCATGTGAGAGTGGCAAGAACCCTTTCTTTGCCTCACTCATGTTGAACTGCTTCAACACTTTATCTATGTACGTGCTCTGGCTTAAGCTGAGCAGCCTCCTTGATCTATCTCTATAGATCTTAATGCCTAAAATGTACATTGCCTCACCAAGGTCCTTCATTGAAAACTTGCCATTCAATGACTCCTTGACCGAGTTCAGCATCGAAATATCATTTCCGATCAGTAGTATGTCATCCACATACAAGATCAAAAACACTATCGAGCTCCCACTTAACTTCTTGTATAAACAAGAGTCCTCTTCGCTTTTGATGAAGCCGAAACCAGTGACGACCTCATCAAAATGAATGTTCCAGCTCCGAAATGCTTGCCTCAACCCATAAATGGATCTCTTGAGCTTGCATACCTTACTAGTGCTAGTCGGATCGACAAAACCCTCGGGTTGTATCATATACGTCCTCGGTTAAATTTCCGTGAAGGAAAGCCATCTTGACATCCATCTGCCATATCTCATAATCGAAATATGCAACTATTGCTAGTATGATCCTCACCGACTTCCGCATTTCTACCGGCGAGTAAGTCTCGTCGTAGTCAATTCCTTGAACTTGTCCATAACCCTTAGCGACAAGCCGAGCTTTGTGGATCTGAACATTTCCATCCACATCGGTTTTCTTCTTAAAGACCCATTTGCAACCAATGGCTGTTACGCCAGGCAGCGGATCAACCAAGTCCCAGACTTGATTATCATCCATGGACTTTAACTCGGATCTCATGGCCTCCAGCCATGCCTCGGAATCTGGGCTCACCATCGCTTCCGCATACATGGTCGGCTCGTCACTTTCTAGCAACAATACATCAGGCACTCTACTCAATCTTTCCAACCTTTGTGGTTCTGATGCCGCTTCCACTACGGGTTCCCTGACTGACTCTGGTATGATCTCATCACCAGTCGAGCCGTCCCCGAGTGGTCCTCGAATTTCTTCGAGTCTGACCGTCCTCCCACTGGCCTCCCGACTGAGAAACTCTTTCTCAGGGAAAACCCCATTCTGAGCAATAAACACTTTGTTCACTTCCCAGTTGTAGAAGCTATATCCCAAGGTTTCCCTCGGATATCCCATGAATATGCATTAATCCGACTTGGGTGTAAGCTTGCCTGACATAAGTTTCTTGAAAAATGCTTCACAACACCAAATCTTTAGAAAAGACAAACTGCGACTCTTCCCGGTCCACATCTCATGTGGTGTCTTGTCTACGGATTTTGATGGTACCCTGTTAAGTGTGAAAGCTGCAGTTTCTAGAGTGTATCCCCAGAATGACAAGGGTAAATCCGACTTGCTCATCATAGATCGAACCATGTACAACAAGGTACAATTCCTCCGTTCCGATACACCATTTCTCTGTGGCGTACCCGGAGGTGTGAGCGAGGTACTATACCTCTGCTTTTCAGATGATCATCAAACTCCTGGCTCATGTACTCACCTCCACAATCAGATCGTAGAAGTTTTATAGTCTTGCCGAGCTGATTCTCAACCTCGTTTTGAAACTCTTTGAACTTTTCAAAAGTCTCTGACTTGTGCCTCATCAAATAGATATATCCATATCTACTCAAGTCGTCGGTAAAAGTCACAAAGTACTGATAGCCACCTCTAGCAGTTGTGCTCATTGGTCCACACACATCACTGTGTATCAGTTCCAACAGCTCGGATGCCCTCTCACAACTTTTTGTGAAAGGAGACTTAGTCATCTTGCCGAGCAAGCATGATTCGCATGTCTTGAACGACCCAAAGTCGGTCGAAGTTAGGAGTCCATCATCACGGAGCTTCTTCATGCATTTCAGACTAATGTGTCCAAGCCGGCAATGCCAGAAGTATGTCAGATTTATCTCATCAGGCTTATGCCTCTTGACATTCATGTTATAGACCGGTTCCTGTTCTAGATTCAATATAAATAACCCATCAACGATGGGTGCATAGCCGTGGAAGATACCATTCAAATAAATCGAACAACCATTGTCCTTTAGATTGAATTCATAACCCTGACTCATCAAGCACGAGGCAGAAATATGTTCCAACTAAGTACAGAAATGTAATAACAATTATTCAATTCCAAAATAAATCCAGAAGGAAGCTGGAGCTGCATCGTGCCGACCTCCAACGCATCAACTCTTGCTTTGTTGCCGACCCTGATGTCAATCTCCCCTTGCGCCACACGCCTAGTTCTTACCAGCCCCTGCATCGAGTTGCAAATGTGAACAACCGATCCGGTATCAAATACCCAAGAGCTGCTAGGTATGTCAGCAAGGTAAATGTCTATAACATATGCAACAAGTGTACCTTTGCCTGAAGCAGCATTCCCGGCCTTCTTGCCATGCTCTGCAAGACACTTGCTACAGTTCCTCTTCTAGTGACTAGTTTCCTTGCAATGATAGCAAATGGTCTTTGAGTCCGGTCCAGACTTTGGCGCAGCGGCGGAGGTTACCGTCTCCGTGCCCTTTGCCTTAGCCTTTTTCTTAGACCAACTCTTTTTGAACTTAGCCGATTTCTGCACCATCAACACTTGATGCGTGCCTTTCTTAATATCCTGCACTGCCACTTTGAGCATCCCATGCAATTCAGTGAGCTTCTTATCCATGCCATGCATATGATAGTTCGAGATGAACGTCCATAGCTGGGCGGAAGAGAACCCAGAACTGCATCAGTAGCCAGCTCATCCAAGAGCGGGAAGCCCAACCGATCCAAAGCTTGCACATATCCGATCATCTTGATCACATGCGGGCTCAGTGGATCACCTTCCTTCAGCTTACAATCCATCAAGGATCGCCAGACGTTGAACCTTTCGGTCCTAGCCTGCACTTGAAACATGCTCTTGAGACTCTCGATCATATCTAAAGCCCCAACGTCTTCGAAATGCTGCTGCAAATCGGGCTCCATACAAGCCAGCATGAGGCAGCTGATCTCGTTTGATTCATCAACGAGTTTATGGTAGGCATTCTTGGTTGTGGTACTAGCATTATCAACAGGTTCCTCTGGAAGCGGATCCTCTAGAACATGTTCCTTTTTATCATGCTTGAGAACAATTCTCAAATTTCTATACCAGGTAGTAAAGTTTGTTCCATTCAGTTTATCCTTTTCCAGAATTGATTTCAATGCAAAGTTGGGTTGAGCAGGTGGTGCCATTGATCTACAACAGCAAATATGCAATCATTAAGCAATGTGTTTATGTAGAGTAATTCTAGCCTTAAACAGAAATATTCCCATTGAAGTCAGCATCCCTCCGCAAACTCTCAGTGATTCAGGATCCGACTAGCCCATGCGACTAGTGAGCTTTAGCATCACTGCTAGACAACATGCCTATACGGTAAGCAACTCCTTGCTAATCGTATCTCTATACGACTCCTGTCGGTCGGGTAGGTATCTCATACCCCGGCTCCCGACCTCTTTTGCCACAAGGCCCAAAACCGTTTTGATAGCCTTGTCAAGTTAACCTAATGCAGTGCATGTCCGTGTCCGACACGAACCCTTCAGTTCAAGGACACCTAGCAGCACCCCAATTTTATGTGCCCACTACTAGTCGTACTTGACGTGCGAAGGTGCAACATCGGGAATGGCAATTTACTTGATATTCATGAGAGATCTTTCTACCATTCAAACATGCATAGAAACAAACAAGCATAACAATCACAAGTAAAACATATATTGTGAAATAGTATGGCTCCTTCATGGATGTTCTTCCAGGTCGGCTCCAACTCCGATAACCATCTAGAAACTCCATCTTGTTTGTCACGCCGGGCCACCAAGCCGCCAACGTGATCTCTATTATCCAACTCCTACAACTAGTAATGAATTTTACATAGAGTCATAAGTCGACACACAGGTCGTTATACAATATAATGACATCACTTTGGCTCCTGCCGGCTGACAAACATGACACGCAGGCGACGTATAATTTACACACATGCATCACATACACATGAGCCATACTATTCACATCAAACCTGCAAAACAAAGTTACGCATAGAATCGCATTCTACCAGTTTGAGTGATCATGCACAAAATTCCCCTCGCGGGTGCGGGCAATGCCCGACGCTTTCACTGTTAACCCCGATGGCGGATACTGACCGGTAGGGGTATGTTGTGTCACGACCTCATCGACTCAGATCAACAGAAAACATAGCCACATCGATTCCCATGTGCAGTTGATCTCATCAACCGTGCACACAACCGATCTTCTCAATGACAATAGATCTCATCTATCGCCTCCACATATCTAATATGCATATGATCTGAATCCAAATCCTATAGCAGAGGCTCTGATACCACTGTTGGGTTCTATGGTAGGGTGCGTCGATTGCAAATTAAAATTTTCCTACACGCAGAACAACCAAGAACATGCTACGAGAGATGGATCACAGTTCATTACCACTAGACGCGCAGTGCCGTGAGCAGAATAAGAGTTGGGGTAGCGCGTCCGCGTGGATCATCTCCTCCTCGTCCGATCTCCCTTGTACAGCCGGTAGTCGGTTCCCACATACAGGTTCACCGGAGCAGCGCAAGTGCACCCGCCTCTAACGATATCCGCGCGTGCAGGAGGAACGTCGTGCAGCGGACTGCTAGGTCCGATCACACAACCGGCGGCGAGTGGAGGTGTCTATTCGCACCACATGCAAGCCCTAGTGACAGCGCCGAAGCGATCATCCGCGTGAGTGTGCGACACCTCCACTTTATATAGGCATCCGTCACGGGCTCAACACTTGGGCCTCGCACGGACCCTAAAGCCCATAAGTCTACTCGGCCACAATCTGAATACAGCTTGGATCACATCCGACCAGTGTCCTTGGATCCGACCTTGTAGGTTCCTTCCCTTAAGCGCGTGACCCCTTAGGTTCAAGCCGGCTTGGTCGCAGTTCGGATCACCTCTGAACTGCACAGTTGGTAGCGGCCTCTAGCAAGGCATGCCGAACACCAAACAGACTATGAAGCTAGTTAAGCGAACCTGTACATCATACTTCCATTCCTTTTGCCACACGATATATGTTGTCGGGCTCAAGGAGAGTTTGTCATCCTTGTGCTAGCCCGACCTCTTTCTCATTCCAATGATGCCGACCACAAACCGGATTATCTCATAATCCTTGTCGCATGGCCATGCTTATCTTGGTCGACTCACACGAGGGGCCCAGAGTATATCTCTCCTGATCGGAGGGGCAAATCCCATCTTGCTCGACCATGTCCCGCAGCATGGGTCTGGACTAGCCCGAAACCTACCTTTGTAACTACCCAGTTACGGAGTAGCGTTTGGTCGGCCCAAAGCAAGTCTGTCACCATCCCGAGTACGTGTGTCAGCTCAGGTCTTAGGACATAGAACATATGTTGTACTAGAGACTCACAGATGACATATCGCTGCGTCTCATAGTTGGGTCTGTCCGACTTGGACCTTATCTTGACTCGGATCCGACCAGATCCTTCCAAGTCCATATTATTCGGTTGGCATCCAGTGCTCCATGGCTAGTGAGACCAAGCCATCGCCCGTGTCATATGCTAGTCTAGTTGGCTGCGCGTCCACACAGCCCTTTCGACTAGGGACCTTTTAGGACAGTCATCATACAATGCAGTCCCACAAACAAGTCACGTACTTGCTGATACAAATCATTAATAATGTCCAAGGACTATCTTTATTCATAAACACATAGGAAATATCATCATACATGATTGCCTCTAGGGCATATCTCCAACAGTTTAGTGCGCCATGCTTTACGGCTTAGAATCGGGGCTCCAAAGGCATTTTGAATGCCATGGAACATATGAGATGTTCCAAGAGCTGAAATTGGTAATTCAGGCTCATGCCCGTGTTGAGATGTATGAGACCTCTGACAAGTTCTTTGCCTACAAGTTGGAGGAGAATAGCTCAGCCAGTGGGCATGTGCTCAGAATGTCTGGGTAGTACAATCGCTTGAATCAAGTTGGAGTTAATCTTCCAGATCAGATAGTGATTGATGATGACCCACAAGTATAGGGGATCTATCGTAGTCCTTTCGATAAGTAAGAGTGTTGAACCCAACGAGGAGCAGAAGGAAATGATAAGCGGTTTTCAGCAAGGTATTCTCTGCAAGCACTGTAATTATCGGTAACAGATAGTTTTGTGATAAGGTAATTGGTAACGAGTAACAAGTAACAAGTGTAAATAAAGTGCAGCAAGATGGCCCAATCCTTTTTGTAGCAAAGGACAAGCCTGGACAATTTCTTATATAGAGAAAAGCGCTCCCGAGGACACATGGGGATTATCATGAAACTAGTTTTCATCACGTTCATATGATTCGCGTTCGGTACTTTGATAATTTGATATGTGGGTGGACCGATTCTTGGGTGCTGTCCTTACTTGGACAAGCATCCCACTTATGATTAACCCCCATTGCCAGCATCCGCAACTACAACAGAAGTATTAAGGTAAACCTAACCATAGCATGAAACATATGGATCCAAATCAGCCCCTTAGGAAGCAACACATAAACTAGGGTTTAAGCTTCTGTCACTCTAGCAACCCATCATCTACTTATTACTTCCCAATGCCTCCCTCTAGGCCCAAACAATGGTGAAGTGTCATGTAATCGACGTTCACATGACGCAACTAGAGCGATGACAAAATACATCTCATCAAAATATCAAACGAATACCAAATTCACATGACTACTAATAGCAAGACTTCTCCCATGTCCTCAGGAACAAACGTAACCACTCACAAAGCATATTCATGTTCATAATCAGAGGGGTATTAATATGCATAATGGATTTGAACATATGATCTTCCACCAAGTAAACCAACTAGCATGAACTACAAGGAGTAATCAACACTACTAGCAACCCACAGGTACCATTCTGAGGTTTGGATACAAAGATTGGATACAAGAGATGAACTAGGGTTTGGGATGAGATGGTGCTGGTGAAGATGTTGATGGAGATTGACCCCCTCCCAATGAGAGGATCGTTGGTGATGATTTCCCCCTCCCGAAGGGAAGTTTCCCCGGCAGAACAGCTCCGTCGGAGCCCTAGATTGGTTCCGCCAAGGTTCTGCCTTGTGGCGGCAGAGTCTCGTCCCGAAAGCTTGCTTATAATTTTTTCCTCGACGAAAGACTCCATATCGCTGAAGATGGGCATCGGAGGGCCACCAGGGGGCCCACGAGACAGGGGGGCACGCCCAGGGGGTAGGGCGCGCCCCCCACCCTCATGGTTGGTGGGTGGCTCCCCTCTGGTACTTCTTGCGCTCAGTATTTTTTATATATTCTGGAAATAACTTCCGTGAAGTTTCAGGACTTTTGGAGCTGTGCAGAATAGGTTTATAATATTTGCTCCTTTTCCAGCCCAGAATTCCAGCTGCCGGCATTCTCCCTCTTTATGTAAACCTGGTAAAACAAGAGAGAATAGGCATAAGTATTGTGACATAATGTGTAATAACAGCCCATAATGCAATAAATATCGATATAAAAGCATGATGCAAAATGGACGTATCAAGTCCCCCAAGTTTAGACCTCGCTTGTCCTCAAGCGAAAGCCGAAATCGAAAAATATGTCCACATGTTTAGAGATAGAGGTGTCGATAAAAATAAAATACGTTCATGAGGGCATCATGATCATTCTTAGAACAACAACATATATATATATATATTGTCATATGATCTCTTATGCTAAAGTAACAATTCAATCACAATTTCAAGTATGAATCATAAACTTCATTGAGAACCAACAAACTCTAATCTCGGTCATTGAGGCAATTCCAATTTACCATAACATAGGAAAGAGTCAATATAAGAGCTTTTCAGCAAGTCCACATACTCAACCATCATTTAGTCTTTCACAATTGCTAACACTCACGCAATATTTATAGGTATGGAGTTTTAATCAGACACAGAGAAAGATAGGGGCTTATAGTTTTGCCTCCCAACATTTTACCTCAAGGGTAATGTCAACCATAATAGTTCATGAAAACTCACATCCAATTAGCTACATATATCTGGATCTTTCCAACACATTGTGCTTGCCAAAGGATAAAATGTAAAAGGAAAGGTGAAGATCACCATAACTCTTATATAAGGTAGAAGATAAAAGTAAAATATAGGCCCTTCGCAGAGGGAAGCAGAGGTTGTCATGCGCTTTTTGGTTGGATGCACAAAATCTTAATGCAAAAGAACGTCACTTTATATTGCCACTTATGCAGTCCGTCGCTTTTATTATGCAGTCCGTCGCTTTTATTTCTTCCATATCACAAGATCGTATAAAGCTTATTTTCTCCACATTAATAAGTCATACATATTTAGAAGGCAATTTTTATTGCATGCACCGATGACAACTTACTTGAAGGATCTTACTCAATCCATAGGTAGGTATGTTGGACTCTCAAGGCAAAAACGGGTTTGGGGATATTTGGAAGCACAAGTAGTATTTCTACTTGGTGCAAAGAAATTGGCTATCATGAGAGGGAAAGGAAAGCTCAACATGTTGGACGATCCATGACAATATAATTTATCTCAGATGTAAGAAAACATACCCATTACGTTGTCTTCCTTGTCCAACGTCAACTCTTAGCATGTCATACTTTAAGGAGTGCTCACAATCATAAAAGATGTCCAAGATAGTATATTTATATGTGAACCTCTCTTTCGTTATTACTTCCTATTCATTGCAACGATGACCAAAACTATGTTTGTCAACTCTCAACAACTTTTATTCATCATACTCTTTATATATGAGCTCATTACTTTCCATAAGATCCATATGATCTCTTTGTTTCTTTTTATTTCATCTCTTATTTTATTCCCTCAAGATCATAGCAAAATAATAAAGTCCTTGACTCAACACTAATCTTTATTATATATAGCTCACGGACTCGATTACATAGAGGGATCATAAAGCAAAACTCACAACTAGATCATACTAAAACTTTATTCTACTAGATCAAGATATTATCATAAGGATCGAACTAAGAAAAACGGTAAAGATAAAAGCGATGGTGATATGATACCGGGGCACTCCCCCAAGCTTGGCAGTTGCCAAGGGAAGTGCCCATACCAGATACTCAGTTCTTCTTTGTTGGTGAAGAAGGTGATGGTTTTATTGATGGCGTAGGCTTCTTCCTTAATTTGCGCTTGAGGACAGAACTTTGATCCCTTAGGTCATCGATCTCCTGCTCAAGGCTTAATATCTTCTTGCATAATTCCTGTTTGTTTTCCCGCAGGAGGTGAAAAGGGATAAACTCGATCTTAGGTTTCTTTGCTCTATCAGGGAGGATTGACTTTTTAAACTCCACATGCATGTCTCCAGGTTGAGGTAATGGGACTTCATCTTCATCTGAGCTCGTCTCCTCCTTTCCCTTGGGTTCATAGTCCTCTTCTTCTTCCGTAGTCCAACCACAATGCTCCATGTCCCCATAGACCTTAGGATCTGCAAGGTAATCAGCCACATAGCTTTCTCCTTCCGAATCCTGGGACGATATATTTCTCTAATCTGCAGGAGGAACAACTCGAAACAAAGAACAGGGGATATTTGCGTGATACGGTGGTCAAAACCTTTGGGAGATTATATAATGAATTTTTACCGACCAAAAGAAGTATCGTGCAAGAAAACAGAGTCCGGAGAGCACACGAGGTGCCCATGAGGCAGGGCCTCCCACCCTCGTGGAAGCCTCGTGTCCTTCCCGGACTGCTTCTTATTTTCCTATTTTTCTAAATATTCCAAAACAGAGAAAAATTGCCATTAGAACTGTTTTGGAGTCGGTTTACTTACCGTACCACATACCTATTCCTTTTCGGAGTTTGAAATGTTCTGGAAAGTGTCCCTTATGTATTCCTCCGGGGTTACGGTTTCAATAATATTGGTTCAACATTTATGGGATTACCTGAGATATAATGTTTGATTCTTTGACCGTTCACCACCTTTGGATTTATGCCTTCGAAGTTGTTGATTTTTATGGCACCGGAACGATAGACCACCTCGATAACGTAAGGACCTTCCCATTTAGAGAGAAGTTTTCCTGAAAAAAATCTTAAACGAGAGTTCTATAACAATACATAATCACCTACATTGAACTCACGCTTTTGTATCCTTTTATCGTGCCATCTTTTAACTTTTTCTTTAAAGAGGTTGGCATTCTCATAGGCTTGGGCTCTCCACTCATCAAGTGAGTTAATGTCAAATAACCTCTTCTCATCGGCAAGTTTGAAATCATAATTGAGCTCTTTAATGACCCAATATGCCTTATGTTCTAGCTCAAGAGGTAAATGACATGCTTTACCATAAACCATTTTATACGGAGACATACCCATAGGATTTTTATATGCAGTTCTATAGGCCCATAATGCATCATCAAGTTTCTTGGACCAATTCTTTCTAGATCTATTAAAAGTCTTTTGCAAAATTAATTTGAGCTCTCTGTTACTCAATTCTACTTGACCACTAGACTGTGGGTGATAAGGAGATGCAATTCTATGATTAACGTGATACTTAGCAAGCATTTTATGAAAGGCACCATGAATAAAATGTGAACCACCATCAGTCATTAAATATATAGGGACTCCAAACCTCGGGAAAATAACTTCTTTAAGCATCTTAATAGAGGTGTTATGATCAGCACTACTAGTTGGAATAGCTTCTACCAACTTAGTAACGTAATCGACAGCGACTAAAATATGTGCATACCCGTTAGAGGAGGGAAACGGTCCCATATAATCAAAGCCCCACACATCAAATGGTTCAATAACAAATGAATAATTCATAGGCATTTCTTGACGTCTACTAATATTACCAATTCTTTGACATTCATCACAAGACAAGACAAACTTACGGGCATCTTTGAAGAGAGTAGGCCAATAAAAACCGGATTCCAATACCTTATGTGCAGCTCTATCTCTAGCATGGTGTCCTCCATAAGCCTCAGAGTGACACTTGCCTAAGATCTGTTCCTGGTCATCCTCAGGTACATAACGTCTAATAACACCATCCACTACTTCTTTATAAAGGTGTGGGTCATCCCAAAAGTAATGTCTTAAATCATAGAAGAACTTTTTCTTTTGCTGGTAAGTGAGACTAGGTGGTATAAATTTAGCAACAATATAATTAGCATAATCAGCATACCTTGGAGCATTACGAGAAGCATTTATGACATTTAATTGTTCATTAGGAAAGCTATCATCAATAGGTAGCGGGTCATCAAGAACATTCTCTAACCTAGACAAGTTGTCTGCAACGGGGTTCTCAGCTCCCTTTCTATCAATAATATGCAAATCAAAATATTGTAGAAGGAGAACCCATCTAATAAGTCTAGGTTTAGCATCTTTCTTTTCCATAAGGTATTTAATAGCAGCATGATCAGTGTGAATAGTTACTTTAGAATCAACAATATAAGGTCTGAAATTATCACATGCAAAAACAACTGCTAAAAATTCTTTTTCAGTAGTAGCATAATTTATCTGGGCATTGTCTAGAGTTTTACTAGCATACTGAATAACATTTAATTTCTTATCAACTCTTTACCCTAGAACAGCACCTAAAGCATAACACTAGCATCACACATAATTTCAAAGGGTAAATTCCAATCAGGTGGCTGAACAATAGGTGCAGAAATCAATGCTTTCTTAAGTATTTCAAATGCTTCTACGCAATCATCATCAAAGACAAAAGGAATATCTTTTTGTAATAGATTAGTTAGAGGCCAAGAAATTTTTGAGAAGTCCTTAATGAACCTCCTATAAAAACCAGCGTGATCGAGGAAGCTTCTTATACCTTTAATGTCCTTGGGACATGGAATATTTTCAATAGCATCAACTTTAGCTTTATCAACTTCAATGCCCCTTTCAGAAATTTTATGCCCCAAGACAATACCTTCATTAACCATAAAGTGGCATTTCTCCCAATTCAGAACAAGATTAGTTTCTTCACATCTCTGCAAAACTCGATCAAGGTTGCTCAAGCAATCATCAAAAGAGGATCCATAAACAGAGAAATCGTCCATCAAAACCTCACACATCTTTTCACAAAAGTCGGAAAATATAGCCATCATGCATCTTTGAAAGGTAGCAGGTGCATTACATAAACCAAAAGGCATACGTCTATAAGCAAAAGTACCGAAAGGGCAAGTAAAAGTGGTCTTTGCTTGATCATCAGCTGACACAGGTATTTGAGAAAAACCGGAGTAACCATCTAGAAAACAAAAATGTGTATGTTTGGATAATCTTTCTAGCATTTGATCAATAAAAGGCAAAGGGTAATGATCTTTTTTAGTTGCTTTATTTAATTTGCGGAAATCCATTACCATCCTATAACCTGTAATAATTCTTTGTGGGATCAATTCATCTTTATCCTTAGGAACAACATTAATACCTCCCTTCTTAGGGACACAATGGACATGACTTACCCATTGACTATCAGCAACGGGATAAATTATACCTGCCTCAAGGAGCTTTAATATTTCCTTTCTTACTACTTCTTTCATCTTAGGATTCAGCCGTCGCTGGTGATCAAGAACTGGTTTGGCATCTTTCTCCAAATTTATTTTGTGTTGACATAGAGTGGGACTAATGCCCTTAAGATCATCAAGAGTATATCCAATAGAAGCACAGTGCTTCTTCAGAGTTTTCAATATTTTTTCTTCTTCATGCTCTGAAAGGTTAGCACTAATAATAACAGGGTATATCTTCTTTTCATCAAGATAAGCACATTTAAGAGTATCAGGTAATGGTTTAAGCTCAAACACGGGATCACCCTTGGGTGGAGGAGGATCCCCTAGGATTTCAACATGCAAATTGTGTTTCAGAATGGGTCCTTGTTTAAAGAAAACTTCATCTATTTCCCTTCTTTCATTCATAAACATATCATTCTCATGGTCTAGCAAATATTGTTCTAAAGGATCATTAGGAGGCACAACAATAGAAGCAAGACCAATAATTTCATCTTTCTAGGCAATTCTTCATAACGGGGTTGTCTATGAAATTCAGAAAAATTAAACTCATGAGACATATCATCCAAACCAATAGTAACAACATCCTTCTTGCAATCTATCTTAGCATTAACAGTATTCAAGAAGGGTCTACCAAATATAATGGGACAAAAGCTATCTTTAGGGGAACCAAGAACAAGGAAATCAGCAGGATATTTAGCCTTCCCACACAAGACTTCAGTGTCTCTAACAATCCCAATTGGTGAAATAGTATCTCTATTAGCAAGCTTAATGGTAACATCGATATCTTCTATCTCAGCTTGTGCAATATCATGCATAATTTCTTTGTATAAGGAAATAGGTATTGCACTATCACTAGCACCCATATCACACACGCCATGATAACAATGATTTCCTATTTTAACAGAAATAATAGGCATGCCTACCACATTCCTATGTTTATCTTTAGCACCAGGTTTAGCAATTCTAGCAGTCTCATCACAGAAGTAAATAACATGCCCATCAATATTATCGGCCAAGGGATCTTTAACGATAGCAATATTAGGTTCAACTTTAACTTGCTCAGGAAGTGTATAAGTTCTAATATTAGTTTTACGAACCACAGTTGAAGCTTTAGCATGATCCTTTATTCTAACAGGGAAAGGCGGTTTCTCAACATAAGCTGTGGGAACAACAGGAAAGTGATAGTATTTTCTTCAACTTTAATAGGTGCAACTACTGTTACTTCAATGGGAGGATTATATTTAAACCACTTCTCATTTGGGAGATCAACATGAGTAGCAAATGATTCACAGAAAGAAGCTACTATCTCAGAGTCAAGTCCATATTTAGTGCTAAATTTACGGAAAACATTGGTATCCATAAAAGATTTAACACAATCAAACTTAGGTGTTATACCCGACTCCTTACCTTCATCGAGATCCCAATCTTCAGAGTTGTGTTTAATTCTCTCCAATAAATTCCATTTGAATTCAATAGTCTTCATCAAAAAGGAACTAGTACAAGAAGTATCGAGCATGGAGCGATTGTTGTCACAAAGCCGAGCATAATTTTTTTGAATAATCATTTCTCTTGAGAGCTCATGATTGGGACATGAATATAACATTGACTTAAGCCTCCCCCAAGCTTGAGCGATGCTTTCTCCTTCGCGAGGCCAAAAATTATATATATAATTACGATCAAGATGAACAAGATGCATAGGATAAAACTTTTGGTGAAATTCCAATTTCAATCGCTTATAGTCCCATGATCCCATATCATCACATAGCCTATACCATGTCAATGCATCTCCCTTCAAATATAAAGGGAAAACCTTCTTCTTGATAACACCATCGGGCATACCTGCAAGCTTAAATAATCCACAAACTTCATCCACATAGATTAAGTGTAAGTCGGGATTGCAATGTTCCATCTCCTGCAAAAGGATTAGCTAGCAGTTTCTCTATCATACCCGAAGGAATTTCGAAGTAAACATTTTCATTTTCAGTAGGTCCAGTAGGTTGAGGATCAACTATTTGCTCTACCGGTCGGGGTGAAGATACCCCGAACAAGCCCCTCAAAGGATTACTTTCCATAGTAACAAGTGACAGTAAATTTCAGCACACTATATAAATTTTTCCTTACCAAATTCCACCTACCAAAGGTGCTTCACTCCCCGGCAATGGCGCCGGAAAAGTGTCTTGATGACCCACAAGTATAGGGGATCTATCATAGTCCTTTCGATAAGTAAGAGTGTCGAACCCAACGAGGAGCAGAAGGAAATGACAAGCGGTTTTCAGCAAGGTATTCTCTGCAAGCACTGAAATTATCGGTAACAGATAGTTTTTGATAAGGTAATTGGTAATGAGGAACAAGTAACAAATGTAAATAAAGTGCAGCAATATGGCCCAATACTTTTTGTAGCAAAGGACAAGCCTGGACAATTTCTTATATAGAGAAAAGCGCTCCCGAGGACACGTGGACCAGTGCTTGGGTGCTGTCCTTACTTGGACAAGCATCCCACTTATTATTAACCCCCATTGCAAGCATCCGCAACTACAACAGAAGTATTAAGGTAAACCTAACCATAGCATGAAGCATATGGATCCAAATCAGCCCCTTACAAAGCAACACATAAACTAGGGTTTAAGCTTATGTCACTCTAGCAACCCATCATCTACTAATTACTTCCCAATGCCTCCCTCTAGGCCCAAACAATGGTGAAGTGTCATGTAGTCGATGTTCACATGACACCACCAGAGGGATGACAACATACATCTCATCAAAATATCGAACGAATACCAAATTCACATGACTACTAATAGGAAGACTTCTCCCATGTCCTCAGGAACAAACGTAACTACTCACAAAGTATATTCATGTTCATAATCAGAGGGGTATTAATATGCATAATGGATCTTAACATATGATCTTCCACCAAGTAAACCAACTAGCATCAACTACAAGGAGTAATCAACACTACTAGCAACCCACAGGTACCAACCTGAGGTTTGGATACAAAGATTGGATACAAGAGATGAACTAGGGTTTGGGATGAGATGGTGCTGGTGAAGATGTTGATGGAGATTGACCCCCTCCCGATGAGAGGATCATTGGTGATGACGATGGTGATGATTTCCCCCTCTCGAAGGGAAGTTTCCCCGGCAGAACAGCTCCGCCAGAGCCCTAGATTGGTTCCGCCAAGGTTCCACATAGTGGCGGCGGAGTATCATCCTGAAAGCTTGCTTATAATTTTTTCCTCGATGAAAGACTCCATATAGCAGAAGATGGGCATCAGAGGGCCACCAGGGGGCCCATGAGGCAGGGGGCACGCCCCCACCCTCGTGGCTGGTGGGTGGCCCCCCTCTGGTACTTCTTGCACTCAGTATTTTTTATATATTCTGGAAATAACTTCTGTGAAGTTTCAGGACTTTTGGAGCTGTGTAGAATAGGTCTCTAATATTTGCTCCTTTTCTAGCCCAGAATTCCAGCTGCCGGCATTCTCCCTCCTTATGTAAACCTTGTAAAATAAGAGAGAATAGGCATAAGTATTGTGACATAATGTGTAATAACAACCCATAATGCAATAAATATCGATATAAAATCATGATGCAAATGGACGTATCAATTGACAGAGTTCTCCAGTCACTATCACGAAGCTACTAGAGCACTACTATAGGATGCTGCTAACGCGACACTACGATCAGAGACCCTTCGACGAAACTGTGTGTGATGCAATAATCGCAAACGGTGGTGTAAAAAACTATCAAAAAGGTGCAAAACATTGCGATGACGGATGCATCAACACGGTTCAGATTTTAGTTGTGTGTGCGATGCAGGGCATACGGTTCAGTTCAATTAACTGTTTGCGATGAGGAGGAACAAAAGAAATGGGCAGCCAGATGAAGGTTTGTGCGATATACAACATACGGTTCACTCAGATGAACTGTTTGTGATTAGGCAACACAAAAGAAACGGTCAGCCATATCAAGGTGTGTGCGATATACGGCATGCGGTTCACTCGGATGAACTGTTTGTGTTGAGACAAGATAATAGAAATGGTTCAATATAACAAGATGTGTGTGATACGTGGCAAATAGGCGTGTAATTAGAAATGTGTGCGAAGACCGATAATAACACAGACTTGCTTCTAATAAGACGTATGTGATATGCTCTGTCTACACAACATCTATTGGCTATTGGGCAACGGGTGGTCATCCGGGTACGCAATAAGGATGCGAAGAGGCATCCTATATCAGCACGGACTAGTTGTTCCACCAATAGCTCATCTAAGAGAACTCTTAAGTTAACTGTGCTCAGGCTGGAGTAGCCATCAGATGGGTGATTGGATGGGAAGTTGTCTTGATGTTAAATTAACCGATGGGATGGGTGATAAGGTCAAATTAAATGACCTCTATGATCCATCCCATTAGTTAAATTAACCCTGAGGTCCTTGTTTTTCTAACACATGTTATAGAAGGTCTACCACATTACTTTTTGACAATGTGTGATACGTGGCATACAGTTGATCCATCCGACTTGTTTGTGATGGAATAAGCCATGTGTGTTGTGGGCAAACGTTTGCTAGTATACAACCATTTGCGATTGATGAATTCATCACCGACGGGTTCCCTAGTGTGGTCCGTGTTCATCTGATCATCATCTACTTCTTGTGCTAACTCGATGTTCCTTATATGCTAAGTTTCCATTAATTGATGGCGTTTTATGAACACGCCACCCATTTCCCGCCGTTTGCTCACCTGTTTCCCGCCACCCAGTGATATTGCGCATAAACCTAGGCGGTGTGCGACGCACGGAGGCAACAAGCGCAGCCTGTAGCACATCCACCTTTTCCAAGCATCCCAACCACCAAAGCGCCGCCTCTGCCATCAACCTCGTCAACGAGGAAAATGAGCAGGCGCCACGGCCTGTCAAGGCCAAGGCACTCCCCGGCAACGCGATGGATGACGCCATGATTGATACGTCCATTTTGCATCATGCTTTTATATTGATATTTATCGCATTATGGGCTGGTATTACACATTATGTCACAATACTTATGCCTATTCTCTCTTTTTTACAAGGTTTACAAGGAGCAAATATTATAGACCTATTCTGCACAACTCCAAAAGTCCTGAAACTTCACGGGAGCACGTTTCAGAATATATAAAAAAATTGGGCGAAGAAAGTACCAGAGGGGCGCCACCCACCATCCACGAGAGTGGGGGCGCGCCCTACCCGCTAGGCGCACCCCTGCCTCATGGGCCCTCTGGGAGCCCTCTGATGCCCATCTTCTACTATACGAGGTCTTTTGTGCAAAAAAAATCATAAGCAAGCTTACGGGACGAAACTCCGCCGCCACGAGGCGGAACCTTGGCGGAACCAATCTAGGGCTCCGGTGGAGCTATTCTGCCGGGGAAACTTCCCTCCGGGAGGGGTAAATCATCACCATCGATCCTCTCATCGGGAGGGGGTCAATCTCCATCAACATCTTCACCAGCACCATCTCATATCAAACCCTAGTTCATCTCTTGTATCAAATCTTTGTCTCAAAACCTCAGATTGGTACCTGTGGTTGCTAGTAGTGTTGATTACTCCTTGTAGTTGATGCTAGTTGGTTTATTCGGTGGAAGATCATATGTTTAGATCCTTTATGCATATTAATAAACCTCTCATTATGAACATGAATATGATTTATGAGTAGTTACATTTATTCCCGAGGACATGGGAGAAGTCTTGCTATAATTAGTCATGTGAATTTGGTATTCGTTCGATATTTTGATGAGATGTATGTTGTGTTTCCTCTAGTGGTGTCATGTGAACGTCGACTACATGACACTTCACCATTGTTTGGGCCTATAGGAAGGCATTGGGAAGTAATAAGTAGATGATGGGTTGCTAGAGTGACAGAAGCTTAAACCCTAGTTTATGCGTTGCTTCGTAAGGGGCTGATTTGGATCCATATGTTTCATGCTATGGTTAGGTTTACCTTAATACTTCTTTTGTAGTTGTGGATGCTTGCAAGAGGGGTTAATCATAAGTGGGATGCTTGTCCAAGGAAGGGTGATACCCAAGCACCGGTCCACCCACATATCAAATTATCAAAGTACCGAACGCGAATCATATGAACGTGATGAAAACTAGCTTGACGATAATTCGCATGTGTCCTCAGGAGCGCTTTCCTTTATATAAGAGTTTGTCCAGGCTTGTCCTTTGCTACAAAAAGGATTGGGCCATCTTGATGCACCTTATTTACTTTTATTACTTGTTACCCGTTACAAATTACCTTATCACAAAACTATCTGTTATCGATAATTTCAGTGCTTGCAGTGAATACATTACTGAAAACTGCTTATCATTTCCTTCTACTCCTCATTGGGTTCAACACTCTTACTTATTGAAAGGACTATGAAAGATCCCCTATACTTGTGGGTCATCAAGACTCTTTTCTGGCGCCGTTGCAGGGGAGTGAAGCGCCTTTGGTAGGTGGAATTTGGTAAGGAAAAATTTATATAGTGTGCTGAAATTTACTGTCACTTGTTACTATGGAACATAATCCTTTAAGGGGCTTGTTCGGGGTATCTTCACCCCAACCATTAGAGCAAAGAGTTGCTCCTCAACCTACTGAACCTACTGAAAATTTTTACTTTGAAATTCCTTCGGGTATGATAGAGAAACTGCTAGCTAATCCTTTCACAGGTGATGGAACATTGCATCCCGATTTGCACCTAATCTATGTGGATGAAGTTTGTGGATTATTTAAGCTTGCAGGTATTCCCGAGGATGTTATCAAGAAGAAGGTCTTCCCTTTATCTTTGAAGGGAAAGGCATTGACATGGTTTAGGCTATGTGATGATATGGGATCATGGAACTACAACCGATTGAAATTGGAATTTCATCAGAAGTTTTATCGTATGCATCTTGTTCATCGTGATCGTAATTATATATATAATTTTTGGCCTCGCGAAGGAGAAAGCATCACTCAAGCTTGGGGGAGTCTTAAGTCAATGTTATATTCTTGTCCCAATCATGAGCTTACAAGAGAAATTATTATTCAATATTTTTATGCTCGGCTTTCTCTCGATAATCGCTCCATGCTCGATACTTCTTGTACTGGCTCTTTTATGATGAAGACTATTGAATTCAAATGGGATTTATTGGAAAAAAGTAGAGGCAACTCTGAAGATTGGGATCTTGAGAAGGTAAGGAGTCAGGTATAATACCTAAGTTTGATTGTGTTAAATCTTTCATGGATACCGATGCTTTCCGTGAATTTAGCACTAAATATGGGCTTGACTCTGAGATAGTAGCTTCTATCTGTGAATCCTTTCTACTCATGTTGATCTCCCTAAGGAGAAGTGGTTTAAATATAATCCTCCCATTTAAGTAAAAGTAGTTGCACCTATTAAAGTTGAAGAAAAGACTATCACCTATAATGATTCTATTGTTCCCACTGCTTATATTGAGAAACCACCTTTCCCTGTTAGAATAAAGGATCATGCTAAAGCTTCAATCATGGTTTGTAAGAGTAATACTAGAACACCTCCACCTTCTGAGCAAATTAAAGTTGAACCTAGTGTTGCTATGGTTAAAGATCTCTTTGCCGATAATATTGATGGGCATGATATTTACTTTTGTGATGAAGCTGCTAGAATTCTAGGCCCGATACTAAAAATAAACATAGACCTGTTGTAGGCATGCCTGTTATTTCTGTTAAAATAGGAGATCATTGCTATCATGGCTTATGTGATATGGGTGCTAGTGCAAGTGCAATACCTCATTCCTTATACAAAGAAAGTATGCATGATATTGCACCTGCTGAGATAGAAGAGATTGATGTTACAATTAAACTTGCCAATAGAGACACTATTTCACCAGTTGGGATTGTTAGAGATGTTGAAGTCTTCTATGGGAAAGTTAAATATCCTGCTGATTTTCTTATTCTTGGCTCCCCACAAGATAACTTTTGTCCCATTATATTTGGTAGACCCTTCTTGAATACTGTTACTGCTAGGATCGATTGCAAAAAGGATGTTGTTACTATTGGTTTAGGGGATATGTCTCATGAGTTTAATTTTGCTAAATTTCATAGACAACCCCATGATAAAGAATTGCCTAGTAAAGATGAAATTATTGGTCTTGCTTCTATTGCCGTGCCTCCTAATGATCCTTTAGAACAATATTTGCTCGACCATGAAAATGACATGTTTATGAATGATAGAAGGGAAACAAATGAAGTATTCTTTAAACAGGGACCTATTTTGAAACACAACTTGCCTGTTGAAATTCTAGGGGATCCTCCTCCACCCAAGGGTGATCCCGTGTTTGAGCTTAAACCTTTACCTGATACTCTTAAATATGCTTATCTTGATGATACAGAGATATATCCTGTTATTATTAGTGCTACCTTTTCAGAGCAAGAAGAAAAGAAACCATTGAAAACTCTTAAGAAGCACCATGCTGCTATTGGATATACTCTTGATGATCTTAAGGGCATTAGTCCCACTATATGCTAGCACAAAATAAAATTGGAGAAAGACGCGAAACCGGTTGTTGATCACCAACGACGGTTAAATCCTAAGATGAAAGAAGTGCTAAGAAAAGAAATACTAAAGCTTCTGGAGGCAGGTATAATTTATCCTGTTGCTGATAGGCAGTGGGTCAGTCCTGTCCATTGTGTCCCTAAGAAGGGAGATATTACTGTTGTTCCTAATGATAAAGATGAATTGATCCCACAAAGAATTGTCACAGGTTATCGAATGGTAATTAATTTTCACAAATTAAATAAAGCTACTAAAAAGATCATTACCCTTTACCTTTTATTGACCAAATGCTAGAAAGATTATCCAAACATACACATTTTTGCTTTCTAGATGGTTATTCTGGTTTATCTCAAATACCTGTGTCAAAAGAGGATCAAGAAAAGATAACTTTTACTTGCCCTTTCGGTACCTTTGCTTATAGACATATGCCTTTTGGTTTATGCGATGCACCTACTACTTTTCAAAGATGTATGACTGCTATATTCTCTGACTTTTGTGAAAAGATTGTTGAGGTTTTCTTGGATGATTTTGATACGTCTCCATCATATCTACTTTTCCAAACACTTTTGCCCTTGTTTTCGACTCTAATTTGCATGATTTGAATGGAACTAACTCGGACTGACGCTGTTTTCAGCAGAATTACCATGGTGTTATTTATGTGTAGAAACAAAAGTTCTCGGAATAACCTGAAACTTCATGGAGCAACTTTTTGGAAAATATAAAAAATACCTATAAAAGATGAAGGCCAGGGGGCCCACCACCTGTCCACGAGGGTGGAGGGCGCGCCTGCCCACCTAGGGCGCGCCCCCTACCTCGTGGGCCCCCTGGAGCTCCTCCGACTCCAACTCCAACTCTATATATTTGGTTTCGGGGAGAAAAAAATTAGAGAGAAAAATTCATCGCGTTTTACGATACGGAGCCGCCGCCAAGCCCTAAAACCTCTCGGGAGGGCTGATCCGGAGTCCGTTCGGGGCTCCAGAGAGGGGAATCCGTCACCATCGTCATCATCAACCATCCTCCATCACCAATTTCATGATGCTCACCTCGTGCGTGAGTACTTCCATCATAAGCTTGCTAGACGGTGATGGGTTGGATGGGATCTATCATGTAATCGAGTTAGTTTTGTTAGGGTTTGATCCCTAGTATCCACTATGTTCTGAGATTGATGTTGCTATGACTTTGCTATGCTTAATGCTTGTCACTAGGGCCCGAGTGCCATGATTTGAGATCTGAACCTATTATGTTTTCATCCATATATGAGAGTTCTTGATCCTATCTTGCAAGTCTATAGTCACCTATTATGTGTTATGCTCCGTTAACCCCGAAATGACAATAATCGGGATACTTACCGGTGATGACCGTAGTTTGAGGAGTTCATGTATTCACTATGTGTTAATGCTTTGTTCCGGTACTCTATTAAAAGGAGGCCTTAATATCCCTTAGTTTCCGTAAGGACCCCGCTGCCACGGGAGGGTAGGACAAAAGATGTCATGCAAGTTCTTTTCTATAAGCACGTATGACTATATTCGGAATACATGCCTACATTATACCAATGAACTGGAGCTAGTTCTGTGTCACCCTAGGTTATGACTGTTACATGATGAACCGCATATGGCGTAATTCTCCATCACTGATCCATTGCCTACGAGCTTTCCATATATTGTTCTTCGCTTATTTACTTTTCCATTGCTATTGCTATCATCACTACAAAATACCAAAAACATTACTTTTACTATCATTACCTTTTGCTACCATTACCACTACTATCATATTACTTTGCTACTAAACACTTTGCTGCAGATATTAAGTTTCCAGGTGTGGTTGAATTGACAACTCAGCTGCTAATACTTGAGAATATTCTTTGGCTCCCCTTGTGTCCAATCAATAAATTTGGGTTGAATACTCTACCCTCGAAAACTGTTGCGATCCCCTATACTTGTGGGTTGTCAAGACTAATTTCTGGCGCCGTTGCCGGGGAGCATAGCTCTATTCCTTGAGTCACTTGGGATTTATACCTGCTTATCATTATGAAGAACTTGAGAGATCCAAAAACCAAGATTTATCCCTCAACTACGAGGGGAGGTAAGGAACTGCCTTCTAGCTCTGCACTTGATTCACCTTCTGTTTTGAGTAAGCTTGCGACACCTAAACCTGCTTCTGCTATTCGTTCTGATATGTCACATGTTATTGATGATGCCACTTCTGCTATGCATGATACGTATGATGAAACTACTTCTATGCTTGATACTACTGTGCCACTTGGTGAATTTCTTGATGAACAACTTTCTAGGGCTAGAGAGAATGAAAATATTGAATCTGATAATACTGATGAAAGTGATGACGAAGATTCACCTATTATTCCTAAGGGTTATGTTTTTGATAAAGAAGCTTCTTTAGCTATTTTAGCTTGCAAAGATAGATACGAACTTAAGATGTTATTAGCTAAATGGAATAAGCAATCTCTAAATGCTAGAATGAAACCTGACCCTGCTTTTGCTAGTTCACCTGTCTGTGTTACTGATAAGGATTATGAATTCTCTGTTGATCTTGATATAATTACTTTAGTTGAATCTGATCCTTTTCATGGCTATGAATCTGAAACTGTTGTGGCACATCTTACTAAATTAAATGATATAGCTACCCTGTTCACTAAAGATGAGAGAACTCGCTACTTTTATATCCTTAAAATATTTCCGTTCTCATTAAAGGGTGATGCTAAGATATGGTTTAATTCTCGTGATCCTGGTTGTGTGCGTAGTCCCAAGGATATGATTTATTACTTCTCTGCTAAATATTTCCCTGCTCATAAGAAACAAGCTGCTTTAAGGGATATATATATATATATATAATTTTGTGCAAATTGAAGAAGAGAGTCTCCCACAAGCTTGGGGGAGGCTTCTTCAATTACTTAATGCTTTGCCTGATCATCCTCTTAAGAAAAATGAAATACTTGATATCTTTTATAATGGACTAACCGATGCCTCTGGAGATTACCTGGATAGTTATGCTGGTTCTGTTTTCAGGGAAAGAACACCGGATGAAGCTGAAATTTTATTGAATAATATGTTGACAAATGAAAATAATTGGATACCTCCGGAGCCAATTCTTGAGCCTATTCCTAAACCAACTCCGAAGAAGAGAGGTATTCTATTTCTCAGTCCTGAAGATATGCAAGAGGCAAAGAAATCTATGAAAGAAAAAGGTATTAAAGCTGAAGATGTTAAGAATTTACCTCCTATTGAAGAAATACACGGTCTTAATTTACCACATGTTGAAGAAACGTATGATCTTAATCCATTACCTATTGAAGAAACTCATGGTCTTGATAACCCGACACAGGTAGTAAAGGTAAATTCTCTCTATAGATATGATAAAGTTGAAATCCCATTTACTAAATTTGCTAGCCCATGCTTAGATGAGTTTGATAAATTTATGGCTAGGCAAGAAGATTTTAATGCTTATTTTGGTAGACAATTGAAATACAATTCAAATATGCTTGAACACTTGGGTGATTATATGGCTAATGTTAAAAGTGAACTAAAACTTATTATTAAACATGCTTCTATGGTTACCACTCAAGTAGAACAAGTACTTAAAGCTCAAAATGATTTGCTCAATGAATTGAATAGTAAGAATAATGATAATGCTGTTAGAGTGGCTACTAGAACTGGTAGAATGACTCAGGAACCTTTATATCCTGAAGGTCACCCTAAGAGAATTGAGCAAGATTCTCAGAGAAATAATGTAGATGCACCTAGTCCTCGGGAATATCAAGTAGAACAAGTATTTAAAGCTCAGAATGATTTGCTCAATGAATTGAATAGTAAGAAAATGATAATGCTATTAGAGTTATGACTAGAGGTGGTAAAATGACTCAGGAGCCTTTGTATCCTGAGGGTCATCCTAAGAGAATTGAGCAAGATTCTTAGAGAAATAATATTGATGCACCTAGTCCTTCTAAGAGGAAGAAAAACAAAAATGATAGGACTTTGCATGGTTCTAGTGAACCTATTACTGAAACACTTGAGAATCCAAATGATATTTCTATCTCTGATGCTGAAACACAATATGGTAATGACCTGAAACTAGTGATAATGTTAACGATAATGTTCATGATGATGCTCAACCTAGTAATGATAATGATATAGAAATTGAACCTGCTGTTGATCTTGATAACCCACAATCAAAGAATCAACGTTATGATAAGAAAGGCTTTGTTGCTAGGAAACATGGTAAAGAAAGAGAGCCTTGGGTTCAGAAACCCATGCCTTTTCCTCCAAAACCATCCAAGAAAAAGGATGATGAGGATTTTGAGCGCTTTGCTGAAATGATTAGACCTATCTTTTTGCGTATGCAATTAACTGATATGCTCAAAATGAATCCTTATGCTAAGTATATGAAAGAAATTGTTACTAATAAAAGAAAGATATCGGAAGCTAAAATTTCCACCATGCTTGCTAATTATACTTTTAAGGGTGGAATACCAAAGAAACTTGGAGATTCAGGAGTACCCACTATACCATGCTCCATTAAAAGAAACTATGTTAAAACTGCTTTATGTGATCTTGGAGCCGGTGTTAGTGTTATGCCTCTCTCTTTATATCGTAGACTTGATTTGAATAAGTTGACACCTACTGAAATATCTTTGCAAATGGCTGATAAATCAACTGCTATACCTGTCGGTATTTGTGAGGATGTGCCTGTTGTAGTTGTGAACGTTACTATTTTAACGGACTTTGTTATTCTTGATGTTCCCGAGGACGATAGTATGTCTATTATTCTTGGAAGACCTTTCTTGAACACTGCAGGGGCTGTTATTGATTGCACTAAAGGCAATGTCACTTTTCATGTTAATGGTAATGAGCATACGGTACATTTTCCGAGGAAACAACCTCAAGTTCATAGTATCAACTCTATTGGAAAAATTCCATCGATTATATTTGGAGGTTTTGAATTTCCTCTTCCTACTATCAAGAAGAAATATGATATTCTTATTATTGGGGATGTGCATATCCCCGTTGAGGTAACATAGTGTTATTCGAAATTTCTCTGGTTCCATGTTATTCGGAATGAGTTTGTTAACAAGACCTGATCAACCTTGTTAGTGGATTCCTTTTGATGATCATGAGATGGATGAAACTAGAAGGCACAACCTTCTGTACCCCACTTTTACTTTCTGTTATTTATTTTACATAAAATAAAAATAGTATTTTTCTGTCTGTTATCTGATTATCCATGCAATATAAAAATACCCCAAAAATAAAAGTTCTCCAAATGCCCTGAAATTTAAATATGATATTTTCTAGAATATTTGAGAATATTTGGCACTAAGAACACAGCAGGGGGGTCACCCACCTGCCCAGGAGGGTGGAGGGCGCACCCTACCTCCCTGGGCGCGCCCCCTGCCTCGTGGGCCTACGGTGGCCCTTCTCCACTTATCCTTTCACCCACACACTCCTTCTTCCTCCGCCAAACACGAATAACCAGCTCAAACCCGAGTCCAAGCTCATTTTGCTGCCATTTTCGATGTCCTTGCTCAAAGCACCTCTCACAAAACTGCTTGGGGAGATTGTTCCTTGGTATGTGACTCCTCCATTGGTCCAATTAGTTTTTGTTCTAGTGCTTTATTCATTGCAAATTTTTGCTGCTTAGGTGACCCTATTCTTGAGCTTGCATGTCAAATTTATATGGTTAAGAATAGTTTTGATGCATGATATATGCCCTAGGCACTTGTAGGAGTAGTTGCTATCAATATTATTGAGTTTGGTTTACTTTTATTTTGAAGTTACTAAAAATTTTCAGAATTTTTCAGAGGAAGAAATATGCTTAGGAAAATGTTCCAAGGTGGTTCTTCAAGGAAGCAAGGATCCAGGCTTGCAATGCGTGATGCTGATGAAGAGCCACCAAGAGACGCTCCGGTGCGTCCTTGTGAATGGCCTTTGGAAAACTTTATGGATCGAGCGGGAATTAAGGAAGAATTTAACGCATATTTGCGTAACGCTGATCTTGTGAGCTTCGAGGAAGAGAAGTGCAGCCAGTACCACCAGCTCACTAGTTCCTTTGTGAGGAGGTTTAAATTTTCATCTTCACGTAATTCTCCAACTGTCCTGTTTGATCTTTATGAAAATTCTTATACTATGGACTTAGAGGATTTTACCACTGCTTGCAAACTTCCACAATGGCATAGTATCAGGGATCCTCGCAAATCTGAATTTAGAGATTTTCTTGCTAGTATAACTGTGGAAGAATCTAGAGATATAACACAAGCTACCATAGGGAGCATTCATTTTCCTGCTATACATTATTTTGCTCTCTTCATAGGTAGAGGCATTAATGGTAAAGATGAAGCATGTCATATGTGTGTTCCTGACCTCAGTATTCTTAGGAGTGCTGTGTTAGGAGACAAATCTTATAAGTTGGGAGCCATTGTTGCACGTAGGTTGCATCTTAATAGATTTAATGGAGATTTCTTTGGTGGAATTTATGCAACCCGCATAGCTAATTTTCTTGGTATAGCCATACGCGAAGATGATATTGAATTACCCCTGCTTACCTAGACTTTAATGCTATGGTTCACCACCAGTTTGTCGAGAGGAATGAATCACCTCTCCAGTATCGACTAATCTTTGACAGATGTCGTGCTGTCCATATTACTCTCCCTGCTCCTGCCTTCTTTGATCATCAGGCAAAAGGAAGATATGTTATTACCAGAGAGGAGGCAGATGAGTACGAGAGGAGGGCTGAGGCCGCTTGTCACCACGCTGCAGCTCAGGAGGCGATAGCCACTGCATCTCAGTACGACCCAAACTACTATTATGGATATCAGTCAGGCCAGCCGTGGACATAGATCAACTTAGGCCAAAAACCTAAGCTTGGGGGAGTACGTATTTCCCACCGACATTACATTTATGTTCACACACTCATTGCCAGATGTCGGTGCTCATACTTTTTCATTGTATCATCCATGCTAGTTTATTTCCTTTTTATGCTTTCTTCTTGTGTGTTTAATAAACCTTAAGAAAAACCAAAAAAGTTAGTTGTAGCTTTTAATTAGTTTACTTTCCATGCTTGTAGTAGTAATTAAAAAGAAAACCCAAAAAGATTTCCTGTTCTTCTTTTGCTTGTCGGGAGCTTTCCCGTGTAAATAGTTTTATTTCTTTTCTTTTCTTTGGGGGTCAATAGGAGAAGACCATAATTAAATTGTTGAAGTGGCTCATATATGCATTATTGTTGATTTGACAAAAGAGCCCATATTGCCTTGTCTTCTCCTGTTTATTGAATGCTTGCAGATTCCAGCTTAGTCCAATGCACGTGCACTATTATTATTATCCACATCGTTCGGTCGTGCAAGTGAAAGGCAATAATGATGATTATATGATGGACTGATTGAGATGAAAAAAGCTGGTATGAACTCGACCTCTTTTGTTTTTGTAAATATGATTAGTTCATCGTTCCTGATTCAGCCTATTATGAATAAACATGTTTGCAATGACAACTAGAGATCATAGTTCTTGTGCCATGCTTGATTAGCTATGAGTTATAATGGTTTACCTTGCGTGCCAACATGCTATTGAAATGGTTATGCTATGGTATGATAGGGTGGTATCCTCCTCTGAATGATTTAAGTGACTTGACTTGGCACATGTTCACACATGTAGTTGAAACAAAATCAACATATCCTTCACGATATTTATGTTCATGGTGGATTATATCCTACTCATGCTTGCATTCGGTGTTGATTAATTTTAATGCATGTTCATGACTGTTGTCGCTTCCCAGTCTTTTGCTAGCCTTCACTTGTACTAAGCGGGAATATTGCTTGTGCATCCAATCCCTTAAACCCCAAAGTTATTCCATATGAGTCCACCATACCTACCTATATACGGTATCTACCTGCCGTTCCAAGTAAATTTGTATGTGCCAAACTCTAAACCTTCAAATAAATATCCTGTTTTGTATGCTTGAATAGCTCATGTATCAACTAGGGCTGTCCGTATATTCCATGTAAGGCGGGTTATTCTCAAGAGGAGTGGACTTCGCTCCTCACTCACGAGAAAATGGCTGGTCACGGGATGCCCAGTCCCATGCTTTATGCAAACTAAATCAAAATAATTGCAAACAAAACTCCCCCTAGGACTCTTGTTAGTTGGAGGCACTCGTTGTTTCGATCAAGTCATGAATTGATGCTTGTTGGTGGAAGGGAGAGTATAAACTTTACCATTCTGTTTGGGAACCGCCTATAATGTGTGTAGCATGGAAGATATCGCCATCTCTTGGTTGTTATGTTGACAATGAAAGTATACCGCTCAAAATATTATTCACCTCTATTTCAAAACCGAGCTCTGGCACCTCTACAAATCCCTGCTTCCCTCTGCGAAGGGCCTATCTATTTACTTTTATGCTGAGTCATCATCCTCTTATTAAAAAGCAACAGTTGGAGAGCACCGCTGTCATTTGCATTCATTACTGTTAGTTTACATTGGGTATGACTTGACTGGATCTCTTTTACCATGAATTACAATGTCTAGTCAGTCCTTGATCTTTAAAGGTGCTCTGCATTTATGTTTTGCGGTCTCAGAAAGGGCTAGCGAGATACCATCTTGTTATATCATATTACGATTGTTTTGAGAAAGTGTTGTCATCCGAGATTTATTATTATTGCTTGCTAGTTGATTATGCCATTGATATGAGTAAACTTGAGACCTAAGCATTATTGGGAATGTGGTTAGTTATAATCTTTGTTGAAAACTTGAATGCTGGCTTTACATATTTACAACAACAAGAGCAAACAGAGTTTGTAAATTTTTTTCTTTATCACTTTCAGTTTGTCAACTGAATTGCTTGAGGACAAGCAAAGGTTTAATCTTGGGGGAGTTGATATGTCTCCGTCGTATCTACTTTTCCAAACACTTTTGCCCTTGTTTTGGACTCTAATTTGCATGATTTGAATGGAACTGACCCGGACTGACGCTGTTTTCAGCAGAATTACCATGGTGTTATTTATGTGCAGAAACAAAAGTTCTCGGAATGACCTGAAACTTCATGGAGCAACTTTTTGGAAAATATAAAAAATACTTGCAAAAGATGAAGGCCAGGGGGCCCACCACCTGTCCACGAGGGTGGGGGCGCGCCTGCGCCCCTAGGGCGCGCCCCCTGGAGCTCCTCCGACTCCAACTCCAACTCTATATATTTGGTTTCGGGGAGAAAAAAATCAGAGAGAAGAATTCATCACGTTTTACGATATGGAGCCGCCGCCAAGCCTAAAACCTCTTGGGAGAGCTGATCTGGAGTCCGTTCGGGGCTCCGGAGAGGGGAATCCGTCGCCATCGTCATCATCAACTATCCTCCATCACCAATTTCGTGATGCTCACCGCCATGCGTGAGTAATTCCATCATAGACTTGCTGGACGGTGATGGGTTGGATGGGATCTATCATGTAATCGAGTTAGTTTTGTTAGGGTTTGATCCCTAGTATCCACTATGTTCTGAGATTGATGTTGCTATGACTTTGCTATGCTTAATTCTTGTCACTAGGGCCCGAGTGCCATGATTTCAGATCTGAACCTATTATGTTTTCATCAATATATGAGAGTTCTTGATCCTATCTAGCAAGTCTATAGTCACCTATTATGTGTTATGATCCGTTAACCCCGAAGTGACAATAATCGGGATACTTACCGGTGATGACCGTAGTTTGAGGAGTTCATGTATTCACTATGTGTTAATGCTTTGTTTCGGTACTCTATTAAAAGGAGGCCTTAATATCCCTTAGTTTCCGTAAGGACCCCGCTGCCACGGGAGGGTACGGCAAAAGATGTCATGCAAGTTCTTTTCCATAAGCACGTATGACTCTTTTCAGAATACATGCCTACATTATATCAATGAACTGGAGCTAGTTCTGTGTCACCCTAGGTTATGACTGTTACATGATGAACCACATCCGGCATAATTCTCCATCACTGATCCATTGCCTACGAGCTTTCCATATATTGTTCTTCGCTTATTTACTTTTCCGTTGCTATTGCTATCATCACTACAAAATACCAAAAACATTACTTTTATTATCATTACCTTTTGCTACCGTTACCACTACTATCATATTACTTTGCTACTAAACACTTTGCTACAGATATTAAGTTTCCAGGTGTGGTTGAATTGACAACTCAGTTGCTAATACTTGAGAATATTCTTTGGCTCCCCTTGTGTCGAATCAATAAATTTGGGTGGAATACTCTACCCTCGAAAACTGTTGCGATCCCCTATACTTGTGGGTTATCAGATTTCTCCATTTATGGAACTTATGTTGATGGTTGCTTAAGTAACCTTGATCGAGTTTTGTAGAGATGTGAAGAAACTAATCTTGTCCTGAATTGGGAGAAGTGCCACTTTATGGTTAATGAAGGTATTGTCTTGGGGCATAAAATTTCTGTAAGAGGTATTGAAGTTGATAAAGCTAAGGTTGATGCTATTGAAAAGATGTCGTGTCCTAAGGACATTAAAGGTATAAGAAGTTTCCTTGGTCATGCCGGTTTTTATAGGAGGTTCATTAAGGACTTCTCTAAAATTTCTAGGCTTCTGACTAATCTCTTACAAAAAGATGTTCCATTTGTCTTTGATGATGATTCTGTAGAAGCATTTGAAATACTTAAGAAAGCCTTAATTTCTGCACCTATTGTTCAGCCACCTGATTGGAATTTACCCTTTGAAATTATGTGTGATGCTAGTGATTATGCTGTAGGGGCTGTTTTAGGACAAATGATTGATAAGAAATTAAATGTTATCCAATATGCTAGTAAGACTCTGGACAATACCCAGAGAAATTATGCTACTACTGAAAAAGAATTTTTAGCGGTTGTATTTGCTTGTGATAAGTTTAGACCTTATATTGTTGATTCTAAAGTAACTATTCACACTGATCATGCTGCTATTAAATATCTTGTAGAAAAGAAAGATGCTAAACCTAGACTTATTAGATAGGTTCTCTTGCTACAAGAATTTGATTTGCATATTATTGATAGAAAGGGAGCTGAGAATCCCGTTGCAGACAACTTGTCTAGGTTAGAGAATGTTCTTGATGACCCACTACCTATTGATGATAGCTTTCCTGATGAACAATTAGCTACCATAAATGCCTCTCGTACTGCTCCATGGTATGCTGATTATGCTAATTACGTTGTTGCTAAATTTATACCACCTAGTTTCACTTACCAGCAAAAGAAAATGTTCTTCTATGATTTAAGACATTACTTTTGGGATGACCCACACCTTTATAAAGAAGGAGCGGATGGTGTTATTAGACGTTGTGTACCTGAGTATGAACAGGAACATATCTTAGGCAAGTGTCACTCTGAGGCTTATGGAGGACACCATGCTAGAGATAGAACTGCACATAAGGTATTGCAATCCGGTTTTTATTGGCCTACTCTCTTCAAAGATGCCCGTAAGTTTGTCTTGTCTTGTGATGAATGTCAAAGAATTGGTAATATTAGTAGACGTCAAGAAATGCCTATGAATTATTCATTTGTTATTGAACCATTTGATGTTTGGGGCTTTGATTATATGGGACCGTTTCCTTCCTCTAATGGGTATACACATATTTTAGTTGTTGTTGATTACGTTACTAAGTGGGTAAAAGCTATTCCAACTAGTATTGCTGATCATAACACCTTTATTAAGATGCTTAAAGAAGTTATTTTTCCGAGGTTTGGAGTCCCTAGATACTTAATGACTGATGGTGGTTCACATTTTATTCATGGTGCCTTTCATAAGATGCTTGCTAAGTATGATGTTAATCATAGAATTGCATCTCCATATCATCCACAGTCTAGTGGTCAAGTAGAACTGAGCAATAGAGAGATTAAATTAATTTTGCAAATGACTGTTAATAGATCAAGAAAGAATTGGTCCAAGAAACTTGATGATGCATTATGGGCTTATAGAACTGCATATAAAAATCCTATGGGTATGTCTCCGTATAAGATGGTTTATGGAAAAGCATGTCACTTACCTCTAGAACTAGAACATAAGGCATATTGGGCCATTAAAGAGCTCAATTATGGTTTCAAACTTGCCGGTGAGAAGAGGCTTTTTGACATTAGCTCACTTGATGAATGGGGAACCCAGACTTATGAGAATGCCAAACTGTTTAAAGAAAAAGATAAAAGATGGCATGACAAAAGGATACAAAAACGTGAGTTTAATGTAGGTGATTATGTATTGTTATACAACTCTCGTTTAAGATTTTTTGTAGGAAAAATCCTCTCTAAATGGGAAGGTCCTTACGTCATCGAGGAGGTCTATTGTTCCGCTGCCATAAAAATCAACAACTTCGAAGGCACAAATCCGAGGGCGGTGAACGGTCAAAGAATCAAACATTATATCTTAGGTAATCCCGTAAATGTTGAAACTTATGTTATTGAAACCGTAACCCTGGAGGAATATGTAAGGGACATTTTTCAGAATGTTTCAGACTCCGAAAAGGAATAGGTACGTGGTACGGTAAGTAAACCGACTCCAAAATAGTTCTAATAGAAATTTTTCTCCGTTTTGGAATATTTAAGAAAATAGGAAAATAAGGACATGAGGCGTCCACGAGGGTTGAGGGCGCGCCCCCCGGCCTCGTGGGCACCTCGTGTGCTCTCCAGACTCCGTTTTCTTGCACGATACTTCTTCTGGTTGGTAAAAATTCATTATTTAATGCCCCGAATGTCTTGACCATTGTATCATGCAAACATCCTCTGTTTTTGTTTCGAGCTGTTTCTGCTGTAGATTTAGAGCAAGATGTCTTCTCAAGAGTCAGTCGGGGAAAGTCGGGTGACGGTGTCCTGGACTAGGGGGTACTCACCACGCCGTCTCCCGGTCAGTTAGATTGGGCCGAGGACCCCCATGGCCGTATACTCATGGGCCAGTTCGGATAGCTGCCGCATACAAGGAAGATTCCACAACACTTGGTGGTCAAGATAAGGACTCCTCCCCCACCGGCGTATTCGGCTAGGACTCTTGTTATCCTAGGCCTCTGGTGCATTATATAAACTAGGGCCAGGCTAGTCGATAGATATACAAACAATCACAATCATAGGCTAGCTCCTAGGGTTTAGCCTCTATGATCTTGTGGTAGATCAACTCTTCTAATCCTCACATCATCAAGATCAATCAAGCAGGAAGTAGGGTATTACCTCCATCAAGAGGGCCCGAACCTGGGTAAACATCATGTCCCCCGCCTCCTGTTGCCATTAGCATTTGACGCACAGTTCGGGACCCCCTACCCGAGATCCGCCGGTTTTGACACCGACATTGGTGCTTTCATTGAGAGTTCCGCTGTGTGATCGACAAAAGGATCAATGGCTCACCCGTAGGTCAACTGCGACGCCGACTCGACTGGTCACCTTGGCTCGACCGAGGACCGTGCTCCATCTCCGATCGTCATGTTCGGACGGGGGCCTTCTTCAACATCAACCCCGATCTCTATCATGATCATAGAGGAATCATCCATGGAGCTCGAGGGCTCAACGTCAACATTGCCCTCGGGCGGCCGTGTTGTTTTTATGGACAGCGAACTTGTATCCACCGTCACCGCCTCCTCGAGCATCGGTTTGACGATTGCTTCAATGGAATAGTGCGGAATTACGTCTACAACAGCCATGCAAAATTTCGTCGCCGATGGAGGAATCTCCGACAATCTACGATATACCGGAGCCCTGTCAAATCTGGACGGGAATCTGGACAAGTTTAGGGCGTGGTCTCCAGAGCCCGGCTCGGTGGTCCTTTGGAAGATCCAACCGTTCATCTACTGCGAAATTCCCATATCTACCACCCCTCCAAATTTCAGCTCGATGCGACGGTTCAAACTCCGGGAACCTTCCGATGAGTGGACCAATTTTCGGATCTGTTTTCTGCGCGAATACGGATCCGACCCAAATTCATGTTTCTTTATGAACGCGATATTGGACAACCTTTTTAGAGGAGTTCTCTTCTAGGGTATTGTGCATCATTTTTAAACACGTGCCCGTAAAATTTTAAGCCTCCCCTGAGGTCATCTTCATCATCATGCGGGTGTCAAACCAGTCCGGCAATATTGCTCCAAGGCTGCCGACCTGCGCTAGACACGTCGTCACTTTGTTGAGCCGAGCTCAACTTCTTCGGATCATCATCTCGGCAAGACGAACAAGAGTTCGGCATCGCGAAGGATAAATCATCACCAACATCGCCGCCCCACGAATTACACGGAGCGGGCACAACGGCATCGCCGCACGGTCACTTCATCAAGCTGGCATTGACCACGTCACGACCTACATCGGCAGGGCCGCACTGTTGCTTCTTCAAGCCGGTGTCCATCACGCCAACCTAGTTCGACTCATCGGCTGACATCGAGGCCTCGACATCTCAGCTGGACCGGGGGCTTCGCCATCTCTTCATCAACCTACTCCGAAGACTTCGACGTCACTAGCCGACCAGCTCTGTCACATTAGCTGGACCGAGGGCTTTGCCTCGGTGAGCCAACCTTTGCCAGCATCGCCATGCCGTCGCTTTATCGCCCCTCAGGCAATGGGTGTGCGGATCGAGTCCCAATTTTAGGAATCACCTTTCTTGGGATTGCTACAACAAATAAACCAGATGCTATTAATCCTAGTATTTTTTGCTTGTTTGGGTTCATTTTTCCCAAGGAATTATTACTCTGGTTTGTCTATCATATGTACACAGGTCTATCAAATGGTGGCCGCATTAACGACGGTCGCATGGTGGTTCGGTTAGTTTATGTACATGGTCCGGCGAACGCCGCATCCGGAACTCGGACCGACCTATGAATTCAGGCTTTGCCACGCCTTTACCGCATCACGCCGACGCCCTGCATTGACATTGACTTTGGTGCCAGGCCATATTTCTTTTATTACTCACTTTGCATAAATTATTTATTATGCAACAATTTTTTAAATTATTATTATTACTACTATCTCCGGTTTGCACTATTTTTTGTGCACAGGAAAATGATCCGGGTTGGGCAGTATCGTCAACTCGGCGTACTGACATACCACGTCACCTCGGCTGGACGGGGGGCTTCATCAACACTTCACTACCCCATGCCGGGACTTCGGCATCACTCTGCCGGCCTGCATTGACCGTGCTATGTCACCACTTCGGAGTGCCGAGCTCTTTGCTCCGCCACCTCGGGACCGGCATGGGGGATGGAACCTTGTCCCGCATCAAGCTTGGACCGCGTCATCAATACCAAACACATTAACCAGCTAAGTTGCCTTCATGGTCAAAGTTTTAAATTTTTAACTTGTGTTCGGTTTGACCAAGCATTATACTTTTTTTGGAAAAAAGTTGCTTGTAAAAAATTTCCTTGTCAAAACTTTGTTTGTGACACACAAATTCAAATACCCCGTTTACTTGGGGGCTTCCTTTATGAAGTCTTTCCTCTTGCAAATGATTACACTTGTACGACTTCGTTCCTTGTTCGTGTATTACACCACAATATGCACCATGTTGACTTAAGCGATTTGCAAGCTGGGTTGCCTCGCTCCTGTGTTTACCCCTACGTTCCCGATTGTTCGGCTAGGCAGTAAAGGGAGCACCCCTGCGATTGTCACGATCGGGTCATCCGAGCCGGACCTCAGACTGGGTGAAGCAGAAAGCTAGCGCTCTTGTTGTTTTCAATTATGGTCGGCACACAACGGAACTCATGAGTACAAAAAATCTATTGCACAAGTCTCATAGTAGCAATGAGCAACCGAAGAAAGGTATCGGTGGGGGTACTATTTTCTTCGAAGATGCTTCTTACACTTCGTCAGTAATATAGCATAAGTTCCCTGAGCGCGCTTTGTCTGTTACAGCCTTACGGCCTGATTGCCTGATTATCGGAAACACCGTCGATATTCTCGATAGGTGGAGTACATAACACTCATTGGCCCTTGACCGAAGAGGGAGAAGCCGACGGTCGGTTAAGACGCGTTTAAAGTTCGGGTGAACACAGATATGATATAAGTACTCCAGTACATAGAATCATTATACATAAAATTCTTTCTCAAAGCCGCTAGAGTTTAGTTTGCTAAACTGGCCTAATGAGAAGTACTCCACCTTCGGGATAGGAGGTTGAAGCCGTAGGCTGACCCGCTTGAAGTCTTGAGATAGGATGTGTCATGTTAAAGCACGACAGAAACACTTTTTTTTCCGAAGTCCAATTTTCAGATTGGCACCGAACACTTGATCTTATTCGGACATCAGGTTTTCACTGACGTTTTTTGGTTTTCCAAGCCTATGGCACTTTTAAACTATTTGTGTATTTCCAGCATTAGTCTTGTAGTGCAACGCCGGACACCTTTAGAGATTCGGCAAAAACACTCTCGGATATTGCCATATATGCATCGGTTTCGAATTGTGTCTTCGGTCAATAGTTGGGTTGCCCGGCTCCTGTGCTTGCCTCCTACGTTCCGCTTTGTTCGGCTAGGTGTGCAAAGGGAGAACCACTGCGATTGTGCTTCCAGCTCGCATGGTTATGCACCTCAGTGGAGAAAGCCGAAAACTAACTGTCACAATAGGTGTAAACTAGTCAGCGATCCGATGACTATGTTAAATGACGGTCCGTTCATAACATTGGTCGAAGTGTTTACGGCTTGACCTCGGATGTCGCCGAACACTAACCGGGGGCTCATAGCTAGCTTCCCCAATTTAAAGCTCCTATGACTAAGCGAAAGTTATAAACCCCACATATCTGATTGCCTCGTTTCCGCTAACACAACCGCCTTCGGGCACCAAGACGTCGGCTAAGGGTTGTTTTGTTATTGCGGAAACACCCTGCGTAGTATCTAAGGGGTAGAGGCCGACGATGGGCCACTTTCAACTGATAAACGGTCGCAATGGAGTCAAAATAATGATGTAAAGTACTTGGATACATAGAATCATTACACATAATCTGTGATTTTAGTCTGGATATCGATCCTTACTTTGGCCACCCGTGCCCACATTAAGGCTCGGGGGCTACCGGGCTTTGTGCCCATTATTTACAAATATTAAAGGGGCACAGATCCCCTTATCTGGTGTTGCCACCCGACCAGTGTCTCGGGGGCTACTGCATTGCCTATTCAATGCAGAAAATTCAAAGGGCTCAGTGTTCGGCTTGATCGAACTATGGGAAAGCGCGTCTTCAAACAATAATAAGTACCATCTGGACCTATCTGGCATCAAGCTAATATATCACGGCGACTTCTCACAACCCTCTCTCAGGGGCCCGTTCACCGATCACTATTATCTCTAATATATTACACTGTGTTTTTATTCCTATATATGCTGCCGAGCAAGGAGTTGATCCTCAGGCTGATTTCGCGCATCTACCCGAGTCTCAGGGGTTACTGGGAACAGCGGTTTTATGCTTACCTTCAGGTGCATCTCGGGTTTTAGACTGATACACAACTTGAGGGCTACTGGATATACATCGTCAGAGAATAAACTGCACCAGTTAGAAATATTCACAAAAAATCAGCCCGCGGTCGGGGTGGTGCACCACCATGGAAGCAGTCCGACATAAAGCTCGGGCGCTAGCGGCTAGCTCCATAGAGGGAATTTCTGACATTAAGCTCAGCTAAACTCCTTCAACTTTTTTGGACCAAGATGATCTATGACATCTTTGATATAGTCCGGCGTTGGAGCTTGGACACAGTCCGGCATTGGAGCTCAGATACATTTCGGCGTTGGAGCTCGGAAGCAGTCCGACATTGGTGATCGGCTGCAAAAGATACCTCGAATGCAGTCCAGCGTTGGAGCTCGGACGTAAGAGGACACTGCCTCCCGGGAAAAACTTCAAAACCCGAGGCGTGGCATAAAAATAACAAGGCATTGATAAAGGCCAGAAACTTAAAGGGGCTCCTCGGATACCCGACGTATAAACTCTTCGGATGCACGTTGGTGATCCTCAAGATCGAAGAAGATTTGTTGAACCAGTTTTCAAGACCGACGACCGAAGATGAAGAACAGTTCAAAAGAATCGAGGAGCGTCCCCAACTTGAAGTCCGGTTCAGGGGGCTACTGACGGTGTCCTGGACTAGGGGGTACTCACCATGCCGTCTCCCGATCAGTTAGATTGGGTCGAGGACCCCCATGGCCGTATACTCATGGGCCAGTTTGGACAGCTGCAGCATACAAGGAAGATTCCACAAGACTTGGTGGTCAAGACAAGGACTCCTCCCCCACCGTCGTATTCGGCTAGGACTCTCGTTATCCTAGGCCTCTGGTGCATTATATAAACCAGGGCCAGGCTAGTCGATAGATATACAAACAATCACAATCATAGGCTAGCTCCTAGGGTTTAGCCTTTACGATCTCATGGTAGATCAACTCTTGTAATCCTCATATCATCAAGATCAATCAAGCAGGAAGTAGGGTATTACCTCCATCAAGAGGGCCCGAACCTGGGTAAACATCGTGTCCCCTGCCTCCTATTGCCATTAGCCTTAGACGCATAGTTCGGGACCCCCTACCCGAGATCCGCCGGTTTTGACACCGACATCGGGTGTCTCATCTGATACCGGGGCCAAGAGCAAACAGCGATGCTAACCACTTTGGCTCATCAACTGTGGAAGAGATGGAGGCCGACTTGAAAAGGTTAGATGCCATGGAGGAGGATCATGAAGTTACTTCTCATTTCCGAGCCGGATTCACGATGGGGGAACTACAGAGCTCGGCTATTCCAAACTCGGTCATCCCTACCAACGTTAGATTTCTTTCTTATGAAAATATGAAAAAGAGTGTTATTTGTTCTGCTGCAGCTATGCAACATCCTTGGGTGAAAGGAGCTTTAGCCATCACGAGCAAGCTCTGTAAGCAAATAATGGACCTCAAGCAGCAAGTCAATAAGCTTGAGGAAGAGAACCGTATCGTGAGGGCATCATCGCCAAGAATATCACATCACCACCCCCGAAGGAGACCTAAACACATGGGTATGGGCACTCCCTTTGGCAACTGCCAAGCTTGGGGGAGTGCCCCGGTATCGTATCACCATCACACTTTTATCTTTACCGTTTTTCTTAGTTCGATCCTTTTGGTAATATCTTGATCTAGTAGAATAAAGTTTTAGTATGATCTAGCTTTGAGTTTTGCTTTATGATCATTCTATGTAATCGAGTCCGTGAGCTATATATAATAAAAATTAGTGTTGAGTCAAGGGCTTGATTATCTTGCTATGATCTTGAAAAAATAAAAAGAAAAGAGAAAGAATAAAAAGAAATAAAGAGACATATGGATCTTATGGAGAGTAATGACTTCACATATAAAGAGTATGATGAATAAAAGTTGTTGAAAGTTGACAAACATAGTTTTGGTCATCGTTGCAATTAATAAGAAGTAATAAAGAAAGAGAGGTTTTCACATATAAATATACTATCTTGGACATCTTTTATGATTGTGAGCACTCATTAAAATATGACATGCTAAAGAGTTGATGTTGGGCAAGGAAGACAACTTAATGGGTTATGTTTTCTTACATCTGAGATAAATTATATTGTCATAGATCTTATGTTTTCTTACATCTTTTATGATTGTGAGCACTCATTAAAATATGACATGCTAAAGAGTTGATGTTGAGCTTGCCTTTCCCTCTCATGCTAGCCAAATTCTTTGCACCAAGTAGAGATACTACTTGTGCTTCCAAATATCCTTAAACCCAGTTTTGCCATAAGAGTCCACCATATCTACCTGTGGATTGAGTAAGATCCTTCAAGTAAGTTGTCATTTTTGCAAGCAATAAAAATTGCTCTCTAAATATGTATGATTTATTAGTGTGGAGAAAATAAGCTTATACGATCTTGTGATGTGGAAGAAATAAAAGCGACGTACTACATAATAAAGGTCCATATCACAAGTGGCAATATAAAGTGACGTTCTTTTGCATTAAGACTTCGTGCATCCAACCATAAAAGCACATGACAGCCTCTGCTTCCATATGCGAAGGGCTTATCTTTTATTCTTGTCTTATACTTCATACAAGAGTCATGGTGATCTTCACCTTTCCTTTTTACATTTTATCCTTTGGCAAGCACAATGTGTTGGAAAGATCCTGATATATATAGCTAATTGGATGTAAGTTGTCATGAACTATTATTGTTGACATTACCCTTGAGGTAAAAGGTTGGGAGGCAAAACTATAAGCCCCTATCTTTCTCTGTGTCTGACTAAAACTTCATAACCATAAATATTGCGTGAGTGTTAGCAATTGTAAAAGACTAAATGATAGTTGAGTATGTGGACTTGCTGAAAAGCTCTTATATTGACACTTTCCTATGTTATGATAAAATGCAATTGCTTCATTGACTGAGATTATAGTTTGTTAGTTTTCAATGAAGTTTTTGATTCATACTTGAAATTGTGAATGAATTGTTACTTTAGCATAAGAAATCATATGAAAATATATATATATGTTGCTGTTATAAGAATGATCATGATGCCCTCATGTTCGTATTTTATTTTATCGACACCTCTATCTCTAAACATGTGGACATATTTTTCGATATCGTCTTTCGCTCGAGGACAAGCGAGGTCTAAGCTTGGGGGAGTTGATACGTCCATTTTGCATCATGCTTTTATATTGATATTTATTGCATTATGGGCTGTTATTACACATTATGTCACAATACTTATGCCTATTCTTACATGAAGAGGGAGAATGCCGGCAGCTAGAATTTTGGGTTGGAAAAGGAGCAAATATTAGTGACCTATTCTACACAACTCCAAAAGTCCTGAAACTTCACGGGAGCACGTTTCAGAATATATATAAAATATTGGGCGAAGGAAGTACCAGAGGGGGGCCACCCACCATCCACGAGGGTGGGGGCGCGCCCTACCCCCTGCCTCGTGGGCCCTCTGGCAGCCCTCTGATGCCCATCTTCTGCTATATGAGGTCTTTCATCTAGAAAAAATCACAAGCAAGCTTACAGGATGAAACTCCGTCGCCACGAGGTGGAACCTTGGCGGAACCAATCTAGGGCTCCCGCGGAGCTGTTCTGCCGGAGAAACTTCCCTCCGGGAGGGGGAAATCATCACCATCGTCATCACCATCGATCCTCTCATTGGGAGGGGATCAATCTCCGTCAACATCTTCACCAGCACCATCTCATCTCAAACCCTACTTCATCTCTTGTATCCAATCTTTGTCTCAAAACCTCAGATTGGTACATGTGGGTTGCTAGTAGTGTTGATTACTCCTTGTAGTTGATGCTAGTTGGTTTATTCGGTGGAAGATCATATGTTCAGATCCTTTATGCATATTAATACCCCTCTGATTATGAACATGAATATGATTTGTGAGTAGTTACGTTTGTTCCTGAGGACATGGGAGAAGTCTTGCTATAAGTAGTCATGTGAATTTGGTATTCGTTCGATATTTTGATGAGATGTATGTTGTGTTTCCTCTAGTGGTGTCATGTGAACATCGACTACATGACACTTCACCATTGTTTGGGCCTATAGGAAGGCATTGGGAAGTAATAATTAGATGATGGGTTGCTAGAGTGATAGAAGCTTAAACCCTAGTTTATGCGTTGCTTCATAAGGGGCTGATTTGGATCCATATGTTTCATGCTATGGTTAGGTTTACCTTAATACTTCTTTTGTAGTTGCGGATGCTTGCAAGATGGGTTAATAATAAGTGGGATGCGTGTCCAAGGAAGGGTGATACCCAAGCACCGGTCCACCCACATATCAAATTATCAAAGTACCGAACGCGAATCATATGAATGTGATGAAAACTAGCTTGACGATAATTCCCATGTGTCCTTGGGAGCGCTTTCTTTTATATAAGATTTTGTCCAGGCTTGTCCTTTGCTGCAAAAAGGATTGGGACATCTTGCTGCACCTTATTTACTTTTATTACTTGTTACCCGTTACAAATTAGCTTATCACAAAACTATCTATTACCGATAATTTCAGTGATTGCAGAGAATACCTTACTGAAAACTGCTTATCATTTCCTTCTGCTCCTCGTTGGGTTTGACACTCTTACTTATCGAAAGGACTACGATAGATCCCCTATACTTGTGGGTCATCAGTGATGCGCGTCATTGCCAGGGTTGAGGAGACCCTTGGCGCATGGCGCTTCAGCGCCGCGGATCAAGATAGGCATGTCAGTGCCGAGAGGCTGCAGCTCGCCGCACAATATGATCGTTGGCACGCCAGAGAGCAAGCTAGGCGCGTCCGTGCCGATAGGCTGCGGCTTGCTGCACGATGAGACCGTTGGAGCGGCACAGAGTGAGAGGCGCGACGCGCGACACAGCAAGAGCGGATCCATCGGTGCTTGCCTGCTATCGACAGGGCGTTGCAGCTGGGTACACGTCCCATCAGTACCCCCATTCCTCGCGAGGAGTGGGAAGAGGCCCTCTACGCCGTACTTGCACTAGAGGCCGACCGCGCCGTACTTGCACCAGATGCCCACCACACCGTTCGCATAGGTCACACCGTTCGCCTTGTCCGTGGCCCGCTCGATGCCAACGCGTTGTTCGGTAGGCTCGACCGCCTCCTTGGCCCAGGTGTCCACCTGGGCGTAGTAGAGGAACATGGCTGTTGCATCCTCCAGCTAGTGATCTCAGATAAAATATCCAACTTGGAGCTCGAGACCGTGCTCCAGATGTACCGTGAGCATGTCGACCGCTTGGACGAACGCCTGCACGAGTTCAGGCAGAGCCAAGAGCTACCGTAGGCAAGGGCTGCTGGTCATGGTCACATGGACGCGTTTTATTTTATTGAGTCGTTTCGACGTGGATAGCTATGTATTCACAACAATCATAGTATTGCTCTATTTCAATGTGTGTACTCTATTTTACGTTCTTATATGTTCTTCAATGTGTGTATATACGCTTTCCATTCTGTATATGTCGATAATAACAACTAGATTCAAATTAGTATACAAAAACAGATAGAACATAGAATTCATAATATATGTATATAGTAATTGTTTATTAGTTCATCATAGAATATATAAAATATCATCACATATATGTGATGATACTTAACTACTAGGTATAATGCATAAAATTGAAAACGAACAATACTAAAACTAATAATCCCTCCACTACAAAAAAAGACACATCCGTGACATTTTGGGCCGAATGAAATTTTTTTCTGTCATACATATGACACTTCTATGACGATAATTGTGACAAAACCCGGTATCATCATAGATGTGGTGGGCTCCTACTTCTATGACCAAAAATCATGACAGAAAATGGGCTTTTCGTCCTGGGTGGGCTGGAGACGCAGCTGCATGGCATTCTTTGGGCCGTCCATGACGAAAAAACCGTGGTAGAAGCGAGGGCGAGGAAAATTTCGGGGAGTTCCCGGTTACGGTGGGAGGTCGGGGGCCGAGCGATGCGCGCTTCTCTCGTACATGTACGTGCATGTGTGCGAGGCGTTGGCTCTAACTAAACCCGAGCGAGGCATTGGGCTCTAACTGAACCCGAGCGATTGCACTTCAGGCTACACGTTACTGAACCCGAGCGATCGATCAATGGCTGTTAACTAAACCCGATCGAGCGATTCCTTCGCTAGTGCTGCTAACTAAAGCCGATCGATTGGATGAACAGTGAGTGTTGCAGGGGGGGGTGGATGAACAGTGAGCGGTGGCGTTGCCTCTGGATGAACAGGACCCCGTTGTGTGGTGGAGGGCTGGATGAACAGTAGACGGTGGAGGGGTGCCCGTGGAGGGGTGGATGAACAGGACCCCATGGTGTGGAGGGCTGGATGAATAGTAGATGGTGGAGGGGTGCCCGTGGAGGGGTGGTTGAACAGGACCCCGGGGTGTGGAGGGCTGGATGAACAGTAGACGGTGGAGGGGTGGTTGAATAGGACCCCATGGTCTGGAGGGCTGGATGAACAGTAGATGGTGGAGGGGTGGTTGAACATTAGCCGGTGGAGTAGCGCACGGTGGAGGCTGGATGAACAGGAGCCCGTGGATGAACAGTCGCAGGTGGAGGCTGGAGGAGGTCGACGGTGGATGAACAGTAGCTCATGGATGCTGGAGGCGGTCGACGGTGGAGATGAACAGTATCCCGTGGAGTCCCGTTTTGCGGTACGCCACACCCCTCCTGATGAACAGGACCCCCATTTCGACTGTAGCGCTCCAACACAAGTCCGTTTCGTCCGTTTTGCGGTATGCCACACCCCTCCCGATCAACAGGACCCCCGTTTCGACCGTAGGAGGTCCATTTCCTCCGTTTTGCGGTACGCCAGACCCCTCCCGATGAACAGGATCCTGTTTCGAACGTGGCCGGTCGAACACAAGGCCGTTTCCTCCGTTCTGCGGTACGCCCAGCCTCGTTTCCATCGCATGTTCCGTCCAAGCCCTCCCGATGAACACGACGCATTCCGTTGCCTCCCCATGAACACGACGCATTTCGTTGCCTCCCCATGAACACGACGCATTCCGTTGCCTCCCCATGAACACGACGACGATGCTGTTTCTCCGTTCCGACCCAGCCATGTACACGAGCCCTCGCCGTACGTATGCGTGAGTAGGCGTTCAAGACCCTGCCCGTATGTACACATACGTGGCCGTATTTTCTTTCTTGCACCCTGGCCGCCTCTACTACGACACATGTGCGCCTCTACATCGACCAGTATATATGTACGTACACGTTCGCGACCAGGATGACAACGCTACGTACGCTTCGACCAGGTGGGTCCCGACTGTCAGGCACTTCCTTGCGTGCGAAGATGTAGCTGGTGGGTCCTAGCAGTCAGGGGGGCGAAATACGGTGGCCCGTCCGGTGGGTCCCCACTGTCAGGTGGAGGAATAATTATTTTGCACGTAATAAGGAGGCACTTCCATGCTGCGGCCGTGGACCCAGCTGTCAGCCTCTCCACGTACAGTCCACGTCCGATGGAAGCCGTTCCTTGACCACGTTGACCACGCCGCGCCGAGAGCACCAGGGTGGTGGACGACGGCGAGGCCTAGGATGGGGACGACGCGGAGCCGGGGAAGACGCGAAAGTGGATGCCCACGCGTAGAGGAGTACGAGGGTTCACTGGTTCGCTGCGGTGTGAGGCTGCCGTCGCCGCAGAATAACAGGGGGTGTGGGTGAGTAGAGGGATGGCCTGGCCAGCGGGGGGAGTAGTAGGGGGCGGTGAGGCCTCCGCCGCATCGCAGCCGGCTACGGGAGGCAGGAGCACGAGGCACGACCGGCACTAGTTTGGGCGGCTGGAGCAAGAAGACCAGGGGTTGAAGAAGCACTACGGCCGTTGGATGGACATTGTACGGTCTCTGGAGCTAGAATCGTGCATATTGACTAAGTTGACAAAGCCCTCCGTCCCCGTCAACTTAGTAGGCCCACAAGTCAGCCTGCCCCTATACTGGGTCCCAGCTAACAGGGGGAGTATTCATTATTTTTGTGCATAATAAGGAGGCACTTCCTTGCGTGCGAAGATATAGCTGGTGGGTCCGAGCTGTCAGCGGCGGTAATGTTTTTTCCCGAAATACAGAGGCCCTTTCAGTGGGTCCCTGATGTCAGGTGGAGGAATCATTATTTTGCGCGTAATAAGGAGGCATTTCCTTGCATGCGGTCGTGGACCCAGCTGTCGGCCTCTCCAGGTAAAGTCCACTTCATATGCATGTCGGTCGTTGACCACGTTGACCAGGCCGCACCGAGAGCACCAGGGCGATGGACGACGGCGAGGCCTAGGAAGGGAACGACACGGAGGCAGGGAAGACTCGGCAGTTGTTTCCCACGCGGAGGGGAGTACGACTGTACGAGGGTTTACTGGTTCGTCTGCTGTCGCCGAAGAATAACAGCAGGTGTGGGTGAGTAGAGGGATGGCTAGGCCAGCAATGGGAGTATGGTGGGGCGGTGAGGCCTACGCGGCAGCAGAGCCGTCCGCGGGGAGGAGGGGGCAGGCAGTCCCGCCGGCGCCTGTTTGAGTGGCTGGAGCAGGAAGAGCAGGGATTGAAGAAGCACGATGGCCGTTGAATGGCCATCCAACAGTCACTGCTTGTGCGTCAACCTTTTTTTAGGAAAGCCTCAAATCTATGGAAAACAGCATACAACCCATCTGCCATTATTTCTAATAATTTACAGCCCATTTGCTAATTATTAAGGTTTTTTTGGAGCCCATATTCTTTTTGTTAGCATTATAGCCCATATTGTGGCCACGATTAAAAAATTATACGAAATTTTGCATATTTCGTTGCGGTCCAAACTGTTTTTAATCCCAAAATTTCGACTCACATTCAAACTGATTTTAAAAATAAATGTATATCAATATAAATCCAACAAATTCTCCATGTATAAAAATTAATGTAATTTCAAATCTCGAAATGAAAAAAAGATATTTGAAACTAATTGCCGGTTTGATGTGTTTTAAAAATGTACAGCCCATTTCTCATTACTGATGGACCATTTTCTCGGCCAGCCGAATGAAAGCTCTCCTCGTCTTGAAAGATTTGCAGCCCAACAGGCCTGACAAAGCGACTTACTTGGCAAATCACAAAAAAACTGGGTTGTGGCCGTGGACCCAGCTGTCAGCCTCTCCACGTATAGTACTCTTCCGATGGAATGTCGTTGACAACGTTGACCACGCTGCACCGAGAGCACCAAGGCGGTGAACGACGACGAGGCCTAGGAAGGGGACGACGCAGAGCTGGGGAAGATGTGGCAGTGGATGCCCACGCGGAGAGGAGTACGAGGGTTCACTGGTTCGGCTGCGGTGTGAGGCCGTCGCCGCAGGGCCTGGCTAGCGGTGGGAGTAGTAGGCGGCGATGAGGCCTCATCGGCAGCACAGCCGGCCACTGGAGGCAGGAGCAGGCGGTCTCCCCGGTGCTGGTTTGGGCGGCTGGTGCAAGAAGAGCAGCGATTGAAGAAGCAGCAGGACCGTTCGATTCAAATCCAACGATTACTGCTGCTAGAATCGTTTGTTGACTAAGTTGACAAGCCCTGCGTACGCGTCAACTTAGTAGGCCCATAGGTCAGCCTCCCAACCGGTGCACCCCAGATGTCAGTGGGAGGAATCATTTTTTTTCGCGTAATAAGTAGGCAGTTGATTGCGTGCGGCCAGGCCAGCGGAGGGAGTAGGGTGGGCCGGGGAAGCCTGCGCGGCATCACAGCGGTCCACAAGAGGAGGGAGCAGGCAGTCCCGCCGGCGCTAGTTTAGGCGGCTGGAGCAGGAAGATCAGAGATTGAAGAAGCACGTCGGCCGTTGGATGGACATCCAACACTAACTGCTGCTAGAATCGTGTGTTCACTGACAAAGCCTTGCGTAAACAAGTCAGCCTCGAAATCTGTGGCGTGTACAACCCATTTGCTATTATTTTTATAATTTTTACTCATTTTCTAATTCATATGGAATTTATTGCAGCCCGTTTTCCATTTTTAGAATTGCTGGCCATTTTCTGGTCAGTACCAGGGTCAAAAAATTAACTAAATATGTGGGAAATTTCGAAAATTCGCAAATTTTTGCTGGGGAACGAAATATTCTTAATCCAAAAATTAATAGCCATTGTCGGTGTCAAAACCAGCGGATCTCGGGCAGGGGGTCCCGAACTGTGCGTCTAGGCCGGATGGTAACAGGAGGCAGGGGACACAATGTTTGACCCAGGTTCGGGCCCTCTTGATGGAGGTAAAACCCTACGTCCTGCTTGATTGATATTGATGATATGGGTAGTACAAGAGTAGATCTACCACGAGATCAGAGAGGCTAAACCCTGGAAGCTAGCCTATGGTATGATTGTATGTTATCGTTGTCCTACGGACTAAAACCCTTCGGTTTATATAGACACCAGAGAGGGTTAGGGTTACACAAGGTCGGTTACAAAGGAGGAAATATTCATATCCGTATTGCCTAGCTTGCCTTCCACGCCAAGTAGAGTCCCATCCGGACATGAGACGAAGTCTTCAATCTTGTATCTTCATAGTCTAACAGTCCGGCCAATGGAGATAGTCTGGCTGTCCAGAGACCCCTCAATCCAGGACTCCCTCAGTAGCCCCTGAACCAGGCTTCAATGACAATGAGTCCGGCACGCAGTATTGTCTTCGGCATTGCAAGGCGGGTTCTCTCCAAATTCCGTGTACCTATCGAAATAGTGTTCGGTCTCTTGCGAATGTTGCACTCCTTGGCTTCCACGCCCAATAATGGCCACTTTCCATGTGTTGAGCGAATGTGAAGAGCCAGGGTGTTTTCGCATTTACCCCCCTAGCTGTGTAAATGAGCCGCCTATTAAAAATACGAGGATTCAGATCCAAATCACACCATCCTCCCTTGGCGAGCCTTCATCGGAGCGCACCCGATAGAGACCCATTCCATCATGGCCGGTCGACGCAGCTCCTCCTCTCGCTCTCCTAGCTCCAAGCCTGGAGATTGGGAGAGATGTTCCATCCCGCACAGCAAATTAGTGATGCTTCAGACCAAGGGATTTCTTCCCCCAGCGTACCTGGTCCCGGTTCGAGCCGGGCTTGCCACCTATAATGGAGGAGAGCAAGCGGAGAGCCTTCCCAATCCCTCCAAGGGAGAGCGGGTATGCCTTGTCCCTTATTTAGTAAGAGAGCTCGGATTCCCAATTCATCCGTTTCTTCGGGGGCTCCTGGAGTTCTACGGCCTCCAGTTGCACAACCTTACGCCTGCCTCCATGCTGCATATCGTGGGATTCGTAGCCCTTTGCGAGTTGTTTTTGGGCTGTGAGGCTCATTTCGCTCTGTGGAAGAAGCTGTTCTGCCTTGTGCCCCGTTCTTAGAAGGGGTCAATATATCAAGTGGGCGGAGCCGAAGTGTGGCGTATTGCTGGGACCGGATACCTGTCCGGGACCCCAAAGAAGGCGCCCGAAGACTGGCCTTCAGAATGGTTTTATATAGAAGACGTCCCCCTCCCGGATCCTATTCGGATCGGCCTTCCTGAGTTCGACAACACCCCTTTGAAGAAGCGCCGAAGCTGGCGTCCACGGAGCTCCCTGGAGGAAGATGACAGGGACATTCTTTACCTGATGAGCCGGATAAGTTTTTTAGCTTGATCCGGATTGACCATGATCGAGGTCATGGCCATATGCATCATGCGGGGGGTGCAGCCGCTTCAGTATAGAGGCCACCCCATGTGGGATTTCAATGGGGAGGATGACGCCACCCGCTACGGCCGTAAAGGGCCGGGATCGGTTGCTGATCTAATAAAGATCTTATCCACTTTGTACAAGGGAGAAGAGGAGGAATTCCTTCGTGTCAACCCGCAGGGCGGATTTTCTATGTACAATCCTCCGAGCTGGGTAAGCGGAGACTTTTTCCCGCCCATCCGTTTCATATTTCCGCAGTTAAGTACTCAGTCTAGCGATTTCTACGCAGGAACTGCGCCAGGCTGTAAGGGAGATAAACAACCCCCCTCCACAACCCGAGGACCCTGGACGGTCCCTCGACCCGGCCTCCCAAGAGGATCCGGACATATCTGTGGAGCTGATCGATGGGGTGTTTTACCAATCGAGCAAAGATAATGCTTTGGTGGCCATTACGGCCGATTACCCTGGGCTAATTCCAGCCTGACAGGTGACTGAGACCGAAGTCCCAGCACTTCAAAAAGGGATTCGTCCTTGCGTGTTTTTGATCGCCATATAACAGTCGTGTTTTGCAGGGGAGGTCCTCGAGGCAGATGGCTGAGCCTGCGGCGACTGGACAACAAGGGGCCGCGAGGCCAGGTAGGCTGAAAAGACCCGCAGTCCGGATTGAGACACCGGCGCAGCGGTACCGCGCGCCGTCTTTATTGCAAGACATTATTCTCAGAGGCATATTAACGCCCATGCCTTCTTTTCAGGAAAAAGAGCGCTCCCCGGACTATACCCAGAGAGGCTACCAATCGTGCCTCCACAAGCCAAGCTCCAAGGCCGGATTCGGAGGCGGGAACGAATACGAGGCGTGCGCCGGGTGCTCCTCCGACAGAGGATGTGGATAAACTGTCCGCCACCCATTCCGAGGTGGAAAGTGTCATGAACCACAGGCGTCGCCGGACTGTTCTTCGTGACGCTTGTTTCTCCCAAGAGGCATTGGATGCCTTCAACTCGGGAGACGCGCACCTCCATGCCGCTCAAAATGGTCTAGCCAGAGCCACGGAGCAGTATGTAAAAGACATACGAGTGAGAAAATTTGGTGATTATATATATCAGTAGCCCCTGAGACTTGAAACAGTTAGGATAACTGATTTAAGGATCATTTGTTATGCAGGTTCTTACAGAAAAGAATACTCAACTGTCCCTGGAGCTGGAAGAGTGCAAAGCCCAACTTCAGGCCGCACTGGCCGCAGCAGGGGAGCCCAAAGAGACCCCCTCTGGTAACATATCTTCAAATGATGAGCATCATATAGAATGCGGCGTGTATGCAGAGCTGACGATAAAATTGCAGATGACACTGGAGTAAATCCGGATAAGCAACAGCTCCAACGCCAGCTGAAGGCTGGTGAGAACATGCTTACGAGGGTGAGGCAGGAGAAAAATGATCTCCAAGATGCCAACACCAAGCTGGGTGTGGAACTTCAAGATGTTCGTGCCCAACTGTCGGACTCTGTTAAGGAAAATTGACGGCTTCGACGCGGCATATTTAGTAAGTGCTTGAACGAACTTTGAAAAAGAGTTCGGCGAGCAAGCTGGCTGACAAAGTTATGTCTGGAGGTATGCTAACAGGTCGTCCTGCCAAGGAAATGCCCGGTTCAACGGGTGACGTTCTTCTCGAGCTCTCACAGCTCCACGAACGAGTTCGGCAGGTGATGCAAGGCGTCGCCCGGGCCTTGTGGCCATCCGTCTCCATACCCGAAGGCCTTGGAGAGCTTGCAGAAAAGCTAAAGGGAGCGCGTCGGCACTTCCGATTATGGAAGATATCGACCTGCCGTCAGGGCGCCAGGGAAGCCTGGGCAATGGTGAAGACACGGTACACGAAGGCTGACCCGAACCACATGGCCGAAGTCGGACCTGTGGGGCCTGATGGGAAGGAGATCCCTGTGAGCTTAGTGTACGGCCAAGTAGAATTGGCTGCAAAGTATTCCCAACAGGACTGTAGACTAGACAGCCTATTGGATGGTATTGAAGAGGAATTCAACCAGTCAAATTGACTATGTAATTTTAAAGTGACATGTATAATGCCTTCTAGCCGGATTGTAGATCGTTTGTCGTGGCGGACCTTTTCGCTTCAACCTCGGGACCCGACAGTCCAGAGTGTATCCGAATACCCTCTCGGTTATGTAAGAACCGGGGCATGCGTGGAGACCAGGCGTAGGGGTCATTAGTGCTTTATCAGACAAGTGCCCAACTAGTTATGTTATATTACATGGGTAGTAAGAAACATCTTCCAGGGAGAATGGTTCCATTAAGGGTTCATTTCCCGAGGTAAGCATGCCCTAAAGTGCATGTCTGGACTGCGACAAGAAGCGCAGAAAAGGCATCTGGGGGTAGATATGAATAATAAATAAAAGTCATCTTTTGTTCACCGACCAAATATTCCTTTAAGAACGCTAGCTTTCGGCTTCACCCAGTCTGAGCTACGCGTCCGGCTGACCCGGCGGTAACAATCGTAGAGGTGCTCCCCTTATGCCCTAGCCGAATTAACGGGAACGTAGGGCATAAATACAAGAGCTTGTTCTTTTTCTTATCCAGCAGCCGTAGAACTAGTTCGCCAACGTTATAAGTTTTGGCCCATACTTCTCTGCTTTGGTATCTGTGAGCCTGTTGCTGGTAAAATGCGGAAGGGGCTTTGGCTACGTCGCGCTCTTACTCCAAGGTGTCCAGACTGTCATGCCGATCGAGCTCGGCTTCTCTTTCTTCGTACATGCGCACTCGAGGTGAGTCATGAATTATGTCACAGGGCAGGACTGCCTCTACACCGTACACCATAAAAACGGTGTATATCCGGTACTACGATTCGGTGTGGTCCGCAGCCCCCAGAGTACGGAGTCGAGCTCCTCTACCCAGTGCGTGTCAGACTCCGTTAAGGAGCGCACTAATCTGGGTTTAATGCCGCTCATTATAAGACCATTTGCTCGTTCGACTTGACCGTTGGTTTGTGGGTGATAGACTGAAGCATAATCGAGCTTGATGCCCATTTTGCTGCACCAGAGTTTTACCTCATCGGCTGTGAAGTTCGTGCCGTTATCAGTGATGATGCTGTGGGGGACGCCGTAACGGTGTACAACCCCGGATATGAAATCTATCACCGGTCCGGATTCGGCTGTTTTAACCGGTTTAGCCTCTATCCATTTGGTGAATTTATCCACCATGACCAATAAGTATTTTTTCTTGTGGGTTCCCCCTTTAAGGGGTCTAACCATGTCAAGCCCCCAGACCGCGAAGGGCCATGTAATGGGGATTGTTTGGAGGGCGGTGGGTGGCATGTGGCTTTGATTTGCAAAGAGCTGGCAACCAGCGCAACGTTGGACCAAGTCCTGTGCATCTACCCGGGCCGGTGGCCAATAGTATCCTGTACGGAAGGCCTTGCTTACAAGAGCCCGGGCTGCGGCGTGATGACCGTCGAGTCCGGCATGAATTTCTGCCAAAAGGTTCCGCCCTTCCTCTTCGGAGATGCACCTTTGGAGGACTCCGATAGCGCTTTTTTGTACAATTCTCCCTCATGGACCCTATAGGCCTTGGATCGCCGCACTATGCAGCGTGCCTCATTTTGGTCCTCCGGAAGTTCTTGTCTAGTTAGGTAGGCCAGGAATGGTTCTGTCCATGGGGCAATAATGGCCATTATTTCGTGGGTTGGTTGTGTTATTTCGGTGGCGGAGCCTCCGATTGTGTCAGAGAGTTTGGTATTGGGTATTTTGGCCAGGTCCGGACAGTTGTTACCAGTGTCCCCTTCCCATGCTACGGATGGCTTGAAAAGCCTTTCCAGAAATATGTTGGGAGGGACCGCGTCGTGTTTTGTGCCGATGCGGGCGAGGATATCCGCCGCCTGATTGTTTTCCCGAGCCACATGGTGAAATTCGAGCCCCTCGAACCGAGCTGACATTTTTAGGACGGCATTGCAATAAGCTGCCATTTTCGGATCCTTGGCATCAAAGTCTCCCTTTATTTGGGATATCGCGAGGTTCGAATCCCCGTGCACCTCTAGGCGTTGAATGCCCATGGATACTGCCATCCAGAGACCATGTAGAAGGGCCTCATATTCGGCTGCGTTGTTGGAGTTCGTATACATTATCTGTAGTATGTATTGAATGGTGTCTTCTGTTGGGGACATCAAAACGACGCCAGCCCCCAGACCAGCCAACATTTTGGAGCCGTCAAAGTGCATGATCCAGTTTGAATATGTGCCGTACTCTTTAGGGAGTTTGGCTTCCGTCCATTCAACAACGAAGTCAGCCAAAACTTGTGTCTTAATAGCTCGCCGTGGCTTGTAAGTTATGTCGAATGGGAGGAGCTCAATGGCCCATTTGGCAATCCGTCGCGTCGCGTCGCGTCGCGGTTGTTTATAATATCGTTAAGTGGTACTTTCGAGGCTACCGTTATCGAACACTCTTGAAAGTAGTGTCGCAGCTTCCGGGATGCCATAAATACCGCGTACACTATCTTTTGATAATGCGGGTACCGTGATTTGCATGGAGTAAGGACAGTGGACACATAGTAAACCAGCTTTTGAAGGGGGAATTTGTGTCCGTCCACTTCTCGCTCGACGACGAGCACTGCGCTTACGACTTGATGAGTTGCCGCAATGTATAATAGCATTGGTTCGCCAATGTTTGGCACGGCCAGGACTGGGTTTGTTGTCAATATGGCTTTTATTTCGTTGAGTCCGGCCGTGGCGGCATCCGTCCACTCGAAGTGTTCGGTGCGCCGGAGGAGGCGATAGAGGGGTAATGCCTTTTCGCCCAAGCAGGAGATAAAGCGGCTTAGAGCCGCCACGCATCCAGTCAATTTTTGTATTTGTTTGAGGTCTGTTGGGGTAGCCAACTGCGACAACACTCGGATTTTGGCCGGATTAGCTTCAATACCTCTACTGGAGACAATGAATCCCAGGAGCTTTCCGGCCGGTACGCCGAAAACGCATTTTTCCGGATTGAGCTTGATGTCATATGTTCGGAGGTTGTCGAATGTGAGCCTCAAGTCGTCTACTAGAGTTTCGACATGCTTGGTTTTAACGACCACGTCATCTACGTATGCCTCCACTGTTTTGCCGATCTGGATTGCCAGACATGTCTGAATCATGCGCTGGTATGTTGCGTCGGCGTTTTTGAGCCCGAAGGGCATTGTGTTGAAGCAGAATGGGCCGTATGGTGTGATGAATGCCGTTGCGGCTTGGTCTGGCTCTGCCATTTTAATTTGATGGTAGCCGAAGTATGCGTCGAGGAAACACAATGAATCGTGTCCTGCGGTAGCATCGATGATTTGATCGATGCGGGGGAGGGGGAAGGGATCCTTTGGGCAAGCCTTGTTAAGGTCCTTAAAATCGACGCACAAGCGCCAGGATTAGTCCTTCTTTGGTACCATCACCAGGTTTGCTAGCCTGTCCGGATGTTTTCTGTCTCTGATGAATCCGGCCTCCGATAGCTTGGCTAGTTCCTCTCCCATGGCTTGTCTCTTAGGTTCGGAGAAACATCGAAGAGCCTGCTTGACTGGCTTGAATCCTTTTAGGATATTTAGGTTGTGCTCAGCCAGCCTGCGTGGGATTCCTGGCATGTCTGAAGGGTGCCAGACAAAATGTCCCAGTTCTTGCGTAGGAACTCTCGCAGTGCGGCGTCAACATCAGGGTTTAATTGTGCCGCGATGGAAGCTGTTTTTGTAGGGTCCGTTGGATGGACTTGGAATTTGACTATTTCGTCCGCCGGTTTAAAGGAGGTGGACTTGGATCTTTTATCGAGTATCACGTCGTCCCTGTTCACCGTGGAGCGCAGTGCAGTTAGTTCCTTGGCCGCTAGGGCTTCGGATAGTGCCTCAAGGGCCAGTGCAGCTGTCTTATTTTCGGCGTGGAGTGCTATGTCCGGATCACTAGCAAGAGTGATGATTCCATTGGGCCCGGGCATTTTGAGCTTCATGTACCCGTAATGGGGTATGGCTTGGAAGATTGTAAACGCCTCCCGCCCTAATAGAGCGTGGTATCTGCTGCTGAACGGGGCCACTTCGAATGTAATTTCTTCGGACCTGTAATTATCCGGCGTGCCGAATACCACGTCTAGTGTGATTTTTCCAGCACAGCGTGCTTCCCGACTGGGGATGATTCCTCTAAAGGTTGTGCTACTTTGCTCAATGCGGCTCCAGTCTATTTCTATCTTTTGAAGAGTTTCCTCATAGATGAGGTTTAATCCGCTGACGCCGTCCATGAGTACCTTGGTGAGTCGAAAGCCGTCCATGATAGGACTGAGGACCAGTGCGGCTGGTGCTCGGGCTGTCCGGAATTTAGGTTCGTCACTGGCATTGAAGGTAATAGCCGTGTCACTCCAGGGATTTATTTCTGCTATGTGGCAGATTTCGGCCATGCTGCGGAGTGTTCGCTTGCGTCTATTATTTGACGTGAAGGTCTCAAAGACCATTAACACCGTATTGTTGTCCACGGGATGGTGCTCTGCGGTCTTTGGGAGGAGTAGATCCTCACCACTTTTGGCCACCTGCCGGAGTATCCAACATGCTCTAAGGCTTTGCGTTGGTATTGCATCCGCTGTACTATGAATTTTGTAGGGTCCGTTGAGCCATCCCTCCAGTACGGTTCCCTGCCCCGTAGAGGGCTTTTGCTTTTTGGTTGTTAACCCAGGTGTATTGTGATAATGCACCCTTTTATTTCGGACTGGATTTGTATTCAAGGCCGGATTATCCCAAAATTTTATTTCGGTTTTCCAGGCGCTTTCCATCGCACAGTACTTTCGTACTATGGATGTCAAGTTAGCAAAGCGTGTAATTTCGCGACGACTTGTGGCATTGAGGATTCCTTTGTCCGCGCAATTATTGCAGAAGAATGAAATTGCGTCTTCCTCACGGCAGTCCTTTATCCTGTTCATGACCAGGAGGAATCTGGCCCAGTAATGGTGTACTGTTTCTTCGGGCTCTTGGTTAATTTGGGATAGATCGCGTATGTTTGGGTGGGTGGGTGGAATTGAATCCGAATCCTCACCCAATCTGAGACTCTGGGGCCAAGGAGTTTTCGAACTCGGAAGTTTGGATTCTTGGATGTTTTCCGATAAATCTAGCCCGCTGCCTGATTCTAGGTTCAGGCCTTGAGTGACGTCCTCCCCTCCGTGGGTATCCGGCTTGGAGGGATCAGGAATCCGGACATAGCTAGTCCTTAAGATAGATGAAGGGTTGCCACATTGTTCCTCCACCACTGCAACGTGATGGGTGACCTGGGGAGAGTTGATCTCTCTCAGATCGGGTTTAGGCCCAATCTGATCGTAGTCTGTAGCGACTCCCAGGGCGGCGATGCGATCCAAGAGCTCGTTCAGGGAAGAGATCTCCATTGGATCTAACTGCTCGGCGAGTTCCGAGTTGACGTGAAGATTGATTTCGATGACCCGAGAAGTCATCGTCGGCGCAGCGGCCGAACAGGCGGTCATAAGAAAACCACCTAGCCGAGTTTGGTCGATAGCCAAAGCTCCCTGAGCAATAGTGTCGTCTTTAAAGATGGGATGAGACATCCTTCCTGGTGGCGACGGCATAGCGGAACTCTCAATGAAAGCACCAATGTCGGTGTCAAAACCGGCAGATCTCGGGTAGGGGCTCCCGAACTGTGCGTCTAGGCCGGATGGTAACAGGAGGTAGGGGACATGATGTTTTACCCAGGTTCGGGCCCTCTTGATGGAGGTAAAACCCTACGTCCTGCTTGATTCATATTGATGATATGGGTAGTACAAGAGTAGATCTACCACGAGATCAGTGAGGCTAAACCCTAGAAGCTAGCCTATGGTATGATTGTATGTTATTGTTGTCCTACGGACTAAAACCCTTCGGTTTATATAGACACCGGAGAGGGTTTGGGTTACACAAGGTCGGTTACAAAGGAGGAAATATCCATATCCGAATTGCCTAGCTTGCCTTCCACGCCAAGTAGAGTCCCATCCGGACACGAGACGAAGTCTTCAATCTTGTATCTTCATAGTCTAACAGTCCGGCCAATGGAGATAGTCCGGCTGTCCGGAGACCCCCCAATCCAGGACTCCCTCGGCCATACTAAAACAAATTTAAAAATAAATTAGTACTATGTCATGTTAAATCCAATGAAATACGTATAAGATATCAGTGAAGAACAAAAACAAAAAAAGAAACTTATATCCCATTTGCTATAATTTTTTTGGAATTTTCAACCCCTTTTGATAATACTTTTAACAGACATTGACCATACTCTTAAGCCAGGCCGGAATGCATCCCTCCTCCTCTTAAAAGATTTGCAGCCCAGTAATTCGGAGAAAACAAATAGGCCTAGCTTGGGTATTCTTCAAAAAGAAATACTGGGCTACCTATTTTCCCAAAGAACTGGTGCATGAGCATTTAGCTTTATTTATGTACTTATTTATGTTTAGGGGACCATGAGCATGTACCTGGGCCGGATTCATGTGAGAGCCTCCCTTCCAGTTAATTATGGGCTTCTCTATTGGGCCTTCATCGGTGGGCTGCATGTTATCAACAAGTGGAAAATGTGTTCCGAGTCTAAAAAAATGTGTTCCGTCCGATAAATAGTATGCGCTACGTACGGTACGGGGCACTAAAGGATCGAACCGTGCAACGACTTCCAGAACATTGTGTTTGTCGTTCTAACAACACATTTATTCAACCAGCAGATGAAATATACTACTGATTGTACATTGAAAACAGCAGCAGCAGCAACCAGGGCTGGGGGTGCAACAGAAGCAGTAAGCAGGCCGGAAGAGTGAAGACTCAACTCTCTCTTCCAAACCAAACATCAGCCATCATTACAAAAGGGCTACCAAAAAAGAACAAGTGTATGCATCAAACTAAATAAAGATCCTACTACACCAAGTGTACGCATCTAACTAACTGGCTCAGTTAGACGTTACTATTTTTTTCGAAACGGAGGCAAAAGAATTGCCTCGTAGATTAATTAAGAAGAAGAGAATTGCCCGGTTAATCTACGGAAAACCAGGCTAAAACCGAAGACGTTACTATTTATTAAGCTGCAGTGGAGTCGCAGATGGAGAGGAGTGGGAAACTTCACTGTTTCGGGTGCGCGCCAGCACAGCCGTGGTGCCACCCACGGGAGACAGGAGCAAGAACAGAGGTTGAAGAAGGAGCACGGCTGTTGGATTAATATCCAACGGTCCAGCTGCTAGAATCATTTGTTGATTAAGTTGACAAAGTCGTGCATACACGTCCACTTAGTAGGCCCACAAGTTAGTCACCAAATCTGACGGGTCCCAGCTATCAACGGGATGAATACTTTTTTCGCAAAACAAGGAGGCACTTCCTTCCGTGCGAAGATACAGCCGGTGGGTCCCAGCTGTCAGGTGGAGGAAACATTTTTTTCAGCTTAATAAGGAGGAACTTTCCTTGCGTGCGACCATGGACCTCGTGGGTCCCAGCCGCCAGGCTCTCCACGTAAAGTCCTCTTCCGATGACTCTCGTTTGTTGACCATGCCGCACCGAACTCAGCGAGGCAGTGGACGACGGCGAGGCCCCGGACGGGAACGACTTGGAGATGGGAAAACGCGGCAGTGGAGTCGCAGATTGAGAGGAGGAGAAGGGTTATAACTGGTTCTGTTGCGGTGTGGGGCTGTAGTCTGTGGAGAATAACATGAGGTGTCGAGGGGTGGAGGGATAGCCTGGCTGGCGGTGGGGTAGCGCTTCGCAGCGATGCGTGCTAAGCAAAGTCGCTAGCCGCCGGAGGCCGGACCAGGCGGTCCCGGCGACGCTGGAGGAAGAAGATGAGAGATTGAAGGTGCATGCCAACCGATGGATATAAATCCAATGGCTGTGGATGACACAATCATTTGTTGACCAAGTTGACAACGCCCTGTGTAGGCTTCGACCTATTGGCCCACATGTCAGCCTGCAAAAATGTGGCATATATTTAACCCATGTTTCCTAGAATGTACAGTCCATTTGCTGGGCTGGGTGAGCAAATAATTTCGCGTCAATCAAGCCCATTTATATTTTCTAAGAAATCCATGCCCATTTTCACTTCCTTGAAATACACGTATTAGGTGGGCTCGTTATATATACTCCCTCCGTCCGGAAATACTTGTCATCAAAATGGATAAAAGGGATGTATCCAGATGTATTTTAGTTTTAGATACATCCCTTTTTGTCCATTTTGTTGGCAAGTATTTTCGGACGGAGGGAGTATAATGTTATGTTAGAAGGAGCAATTAATATCAAAGAATAAACCGGAGAGGCACATTTTTTATATATATGATTAAGAAATTAGCGAGTTATTGCTCAAAATAAAAATGAGTGCGTTATTATTAAATTGGTCCTTAAAATCTTCGCAAGCTTTTGTACGCAATCACCAGGATTTTCCTTGCCAACTTCCGTTAAACATTTACTTTTATAAGTTGGGATGTTTTTATAATGTATATATAAGTCTCTATAAAATATACGATAATAGTAATAATATAAATATATATAATGTGCTTAGAAGGGAAAACATAAATTGGACACATCATTACTTTTATAAGAGACCTGCGTTTTGTACCCCACAGTAGGCATACTAACAAGTTCACACACAAATACAACAGAAAAGGTAAACATTCATATAAAACTCAGGTTCACAGGACACGTTCATATCCATAGCCAACATTCACAATCAACAACTCAAAAGATTCATATATACACAAGCTCAGCATATCTATGCATCCAAATGATTGATAGATCACACGACAATATTCATACATAATTTACGAAAAGATTCAGATATACACATGTTCAGTATGTTTATGCATCCAAATGATTGAGATCACAGCCAATATGATCCATGGACGAACTTTAATTACCTAGGGTATAGACTGGTAAATGGTGTTCAATCAAAGGTACTTCTTGCTAAAATTAGTTCTTGTACGAGTAAACTTTCAAGTACATAAGAGGCAGCACAGACAATTTGAACTTTGCTTGTAGGTTTATCCTCAAATAGTGGCCTCGTGCCGAGGGAGGTTTGAGCAACTTGGCCACTACTTTCATCCAACCAGTTTACTGGGTCATCTTGGTCCTGTATCCCGCCAAAATTCTACATTGAAGACGAGAAAGGAGGCGGTTGAGAAAATGAACCACCCAAATTTTTTGTGTAGTTCAACTGAAATGGAGCATCCTTGGTGTGCAGACTGATTAAGTGCTAGATGAATATACGCGTCAACCAACTTGTCTGGAATCTTTAGACTCCATGCCATATAGTTCGCTACCATATGTGCCGATAACCAAAAGGCACAAGTTGGGACCAAAGACTGGACTGCATTTTTCTGGGCTATGCACCAAGCAATATTTTTGGCATTCACTCTCCTAACACTTGGAGTTTGACAATTGGTTGACGCCGGTTGATACTCGAATGAATATAGGCACTTCTTGTCAACATCGATGCTTGTCTGAGTGAACTTTGGAGTACATAGCAGTAGCATAAGTACCTGTCCATCTGATCATTTTGTGCAGTTCTACTGAAATCACCCGATGTAATGATTTGCCTGCGAGTTCAGGCTCCAAATTACTCCTTTATGAAATCGGCAAATAGTAGCACAATACCAAATTACCAATACATATGACAGGCACAATAATCAGGATAAAGACCAGTACCAACCTGTGTGAGGTAGCATATCAATTACTGTTTCCTTTGACTGGAAGCCGAGATAAGCCAAGCGACTGACAGCAAACGAAGAAAGCATGCAGAGTTTGTTGGGGAACGTAGCATAAATTCAAAATTTTCCTACGTGTCACCAAGATCTATCTATGGAGTCATCTAGCAACGAGGGAGGAGTGGATCTACATACCCTTGTAGATCACGCGCGGAAGCGTTCAAGAGAACGGGGTTGATGGAGTCGTACTCGTCGTGATCCAAATCACCGATGATCCTAGCGCCGAACGGATGGCACCTCCGCGTTCAACACACGTACAGAGCAGCGACGTCTCCTCCTTCTTGATCCAGCAAGGGGGAAGGAGAGGTTGATGGAGATCCAATAGCACGACGGCGTGGTGGTGGAAGTAGCGGGATTCCAACAGGGCTTCGCCAAGCGCTGCGGGAGGAGGGAGATGTGTCATGGGAGGGAGAGGGAGGCGCCAGGGCTTAGGTATGATTGCCCTCCCTTCCCCCCACTATATATAGGGCCAAGGGAGAGGGGGAGGGCGCAGCCTTGCCCCTTCCTCCAAGGAAGGGTGCGGCCAAGGGGGGGGGGAGGAGTCCATCCTCCCCAAGGCACCTCGGAGGTGCCTTCCCCCTTTAGGACTCTCCCCTCCTCTTGTCCCTTTGGCGCATGGGCCTCTAGGGGCTGGTGCCCTTGGCCCATGTAGGCCAAGGCGCACCCCCTACAGCCCATGTGCCCCCCCAGGGCAGGTGGCCCCACCCGGTGGACCCCCGGGACCCTTCCGGTGGTCCCGGTACAATACCGGTGACCCCGAAACTTGTCCCGATGGCCGAAATAGCACTTCCTATATATAATTCTTTACCTCCGGACCATTCCGGAACTCCTCGTGACGTCCGGGATCTCATCCGGGACTCCGAACAACTTTTGGGTTACCGCATACTAATATCTCTATAACCCTAGTGTCACCGAACCTTAAGTGTGTAGACCCTACGGGTTCGGGAGACATGCAGACATGACCGAGATGACTCTCCGGTCAATAACCAACAGCGGGATCTGGATACCCATGTTGGCTCCCACATGTTCCACGATGATCTCATCGGATGAACCACGATGTCAAGGACTTAATCAATCCCGTATACAATTCCCTTTGTCTAGCGGTACGATATTTGCCCGAGATTCGATCGTTGGTATCCCGATACCTTGTTCAATCTCGTTACCGGCAAGTCTCTTTACTCGTTCCGTAACACATCATCCCGTGATCAACTCCTTGATCACATTGTGCGCATTATGATGATGTCCTACCGAGTGGGCCTAGAGATACCTCTCCGTCACACGGAGTGACAAATCCCAGTCTCTATTCGCGCCAACCCAACAGACACTTTCGGAGATACCTGTAGTGCACCTTTATAGTCACCCAGTTACGTTGTGACGTTTGGTACACCCAAAGCATTCCTACGGTATCCGGGAGTTGCACAATCTCATGGTCTAAGGAAATGATACTTGACATTAGAAAAGCTTTAGCATACGAACTACACGATCTATGTGCTAGGCTTAGGATTGGGTCTTGTCCATCACATCATTCTCCTAATGATGTGATCCCGTTATCAATGACATCCAATGTCCATGGTCAGGAAACCGTAACCATCTATTGATCAACGAGCTAGTCAACTAGAGGCTTACTAGGGACATGGTGTTGTCTATGTATCCACACATGTATCTGAGTTTCCTACCAATACAATTATAGCATGGATAATAAACGATTATCATGAACAAGGAAATATAATAATAACTAATTTATTATTGCCTCTAGGGCATATTTCCAACAAAGTTTAGCGACTGACAGGAAAGGACGGAAGCTGTCGAGGCAATGAAGCACCCAAAGTTTTTGTGCAGTTCCACCAAAATCGAGCATCCCTGTTGGCACATATATTGAGAGAGTGGGATTACTGTAATAGTGGGACTAGTTTATGGAACATACACTAACAAATAGAAGTACCCTCATTATCTTAATGGGTAAAGTTAGCAACATAGTAGTCTTGCTTAAAGAGAGGTACTAGTTTATTTAATCAGTGCCAATTAGCTCAACTCAACACTCAAAGCATTGCCATTTATCATAGGTTGCAAAACTTTAACGTGCAAAGATAAAGGAGTTTCTCATGACAGTAGCACGATACAAATAAAGATGACAACAAACTAATATGGATGAAGGCCTTAGGCCCGTACCAACCTGAGAAAAAAAGCTTATTCATGCAGTCCCATAAGAGATGATAAAGCACTCACTGGAATCACACAATAGTACATATTTTTGTGCACTTCAAATGTATGGTTGAAATCACTCTTGTTTACCAGTGCTGAGATTATATCGAAAGATTATCAAGAACTTCTAGCAGAGTTAAAGCACTGGCTGGGATACAGTTCATTGTATTGTCTTGTGTAGTTCCATTTAATGTATGATTGGCACAACATGATCCCTGTTTGCACAAGTAGGAACAAGGTGAAACCTTCATTAGCTTAGTGAGAAAGGATAGGAAGACATTAGCATATTACTCAACCAGTAGCATCAAATTCATGATGGACAATACGCAAAACATTGCCTCATTGAACCAATGGCAATAAATTGACATGCAAAACAATAGCACTATTATGTCATGCCACTAATAATATTCCCTCCCTGCTCCACCACATGATTCACCTCCATAGACAAACATACACACGTACATGATTCAGCATAGGGTCCTACTAAAGATTTGTTTAACTCCAATAGGAAAATTAGGCAGTAATAAATTAGTGGTACTTAAGTACTCCTAATTAATTAAGTGAGACAGCAGAAGTGGAAAGGCTCCCTGGAGGATCATCTCACATGTAAGGTAGTCGTTGCCAGAGCCCTTGAATGGCCTCGACTGAGGCCTCTGGCTTCAGCAAGATCGCCTTGGCACTGTTTATTCTTCTTCTTCCTCCTCTTCATGCTCTGTTTCTCTTTCTCCTCACCAGTTGGTGAAACCAACTACATGATTGGCCTTCTAATTCAAAATTGGTTTTGTCAGTGAGGGAGTACAAGTGTACTAGTAAAAAACATAATTATTTTCTCATGGCAGTCGGAAAATAGAGATGAACACATGCATTAAATATCATTATTACCTAAAGGAAGGTTATGGCGCCAATATGGATGATGAGGATTGGAACACAGATCTCCTTTTGTGTAGTTCCACAAAAATGAACCAACTGTTCCATTCTGACATTCCAGTTAAACAGCACAAAGGTCACTTCTTTTAAGAAGAGTTTTGTGCAGTGCACCAAAAGGTCACAACAGCAACCAGGTGAATTGGATATCCCTGTTTGCACAAAAAGGCACAGAGGAAACAGTCAGAGTCTCAAAAAATTATAGGCAAAAACATTTGGCTAAACTTGTCATGGCTTATAACAGTGGCATGGCTTCATTTTTACCAGGGACATTAGATTAAGAATAGCTAAGGCTGCGTTCGGTTCACAGGTTTGGTGCAGGATTTTCGTAGGAACACAATTCCTACGGTATTCTTTCCCTCCAAACCGTTCGGAACACGGGAAAGGTGAATAGTGTTTCATAGGAAAGTTGGTCTGGTAGTACTGATTCCATAAGATTAGAAACATCCACGCGCTGCTCATTTTTTGGGCGGAAGCCCGATGCAGGCGCTCGGTGCCATGCGTTAGATAGGTTGTTGTGTTGTGTTGCCGGAATAAAAAAAATCAACCTATGTGTGGTACGTGAGGTGAGGACAAGAGTAGTCACTGTGCAGCTGAATAAACAAATAACATCTCATACTGCCAAGCATGCTACTCTAGAAAAACAAATCTGTACATTCGGTAGTCCGTCCGAACACATTCTCTTGAGAGTTTCCTCCGGTTCGCTGTTCCATAGATTTATACCTACATTCCTTTCCAATTCCTTTGTTTTCATCAAGACCTATGTTTTCTGCCCCTTTATTCCGAATGGAGCCTAAATATTTGGTATAAGGGCATGGGACAGTGGGTGCACCAGCAGTCTAGCACCATGTACGTAAACAGGGGCATAAAGTGGTGATTCATAGTTTGTTGCCACGAGGAACAAACATCCAAGAAACATATCTGGGTTGGTCCCATTTTTGTTCACTCTAGACACCTACTCCTATGTGTGGATAGCAAATCTAGTCCTGGTCATACCACTGTGTACAGCGTTACCCCTATATTTCCCTTTTCGACCAAGAGACCAGTTGGATGGTCCCATTTTTGTTCACTCTAGCCACCTACTCCTATGTGTGGATAGCAAATCTAGTCCTGGTCATACCACTGTGTACAGCGTTACCCCTATATTTCCCTTTTCGACCAAGAGACCGGTTGGATGACTAGTATGTACTACTTTCACCCCCTTTCCTTCCTGTTTGTACCAAGTCCGATGTACACACTAAATTTCCCCACCCCCACTTTATTTCTTGTTTGAACCAAGTACTCCCTCCGTCCGGAATTACTTGTCATCAAAATGGATGTGTCTAGACCTAAAATGCATCTAGATACATCCATTTCAATGACAAGTATTTTCGGACGGAGGGAGTACAAGATTCGACTCCATGAAGTAGCTTTACCTCTAACAATAGAAGAAAAAAAATATGTGACGTTGGACCATCCGATCGAGAGGGGCTGAGAGGTAGAAAATGATGCACATGTAGCGGCGTAGCGAGATGGGGAAGTAGAGCTAAGGCGGTTTCGAACGAAGATATACCTGAAGGTCGTCGGGATGTGGATAGGTGGACGGCGGGAGGCCGGATCCGCCCACAAGAAATGACGAAGGGATCGGTGGACCTCCCGCGCCGGCGCTCGGCCAGAGATAACGGTGCGGCCGGCAGTGGGTCTCCTCCCTCGCTGGTGATGACGGCCTAAACGCTGCCCCTCCCCCCTTCACCGGCGGAGGGGGATACGTACGGATCTGTAACCAACGGTGAGGATAGAAAGCCAGTGTTTTTTGAAGGGAGAAAGACAGTGTTACTACCCCTATCTTGTTTAAATCTGGAGAGGATGAGAGTGTGTGAATAGAGAAACCCTAGCAAGCAAGCGCGGAGGCTCTGGCCTATATATACGTAGTGCGCAACCCTAGCAAGCAAGCAACCCCTATCTTCGTCAACTCGTACAAGACCGAGAAATTTGATTACTACAACGCCCTCTCCCTCGCGGACTGAGCTCCGGTGCCTTAACTGCACCTGCCTTTGGCTGCATGACAGGAGGGCGAACCACCTGTTGGGCCCACCTGTCATAGACGCAAAGGCATGAGCAGTAAGTTGAAGCTTTCGCTATCCCTCCCGCACGAGGTGGATGGACATGCAACAGTGGATTCGATACTGTAGAAGTAGGAGTAACATCATTATTGCTCGTCTTCTCGAAGAGGCGAAGAGCCAAGCAAAACCCGAACATGGCAGTTGCGAACGCTCGCGTGGTGCGGTTCCTTGGAGTACTAGCCAGGCTCTTGCATGAGACAAAATTGCTATTGTTTAACAATTAAACTCGATTATCCATTGGTTGATACTCATTCTGCATAGGTCCACGCGCTTAGCACTGTTTCCTCCTGGGGTCACCAATGTTTATTTGCTAATTAATAGCATTGCATGCAATGAACTAGCCATTGCAAGTCATTAAAAGCATGCACACCTATCATCTCTTATTAGTTGATATGTCAAGAAACAAGAAACAAGGTAGAAGTTAATGCACCGCGCCTAAGTGTTTTGGGATTATTTGGTTTTCGTAAGATGACTTACACACCTAGATGGAGGGAGTAGTATAGCCCTGTAAACCGGAAAGGAGTATTTGCCTTTCTAGAGATTTCAACAAGTGACTAGACTACACCGTGTGCAGTACTCCCTCCCTTCCGGTTTATAGGGCTCAAATCTCAAATCTCATGAACCAAGGCATTTTGCGATTGGAGGAATGTATCTCGTACTTTACAAAACTACCCTAATTAAAATCATGCATTAATTATGTAGTTCTCTCGTTTTCCTCTCCGCCTTGGTCGCGGTGCACAATATTGAGCACTTCTATATGACTAGCCACTCTATCTACATGCGGGACATTTCAAAGCATCCGGGCCCGCGTGCCATCCACCAAATCACAGCGAGGTGCTACAGTCGAGACTCACATGTAACCCCGGTGTGGCCGTCATGACCCGTCATATCACAAAACCCACACCTTTACCAGCAGTGGTAAGGTGGCCTCCAAGTTGGATTGGACGAAGCAACCATCATTTCACTGGAACGCTCGTTCAAGCCCTTTCTTCCCTTTCTTGAAGAAAACCTCACTCCAGGCTACTCACTTCTGCCATTTTTCTTCTGTGCCGACGAAGGAAAGGTGGGCGAATCAGTTATGTTGCTATATTTTCATTTTAAGAATCTTCTTTTTGCGAAGCACCGACCGATTATCACATCCTATTCTTTTCCCGTTTTCATTGCGATTGTGGTTTCCTTTCGATTGCTTTTTGTTTGTCAGTTCATTGATGGATCCTGGAGCACTAGGCAAAGAGTTCCCGGCGGACAACCCACTAGAGACAGCGATCTCCAGGAAGCGAGCACCGACCAATGAGTTGACCATGTTGGCGGGCCAACCCATGGAGGCGAAGAACTCCAAGAAACAAGCATTGGCCAAAGAGTTGAGGACGTTGGCGGACGAACTCCTCAAAGGAAGTTGGAAAAACAGCAAGGGCCCCACCATGCCTACCCCAGGAACTCTGATTGCCACCTATGTGAGGCTCAAGACCGAGTTTGAGGAGATAGTCGCCGTTGAGAAGCAGTATTCCCCTGGCAAGGTGATGGCCCCCATCGAGGATGAGGAGATGGCCCCGGAGGGATGAGATCCCCCGGTGAGCTGCACAAGGTAAAAAATAATGGCTTATTACCATAGTTTTGGTTTTTGATTATTTGCAATGTGCTTGCTAATATGTTAGGGTTGTGCAGGTGCCGGTGGACGTCCTTGATGATTCCGATGTTGTGGCCCGTCCTGTTGGCATCGCCCCAGAGATCGATTCCGATGCCGTTGTCCATCCTGTGGACATCGCCCCAGAGATTGATTCCGATGTCGCGGTCAGTCCTACGAACATCGCCCTAGAAATCGATTACCATGCCGCTGTCTGTGCTGTGGCCATTGCCCGAGAGATCGATGACAAGAAATAGTTGGTCGCGCTAATCCTTCAGGGTAGTTTGCATTGCCCTGTGTTTAATTACCAGAACGATGCGTGGTATCAAACCATCTTAGGGCTAGTGCACTGTCTTGTGTGGGCGGATCTTGCTACTTTTTGTTTGATAGTGAATCATGCGATGAATCATGCGAACCCTCTCCGAGTTATGGAAATAGATGTATCCTCACCAGCTTTTGATGTAATATATGGCATGATTAGATGTAAGTTTGAACTGTTTATCATATTAGCAGGGCTTGTTTGATGATTCTTGGTGTTAGTAGGCTAGCTACTGTGCGAGCTATAGTACTTGCAAAACACTCACCGAAGAGAAACGTTGGGGCTGATGAGCTCGTGGTACGCTTATACTTATCCCCCATCAATCGACCAATAGCCCTAGCTCCTAAAATTGTAGGCTTAGCGATCGATGACCTCGGCGGGCTAGTTTGTCCTAGTGGGTTTCAGTGATATGATGTGCAACACAAAATCATAGTAGTGCAGAGACGTACTCCCTCCGTTCCAAAATAGATGACCTAGGCGGGCTAGTTTGGCCTAGTGGGTTTCAGTGATATGACGTGGTACAGTGTCGTTCAGTCTTCGCGTGTGGTAGTAGTATTGCGGGTACAGTAAGTTTTCTTGAAGAAGGAAATTTAACGAAGTCATGATGGTTCCTTCGTCCGAACAACTTACTGTGGGAAAGCTTGGGCCTGCGATACGGCTGGGGTAGACCAGGATAATTTTGTGCATGGACCAGGATGGTCGACGTCTCACATGTCGGCGAATGAAAGTATTCTTTTCGATATGGAGGACGAGCAACGAGTATTCATTGTTTATTTTTGATGAAAGCTATTGTCTCCACTGTTATGATGGAATAGTGTGAAACACGGCAGCCCAGTGAACTTGGCATGTGCACCACTCCCTCCTTCCTCATGTAATGCCCAGGTTACAGATTTTTCTCACTTTCTCTCTATCTATTTCCTCTCAAATGTTTTTTACCTTTCTTTTTTTAAGACACAATTGTTTTTATGCCTTTTTTAGAATTATTTTTTTATACCTAGGAGCACGTGTAGAGACGGGCTCTTGCAGAGCCCACTCCTTGACTTTGTCAATGCCTCTCTCTCCTCCACATAAGGAGTACTACTTGCTATGCATGCATGCGGCGGGCAGCTGGCGTCTTGAGGGGCCAGGGCGGTGAGAGCGGGTTCCGGAAGCGGTCCGGACTCTAGCATAATTTTGGTTTTTACAGTATTTCTTTCTCCATTGACAGGTAGGCCCGTGTAGATAGATAAAGAACACGAGCTGATGAGGCGCATGCGGACTGTTTGACTGGTCAACCAGACAAATACGGAGGTATACGCTGACCCAGTGACCGTATAATCACCATATCTCGTATACAATGATCAAAGTGAGCTATCTAGACAAGTTCGATGACCGCCAATGCATTTTACTCGGTAATAAATGTCCAGGATTGAAGGGGAATCCAAATTTGCTTAGTCTTTTGTCCTTGAGCTCTTGACAAACCAATGCACTATACGGTTGTCCGGCCACTCCACCCCAGAGCTCTCACCAAGCTTCGTTCATGCCACCGCGCCGCATACTAACCGATAAGGCAGCGATGGCATCCCGCCGCGCCGAGTTTCTCGCCGCCCACGACCGCAGACAAAATGGTAGGGAAGCGATGGCATCCCGCCGTGTCGAGTTCATCGCCGCTCGCGACCTCACAAGTATGTGGGAGGACTTTGAAGATGCCAAGGCCGAATGGGCGGTAGAGCAAGAGGCGGCCAAAGCCACACAGAGGGAGCGGAAAAGTCAGAAAGCACTCAAGAAAAGAGAGGCCCGCCGCCGCAAGAAAGAAAAGGACGCACGCGCTGCTGCGGAGAGGTCGGCGGACATCCAAGCACGGTGGGATGTCGCCGACAAAGCCCGGAAGGAGAACAACGGCGTCTGGCCAGCATGTGAGAAGTAGTAGTACTAGTAGTTAGTGTGTGTGTGTGTGTGTGTGTCTGAGTATGAGCATGTACCAGTACTACTAGTTACTACTGTAGTTTTTAGAGCAAATTACCAGTACATTAGCCTAGACTAAATGGAAAAATTCCTATCCTAAGCATCAAATGGCATCTCTTTCTCTATAGGAATTGAGATGCATGTCATCTCACTTCCTATGATTTTCATATTCCTATCCTATGAACAAAAGGAGGCCTCTGTTGGAGTAACTACTGTAGCTAGCAATACTGCTGGTACAGTAGTTTTCTTCAAGAAGTGGAATTCAACGAAGTCATGATGGTTCCTTCGTCCAAGCAACTTCAAAGTAGGAAGTGGGCCTGTGATTTGATGGCTCATTAGTCATTGTTACTGCGGCGTGACGACCTCGGTAACTCCCTTGGAGTTCTGCGTGCATGGCAAGTGGACCAGGATGGTCGACGTCCCACATGTTGGCGAACGGAAGTATTCTTTCCGATATCGAGGAGCAAGGAAACCGCGTGGTATAGTATCACTGCTGATTGGTTCGCAAAAAATAGTATCACTGCCAATTTATAATTATTTTTTATTTCTGATGAATGCTAGCGTTTCAACTCTTACGACGAAGGGTGCCAAACATGGCACGTGTTGGATGTCCCTCACGTCAGCGAAAGGAGCGGGACATGAACAGCGTGGTAGAGCCCAGCGTAAAAAAACAGCGTGTTAGAGCGTCTCCACTTCTTCCACTTCTGGGTCGGAGACCACACGTAGTAGTACTTAGTGGTATGAACGATACAAAGTGCGACCTGGAGACAAAGACACGTCTAGTTGGAAGGTCTCGGGGCATACACGTAAACAAATATAAAAGTTAATATGTACCTCCAACTAATATAGTAGTAGTAGAGTACTTAGGCACGTACTCCATAACATCACCGTGCATTGCACGTACACCATTTAGTGGTAGTACGTAGTAAGAGACAAATGCCGCCCAAGAGTTCCCTTCTCGACCTACTTTTGGGTGTTTGGTAGAGTGTATGGAGGGTGCATGAGTCCACACTAGTTTAGCACAAATACACTAGAAGCATGCATGAAGAGAGCATGCATGAAGAGGGGTGTTGAGTTAAGCATGCATGAAGAGGGAACAACTATGCTGAGACGAGAGCGCAACCAAACACACCCTATATGCCACGCATGTTCATACCATTTGCGCCTTTCTACTTCACTTACTGCGCTACATTACTCAGGTTCGTACGTCCACTCCTGGATACATGTTCGTCCCGTAGTTCCAGTCCCACGTGTTCTTCATATAGATGGAACGATCCTTGCATAACATGTGCACCTTGATGCTAGATGTCTCGCGTGTTGGCAAAAGGATGAACAAAGCTCACGTAAAGAAAAATAGAGTGGAAGAACATAGATTCCGGACGACCAAGAAGGAGCAAGGAACCTCGTGGTGGAGCGTCTGCACTCATAATATTTAATATTATTCAGCGATATAAAATTAATCAATCATCTCCACAGTGGACTGGAAGAGTACGAAACACGGCAGCCCAGTGTAGTATCATACTAGTACATGGCTAACCCACGCTATCACCATATTTCTTGGCTTCCGTGCGACACCTATCTCTAGTAATCCAGCAGCCTGTATCGCTTCTCCCTCCTCATCTCTATCAAAGTGCGGCGGGCTGCGGCGGGCTGGCGTTTCTGTTGTCTATTGAGGCCGGTTAACTATCACATGTTAGCGACATGCCAAGAGCATTCTAAAAAAATTCCTTTCACGTTCCGTTTTTAAAAAATCCTTTCACGTACGAATTTGCCTGTATGCGTTGAGCAACTTGCATGTCCTATACTGCTCATGTTTGATACTCTAACTTAGCTAGAGGTTAGACTAACTCATGACTAACCCTGAACTAACTGTAGCCAAAGAGGTGTTTGGGTGACAGGGTTAGATTGACAATAAATGCACTTCATGGAGAGAGAAAAGTGATTTTTTAGTGGTCCCAATGAGAACTATCTCTAGTTAGCACCTCTTGGATGGGATAGTTTTTTTTGGTGGGTTCGGTGCAACTTGATCCAATTTAAACCCTCATGCTTGGATAGTTTAGGGATATTTGAGCCCCAACTAGCTCAAACTAACTCTAACCCATGGATCCAAACAGGGCCTATGGCCAGTCTCGACACGGAGCAGTCGCGTGCACCGGGAAGCGGCGCTCTGTCGGTCGTCGCGCCACTTCAAAGCCGGTGCTAGTGAGAGGTTGCCTCCGCTCTGGCCGGGCATTAATGCGGCACTGGCGCTCCAGGGCGACGCTGACCGTTTCACGCGGGAAGCGCGCGCTGGCGAGGGAGTATGGGTTTTGAACCGTTTCAGGTGTAGTACTGGCAGTTTGCAAAACTACTCAATTATTGCACTCAGTTTCCTAAGAAATTGTGGTAAAAAAATGTTACTCCATAGCCCTCTTCCCTTCTCCTTCCTCTTCCACCGCCCACGCACGTCCGCGGGAAGCGACCGGTCAACCGTTATATAGGAGTGCTAGCACAAAAAGATGCATGCATGACCACTAAAATTTCCATATTAAAGCGCCGCTCCGGCGGGAGTACGGCGTATGTTGTTACCTTCGGTCGGCCCATGGCTACCGGGCGACGGCGACCAGAGAAGAGGCGGCGGGAGGGGAATGAATGCAGCTACTGTCTGGGTTCGCCTTCCGGCTTAAATAAATGTGCAGCATCACGTGTACCCACGGGTGCACAAATTGTAACATACGTGTCTGCTTAAGTGGGCGTCACATAACTGGTGTGTGTGTGAGAGAGATTCTGAGAGACAGAGTGCGTGTGTGCGACTCTATTCTTCGGACATGTACTCAACCTTTTGCATCGGGATATAAGTATAATGGTATTTAGTTTAGCTAGTGATTTTACATGGCCATGTTAACGTGGTTGTGTCAAAAAATGTCACTTTCTTCTCGTGATTTGCGTTATATAATTACAAGCAAGATTCTCGTGCATTGCACGGAACGTCAATATGCATTTTTTTTACAAAACACCTGTTGTGATTGACCCATGCAGGAGTAATACCATGTGTAAAAACTAATGATATCTCAAGAATGTTATCGGAAAACTGGTATCTTAAGAATGTCATCGAAAAAATGAAAGATCAGAGATAAGGCGAGGAGGAGTGGAGCATGGTGGTGACTGGTGGTCGGAATGGGCGGAGGCATGGGGATGGACGCGCCGGCAGGCAGCAGCGACCACCATGCATGCTAGATTGTTCCAGAGACTTATTCCTTTTTTAATTGCTGAGCAATGAGGTTGCGGGAGATAATGATGTGGAGAGAGGTGCGGGTATATTTTGTAAAATTATCATAGTTTGCTTTCTATCCTCAGATATAGATCATATGGTCTGTATTACAAGATGGCATGCACACCATCACCACCAACTCGTTTTTTTATAAGGGTACATATGATAAGTTTGCTGACTACTAAAGTAAAGTGGAATTTGTCCATGTTATGCAAGTAAATAAAGGTGATTGTTTATCATACGGGTAAGGTTGGATGAAGGGTGGTAGGAACAAATGCTCCGCCTAGAGCATGTGTGTGTGAGATGGAGTCTTAGTGTGTGTGTGGGGTGTGTGTGTGAGAGAGAGAGAGAGATGGAGTCTTAGATTGTGTGTCTGTGTGAGAGGGAGAGAGATGGAGTCTTAGTGTGTGTGTGGGGTGTGTGTGTGTGTGTGAGAGAGAGAGAGATGGAGTCTTAGTTTGTGTGTGTGTGAGAGGGAGAGAGATGGAGTCTTAGTGTGTGTGGGGGGGGGGGGTGCATGCTTGCGTGTGTGTGTTTGTGTGTGTGTGAGAGAGAGAGAGATGGAGTCTTAGTGTGTGTGTGTGTTGGGGGTGCGTGCGTGTGTGTGTGTGTGTCATGGGGTCCTCTGTGGTGGATGTAATTTAAGTGTGCATGGCTTTCATCATAGAGAGGTGATGTGTATGGCAAAGTCCACCAACGATGGGGTGCGAGAGAGAAAATGCCCGTAGAGAGGGAAGAGAAGGTGTGTGCGCGTGAGAGGGGTCGACTTCAAGAGAACGTGTTTGTTCGAGAGACACCGAGGAAGACTACTATATATCGATGGTGCATGTAGGCGGGAATTAAACTAAGGGATGGTCTTATTGGTTTCGGGGATATAGGTGAAGAGTGAGAGGCGGGGGGGGGGGTAGCTAGAAGAAGATTGTTAAGTGTGAGTGTGTGTTTTACCCATCCAGGCGGAAGTTATGTGCACAAAATAGGAGAACGATTTGATGTGGCGTTAGGATTGAGGGTAATTAACTATGTATGGAGACATAGAGACCTTGAATGTGCATGTGTGAGAGGTATACATGTATACGTGGGATGTGTGTGTGTGCGCACGCGCATGATCGAGATAAAAGAAAGAAGACATAAGTCATAAGATCAACGACATGGGAGAGACGGATTGGTATGACAATATGCATGCATGTGAGAATGCATGGAAGAAGTCCCGACAATTGAGCATGTGTTTTTGTCTTTAAGAGATAGTGGCGTGGGCTGGAGCATGCATCTATGGCGAGCACAGGGAGTGAGGCGCAACGATTGTGCAAAAGAGACCAACCTATAAATGCATATGTATGGAGATACATATATAGTGTGGGTGGTAGGAAGCAAGACTCCGTGCGAGAAAGAAATGTTGACGGAGAAACTACAGATAGATACAGAGATGGAGATGCTAGCTAGAGGGACATCCACTAGTTTGGGTGTTGGAGATGACTGTCGGGTGGTTAAAGGGTGAAGTTATATATGTGTGTGAGAGGGCACTTGACTGCATGTAGAGAGAAACATATGTAGTGTGTGTGATAGGAATCAAGAGTGAGGGTGAGAAAGAAGGTTGATGGAGAAACAGATAAATAGAAAGACAAAGATGCTAGCTAGTGTGCATTAGAGATAGGAGTCGAGTGGATCAGAAGGCTGGGTTATGTGTGTGGGTGTGAGAGAGATAGAGAGAGGGTGTGTGTGAGTCACATACAAACAGATATCAGAGAGAAATGAGATCCAGAGAGACGGATTTTTGTGTCTGCGAGAGAGAAAGATATTTCACAACGAGAGTGATAGCTAGAGAGATATACAAGGGAACGCAAGATATCTCTAGGGAGAGAGGGTGTGTGTGAGCGACATACAAGAGAACAATGGAGAAATATGAGACCCTGGGAGACAGAGTTTGTGTTTGTGTGTGAGAAAGAGATATTGAAGAGGAAGAGTTGTAGGTTCTCATATCTAAAGAGAGAAAGACATCTCTGTATGAGGGGTGTGTGAGTGGCACACATGGGAATAGTAGAAAGAAATGAGACCCCGGGAGACAAAGTTTTGTGTTTGTGTGAGAGAAAGAGATTCCACATGGAGAATCATAGTTAGAGACACATAGCAGGGAGCGAGATATACTTAGAGAGAGATAGAGTGATGAAGGTCGAGGGAGAGAGTACCGTCAGTGTGTTACGAAGATAAAAGATCATTGTCGACATACAGGTAGCACGAGAGATACCTGAGAGACGATGAACGCATATAGGTCCAGAGAGATAGATCTATATAAGCATGAGTGATAGCTATATGAGACGGATATCTGGATTAAAGGGGATTCAAATATTTAAACTGGAGATCACGACATCGATAATATCATAACGCAAATTGGTGTATCAAACATGCATATTCATTTGAATTTGGGCATACATGTAATGTTATATAGTTTATCAATATTGGTGATCCATAGATTCTTCAATTACAAACAATGCATGGTTTATATGCAATTAATGTCTAAACGGGATTACACTATATGTTGCGTGTGTGAAACACATTATACATGTTTGAGAAGTAAAAAACCCCGCATGAACCCACATTAATTTGAGACAGTTAGCGAGGAATGCATAAATTGGATTTCAACATAAAGTGGTTTCAAATATTTGAAAATCCAAATTGATGGATACAACCTTGTGAATCTGAGATCATGCCATTTGTAAACCATATTTATGTATAAATGGTGTTGTGCTTTTGAAAGTATATATAAAAAAATGATGTATATAGAATGTAATTCTAATTGAAAATGGATCCTGCCCGGAAAAAAATAGAATACAAACGGGATTTGAATTGAGTTGGCACGGTAAACGTGCGCTCTGCAAAATTTGAACGAAGCGGGGAAAGTCGCAGTAACCGCCCGAAACAAAAATCTGCAAGATGGAAATCACTACTGCCTATCCCTGCCACGCAAAGCCTATATGCTGGATTTCTATAGGTTTCGATAGGCGTAGGTTTGTAATTTCACCCAAACGTGACGTAACCGCCTCTCACCCGGATTCATACGTGGTGGGCGCCAAAACACAGTGTGTCCTCGGCTGAAATCGACTCCCTCCCCGATTCATGTTCATACACGGTGGGCACCAAAAACAAACTCTCGTCGGCAAATATTCAGTGTATGCGAGATTACCGTCCTATCCCCAACCGACTAGTGTTGCTGTGATGTAGTAGAAATTTGAAACAGGGGGCTAAGTTTGTAAATTTCCTCGCATTTGAGACAAGCGCGCCCTGAATACATGGTTCCCCCCTTCCTCTCTACCTCCCTTTTCCCCATTCGTACTCCGTGGGCACCAAAACACCCTCTCCACCCCACCCTCCTCCGCCCGCCGCCGTTCGCCACCCCATCCACCGCCGTCCTCCTCCACCATGCCGGAGCTGATACCCCGACGCTGCCGTCCATTACAAGAGATCAACCTCTCTCATCCACGGCTTCGGACCGGGATCCTTGCATCCCGTCCTCTCGCTTCATCCCCGCCGTCGTCCACCTTGCCGGCGCCGCTCCTACGACTGTCTCGTCCACCGCGCCCCGCCGCCACCATCTACCCTCCTAGATCTGCTTCCATGCCGCCGACAGCCATCGCTACCACAGCACCGTCAAATTCTCAGTAGATGCATACACGGCGCCGCACCAGAGGCGGTACTCTTTCGTATCTGCTCAACTTATTTATCGCAGCAAGAAAATAGATCGCCACTACTTTACTCTGATTTCTTGTCTTGGTTGCGAAGTTGCCTTTGTCCGTTTTGCACCTTCAGATCCGCCATGGCACGCTCAACACCATACTCGCAATGCTTATGGTTTTCCCCTTTTATATTCCACACTAGTTAAATCACAATAGACTAAATTTCAAAATTGGGTCAGTCGATTTTCCAGAGCTCGCCAGATTTCGCCGGTGCGATCGAAGGGGCTCGGGTGGGGACGGTGGTTGTGGGGGGCGGTGGTGGGGCCTCGTCGAATGAAGAAAAATCAATGCGGGTGGGGGCGAGGGTGGGGGTGGCAGAGGAACACAGGCGGTGGGGCCGGTGGTTCGGCCGGCGGCACGTGCGGTGTTCTGTATGGGAAGCACAGTATGTTCCTTGTCAGGAAGGGGAGCAAGGACATCTGCAGTCAACAGCTGATAGAGCTGGCCTGTACGTGATCGATAGGCTTTCAATTACTAGCGGCAATACAACATCGTAATTTCCAGCCAGTTCCACTTTCCCGATTTATATATCCTGGTTATGGTGTACCCCTGTTATGTACACTATGATCTGCCTAGTTGCTGTGTGCTCTTGTTATCATGGTTTGGCAATAAACTCTCTATACAGTATATTATGAACCTATCATCTGCCATCTAGCCTTACTTCCGGAGCCTATTTTTTGTGTACTTGTGCCAGATTATATAAATGCACGCACCATATTACAGCACACATGAGCTCTCTCATCAGAATCCAGTGATAGCACACAAGTGTTTACAGGGGCGCCCCTATATAAGAATATCATCTGCATTACAAAGATAATATCACAACTATTTATGTTTTCATGGTTCTCAGATATTATACACAATTACAGTGAATATCAGAATCCGCGCATCAGAAGAATATGTGGAACACTGCAATGACTTACAAAATTGGCAACAAGGCATTGAGTGCCATTCTGGAAGCAATGAAACTCGTACGCTCCCCACCTATTGATTCTTGTTCAGAATATCATCCTAATGACTATTCTAACCTCGAGGAGTCAAAGGCGGATGGCCTGTCCTGTTCACCCATCAAGGTGTCTGTTCTAATTTGGCAAGGTTTTATTGATTGCGCGTATCTTGCATATGTTGTCTTGCATTTCTTCTACTTTGTTGCACCGCCATCTGCTTAGTTTACTCATCATATATGTTGAGATGCCATGCCCATCCATTATAAATACATATTCCATCTGTCATCATACCATGTTTTTCCACTCAAATGTTGTTCTTGTGCATCAGACATCAAAAAGGAAGAGGGTGATTGCCGAACCTGAAGGAGCACCAGCAAAGTCCTTGAAAAACGTGGTGGTGCCGGAGATATCAGACAGCACCCCACTTATATTGGCTGTACAACCAGTGACACAAAACGTAGGACCGACTCCAGCAGACTGTACCCATACTTCACTGGCCACACCACTAGCCCCACCACACAGGACCTGCACTCCAGCAAAAGGTATACCGATTTCATTTGCCATAGCACCAGCTGTACCATAGAAAAAACCCACTCCAGCAAAAAGTACAGCAAGTCCACCGGCCAAAGACCTATCCCAACTGCAGAGATGGCCAATTCCTGCAGATTGGAACCCCATTCCATTTATTCCCAATTTAAAAGACAATGCTTTCAATGTTGTTAGGGACTACGTGCATATATTCCCATCATGGGAAGATTATTGTGAAGACAAACACCATTTTCACATCTTCCTATCCAACTTACGTGTAAGTGCTATTATTCATGGTTATTATTTTCCTGTTTTCTGCTGATTGAACACATCAATGATTTACATTACATTGTTGTAACTAGGCGAGGGTCAATCTGGATAGTCATGACGAGCAAAGCTTGCTTGTGCTTTTCAAGGAAGCGTTGCAGAAGCATCGTTGTTACCTGAGGAAATCACACTTTGATGGCAAGTCTATAAATGAATTTCCGGTGAAGTCTCCTGTGCTAAATTTAGAAGACATTGAATGGAAAAACCTTGTTATGCACTGGTCTCGTTCCCAGGATGAGGTACTGTCTATGAACTCACATGACAATTTGAACTTCTACTTTTCCGCATGTGCCTTACGGATCTTTTGTGCACGAAATCTGCTCGAAGAAGAATTCTGGTTTGACAAGAACGATGGGATATCGCAAATATGTTGCCCGCTGCTTTGCTCTTGTTAGTACCTGTTGTCCTGTATCACTGTACTTGCATACATACCTGGTTCATTATGTGACAGCAGTATGCATGATAGCTTGCTTATCAATTGTTCGCTCCAAATTATCTGATCTGTATGAATGGTTACATTAGTGTAGAATATATCCAATGCCAATGTTTTTTAACTCTGCATTGTTCTTGTAAGTACATGTTGTCCTTTATTAGTGTACTTATAATGACAGGTAGTTGTTCATGTACCATCACTTTGCATCTTATTTTCCTTTGCCCTCCATTTTCTATACATCAGATCTATATTTACTCTTACCATAAAGTTGGTACTGAAGAAGTTTAGTTGTGCATTGCTCTTGGCTGTACCTTTTGCCTACATCGTTGCACTTACATTTATAACTACTTGGTTATGTAGCATCACTCTTCATCTTATCTTAATTGTTCTCCATTTTTCGTATATTATCACATCTATATTTACTCTTAACAAAATGTAGAATAAAGGCAATGCTTTTGAAGAAGATTCTGTGGTAAACTTCTTGAATTGCCCCCCCATCAGCGTGGACAAGGCCTTTATAGAGCCTGTCTTCACCAATAATGTAAGTTTGTCCATCTCAAGCCTTCAAACTTTGTTAGGCATGACTGCAACAATTGTTTATTTTTGGTGTTTGCATCAAATTGCTTGTTTAAAGTTTATTATATGTAGTTCATAAACAAAAGTTTGTCCTTTCTCAATTTAAGTTTTCAGTTGTACAACCAAGTTCCTTCTTCATACCATGTAAATTAAACTATACAGAGGAAGTGATCTTCTTTTGCACTGCATGTATGCTTCTGTTCTTCATCAGTAATCCAGTGGTGTGGTGAACCTACCCACTACAACACAATGTCATATTCTGTAATGTCTTAACTATGAACAATGTCATATCATTCTACTATTATTTAAACCGTCTCTTTATTTGCCAATCTGAAATGGTATAAATTGACAGCACACTAACCATTGATACTTATGAGTTCTTGATTTGTAATCCAGTGGTGTCGTGAAGCTGCCAACTCCTTCACAATGTCATTTCCTGCCATGTCTTGACCTGAACAATACCATATTGTGTTAATGCAAATTTAAAGTGTGTCACTTTATTCATCAGTACGAAATGTGATGAATTGTCAGCACTGATACTTTTATGTGCAAAACCTGTCATCTGTCTGCTTGTTTATCTTTCAGAGTGAGGAAGATATAAGTGTTGAACAAGCGCAGTCTCATCATCTTGCTCAGCTGCTTGCGCTGCAGCTCCCCAGGAGGGCTAACCTTTCTTGAACTCTATTGAAGTGCTATCAGTTTTGTATATTATTTTGTCGGCGTGTTTATTTGCACTGTTGGTGATTTTTGATGCCCAGTGTATGTAATCTGCTGTCTGCTTGTGCTTTATTATCATAGTGGCGAACTTTGATGCCCAGTGGATGTAATATGTCGTAATTTCTTTATTGTATAGTCTAGGTTTTTTCTTATTCACGATGCTGCAGTTATTTTACTATATATATATATCCTATCTTCGCAGTAAACCAGCCAAACCGTAAAATTACGGTACATAATCGGGCCATCATGCAATCACGATGTAGGTTGGGCCTAAAACATGTCGAACAGCTCATGGGCAGGCAGCAGCCCGAAATGAACCCCGACCCATGATTGTGCGAATCAAATCACGGGCTTTTAACTGGCCAAAAAATTGTCTCGGTCCTTGTTTGGCCCAATCAGAAATCGGCTGCAAGCAGGCCGGATGCAAACCGGGCTGTAGTTAGGCCCAACTATATGACGGGCTTTTAACAGGCTGAAATTAATATAGGGCCGAAATGTTAAACGGGCCCTTAACAGGGAAAAACTAATATCAGGCCGAATTACTAAGTGGGCCTTTAGCAAGTGGGCCCAAAAGCATAGTGTCCAGTTGACGGGCCAAATCTGATATGGGCCATAATTGAGCACAAAGCCTCTTAAAGGGTCGGACCTGATCTGGGCCGTAATTTGGCCCAGAACGTGGTAGGCCTTTAACGGGCCGCATCTCATATGGGCCACTATTAGGCCCGGAGCGTGGCAGGCCATTAATGGACCGGATCAAATATGGGCCGACATTTGGCCCAAAACATGGTAGGCAGTTAATGGGCCGGCCTACTAGGGTCCTCAAAATCTTGTGGGCCTACAGCTGGGCCGGCCCATTAATGTCGACGAAATCTCATGGGCCTTTAGCTGGGCCGGCCCATTATGATCCGCAAGAATCTTGTGGGCCTTTACCTGGGCCGGCCCATTACGGCGCACAAAAATCTTGTGGGCCTTTACTTGGGCCGGCCCATTATGGCCCACAAAATCTTGTGGGCCTTTAGCTGGGCCAGCCCATTATGGTCCGCAAAATCTCGTGGGCCTTTAGCTAGGCCGGCCCATTATGGTCCGCAAAATCTTGTGGGCCTTTAGTTGGGCTGGCCCATTTAAACTTGTTGGGCCGTGCCACGTGTCGACGTATCATAGGCGCCTTCTGTCCAGTGAGTGGATGACATCTATCTCAACGATGAGCCGACACGTGTTTCCTCTAGCCAATGATGATTTTACACGTGTAAAATCCCCATTGGTCGGGGCTGTTAACGGGTTATCGGATCCAAAACCCAACCCGATAGCTTAACGGCATTCCGTTACAGTGGATGCCACGTGTCGGTCACCCTTAACGAAAGCACTTCTGTGATGCGTGATTTATCGTCATGGAAGTGGACACTTCCATGATGATAATTTTGGTAATGTCATGGAACACTTCTACGACAGCACAGGTATGACTATCTTGATTATGTCATAAATTTTTCATGGATGTACATGCATGACAAAAAACGCGACCTACTGTGACAAACACGTATCATCACGGAAGTGTATTTTTTTGTAGTGCTCATGGGGCTACTATTCCGGTAGCCCCTAGCCAGTAGCTCCATGGTGCGCAGCGTCTTCCCAGTGAGGAGGCAGTTGTCCGCCTCCTCCTCCTCGGAGCGCTTGACGTACCGATCTTCCTCTTGCTAGCGGATGACCGCCAACGATCTTGCCATTTCATTGGGCGTCCACCAGAGCTGCTCGTCGGTGGCACGCTGGAGCTTATCAGCCCACATCCACACAGCGATGAGGCACCCAGTGCCTTTGAACTTCCTTGCGAAGTACCCGTCTTCGTACACCTCCTCCGCACGACGACACGCCCTCCCCCGAAGCTCCGCCGCCTCCTTTTCCCGGCGGCATCACAGGCTTCACAGGCCGCCTGGTACCTAGCTTCCTCCTCCGCCATCTCCTTGTTGAACGCCACTCGCCTGGCTTTCTTAGCCGGCGGCAGCGACTTCCACAGACAAAGATTGTACTGGCCCCAAAACTAATCCAAAGTTGGGGGCTCCTGCGTAACCTCATACGGCAACGCCTTGGGGTCCTCTTCACTGCTATTCGAGTGAGCGTCCTCGGGGCGCGGCGACTCCTCGTCGGCCTGTGGGCAGACCGGCGGCGCCATGGCAGAGATTTGAGAGAGAGAGACAGAGAAGGAGGAGGATGTAGATGAGAACGCGGGCGGGACGACGTGTGCAAGGTAGTATTTATTGGCGGCTGGAATCTAGATTGACGGGAACAGTACACATCGGTCGCCGGAATTTACTGTAGTTTGAATTACACACGATTCCCGCGGCAAAATCCGTGTGTGAACTTAATAGCTGATGGATTCTAATACAGAACCGTGTCTGATTAATGCCCGCCGCCACTCACCTACCAAACCTCGAGCTGCGAAATAGAGTGCCAATCGTGTGGGGTCCGGTTGTCGTGCCAGATCTTTACATTTTCTTTTATGAACATCAGATATTTATATAATCTGATGATTTTTAACTCGCACACAAGTACACAAAAATATGATTTTTCAGACACTATGTTTAGCCGTTGCATATAGATGTAGTTCAAATTTGAATTACGGTCATTAAATGGATAGAAAATCACTTAAATGTCTTTAAATGGTCAAATGACCCTTAGAATTTTCCAAATTTTCACATGACAGATGTAGTAGGGCACGTTAAACATAGAAAAAAATTAAAGGCCGTAAGAGGAAGCTATCTCCCGTTCGTCATCAAACATGCATTATTCCCTCTCGGAACCATGAGCCTTCTAGTGAGTTGCTCCGGTTTGTGAGGGGTGTGTGTCCAAAGTTTCGTCAAACTGGCCAAATTTTTTAGCACATCATCTTGGTGGCATGACATTACATCAAGCAAGGTTTCATGTTTTTCTGGTCATTTTTTTGGAATTTAAATGCCATGGCACTCCATGCATGTGTCCATGCCGTGAGACCAATATGTTTGAAAATTCCTTCTAATTTACTACACATGGAATTAACTCACACACGAGTACACAAATATGATTTTTCAAACCGTTATGGTTAGCCGTTGCATGTAGATGTAGTTCAGATTTGAATTATAGTCATTAAATGGCTAGAAAATTACTTAAATGTCTTTAAAAGGTCAAATGACAGCTAAAATTTTCCGAAATTTCACATGACAGATGTATTAGTGCATGTTAAACATAGATTTTTTTTAAGGCCGTGAGAGGTAGTTATCTCCCGTTCGTCATCAAACATGCATTGTTCCCTCTCGGAACCACGAGCCTTCTAGTGAGTTGCTCCGGTTTGTGAGGGGTTGTGTCCAAACTTTCGTCAAACAGGCCAATTTTTTTACCACATCATCTTGGTGGCATGACATTACATCAAGCACGGTTTCATGTTTTTCTGATCATTTTATTGGAATTTAAATGCCATGTCACTCCATGCATGTATCCATGCTGTGAGACCAATATGTTTGAAAATTCCTTCTAATTTACTGCACATAGAATTAACTCGCACACAAGTAGACAAATATGATTTTTCAAATTGTTATGGTTAGCCATTGCATGTAGATGTAGTTCAAATTTGAATTACGGTCATTAAATGGCTAGAAAATCACTTAAATGTCTTTAAAAGGTCAAATGACCCTTGAAATTTTCCAAAATTTCACATTACAGTTGTATTAGTGCACGTTAAACCTAGAAAAAAATTAAAGGCCGTAAGAGGTAGTTATCTCCCGTTCGTCATCAAACATGCATTGTTCCCTCTCGAAACCACGAGCCATCTAGTGAGTTGCTCCTGTTTCTGAGGGGGGTGTGTCCAAACTTTCGTCAAACGGGCCAATTTTTTACCACATCATCTTGGTGGCATGATATTACATCAAGCAAGGTTTCATGTTTTTCTGATCATTTTTTGGAATTTAAATTCCATGGCACTCCATGCATGTGTCCATGCCGTGAGACCAATATGGTTGAAAATTCCTTCTAATTTACTGCACATGGAATTAACTCGCACACAAGTACACAAATATGATTTTTCAAACTGTTATGGTTAGCAGTTGTATGTAGATGTAGTTCAAATTAGAATTACGGTCATTAAATGGCTAGAAAATCACTTAAATGTCTTTAAAAGGTTAAATGACCCCTGAAATTTTCCAAAATTTCACATGACTGTTGTATTAGTGCACGTTAAACGTAAACCCCTGAAGTTATCTCCCGTTCGTCGTCAAACATGCATTGTTCCCTCTCAGAACCACGAGCCTTCTAGTGAGTTGCTCCAGTTTGTGAGGGGTGTGTGTCCAAACTTTGGTCAAACAAGCCTATTTATTTACCACATCATCTTGGTGGCATGACAATACATCAAGCAATGTTTCATGTTTTTCTGATCATTTTTTTTGGAATTTAAATGCAATGGCACTCCATGCATGCGTCCATGACGTGAGACCAATATGTTTGAAAATTCCTTCAAATTTACTACACGTTGAATTAACTCGCACACAAGTACACAAATATGATTTTTCAAACCGTTATGGTTAGCTGTTGCATGTACATGTAGTTCAAATTTGAATTAAAGTCATTAAATGGCTAAAAAATCACTTAAATGTCTTTAAAAGTTCAAATGATCCCTGAAATTTTCCAAAATTTCACATGACAGTTGTATTAGTGCATGTTAAATGTAGAAAAAAATTTGAAGGCCGTAAGGGGAAGCTATCTCCCGTTCGTCATCAAACATGCATTGTTCCCTCTCTGAAACATGAGCTTTCTAGTGAGTTGCTACGGTTTGTGAGGGGGGTGTGTGTGTCCAAACTTTTGTCAAACATGCCAAATTTTTGCCACATCATCTTGGTGGCATGACATTACATCAAGCAAGGTTTCATGTGTTTCTGATTTTTTTTATTTTTTGGAATTTAAATGCCATGGCACTCCATGCTTAATTGTGTCATAGCCGTTAGACCAATATGTTTAAATCGCACATAAGTACACAAAATATGACTTTTCAAACCGTTATGGTTAGCTGTTGCATGTACATGTAGCTCAAATTTGAATTACGGTCATTAAATGGCTAGAAAATCACTTAAATGTCTTAAAAGGTCAAATGACCCCTGAAATTTTCCATAATTTGACATGACTGTTGTCTTAGTACTACAAATTTTCTTGTACATTTAAAACACCATCCGTTGCCACTTTACTCCAAATCCATCTTCCACAGCTAATAAAAAATATCCACAACATCACACACAATTTGTTTGTAGGAACCGTTTGCGATGAAAATTTATGGGTCTATTTAAGTCTTCCTCCTTAAGCTTTTCCGGCTCATCTGCTCCAGTGTCGGCAACCCCCGAATCCACGAATCTCGATCCCCATTCCCGAATCCCTTCTTGCAAAGATGACACTGTGGAAACGCTTTGTGAAGGCCTGTACGATGGCTGCGTCCTCCCCGAGCACCGCCTCCTGTGCCGAGAGCGCGGCTGCCTACGCCAAGAGTGTTGGCGCATCTGCATTAAGCGCGGCCGCATCCACCAAGAGGGTGTCTGCGGCAGCCGACAGGGTAGCTGCAGCAGCCAAGACGGCTGCAGCTGCTGCTGCGACGGCGGGTGCAAACGCCGAGAGCGCTCGAGCTGCCGTCCGTGCCGCCGATGTCTCCCTGGCTCGGGTCAAGGCCATCCACGCCAAGATAGAGGACGTACGTGCCAAGATATTCTAGGCCACCTCAGAATCCAACATGCAACCCACGTACGAAAAGGCAGCGGTGGCCATGGAGCACCTGCTTCCTCATGAGATTGCCGAGCAGGAGCTCAAGATGCAGGAGGCGGCGGAGATCAAGGAGCGCCGGGAGGAGGAGTTGCGCGTGGCCGAGGTCGAGGTAGAGAGAAGTCTATCCATCAAGGAATCGGTGGTGGAGTACCAACGCGAGCTCTGGCGCAGCCACTACTACGAGTACTACAACCTTGAGGACGGCGCCGAGGACGAGGACGCGGTCGACTTCAATAGGGGGGACGCAGAATTCACCAACGGAGGCATTTTGCTACCTCTTGAGCTTGCGTTGGTTTTTCCCTTGAAGAGGAAATGGTGATGCAGCAAAGTAGCGTAAGTATTTCCCTCAGTTTTGAGAACCAAGGTATCAATCCAGTAGGAGACAACGCGACAAGCCACCGACTACCTGCACAAACAAACACCAACTTGCAACCAACGCGACAAAGGGGTTGTCAATCCCTTCACGGTTATTCACAAAGTAAGATCTGATAGAGATGTATAAACGGTAAAGTAATATTTTTGGTATTTTTGGTTTATGGAATGGAAAGTAAAAGATTGAAAAATAAAGTAAATAGGAAACTATAATTGTAGACCGAAACTATATGATGGAAAATAGACCCGGGGCCATAGGTTTCACTAGTGACTTCTCTCAGGAAAGGTATTACTATGGTGGGTGAACAAATCATTGTGGAGGAATTGATAGAAAAGCGCAAAGTTATGATGATATGTAAGGCAATGATCAAGAACTAGATGATGCCCCGCACGTTGTTGCGGGAATATTCTGCAATATTTCAATAAGGTTTTTGGTTACACGAAACATCAATATTTGAAATAATAGTTTTTTAAAGTATATAAGAATTTGATGTAAATAGCATAATAGAATGGAATTTTACATGCATACATGGTTGCATGGTGAAGTGGATTTTTAATATGCATAGTTGCATGTTGAGGTGGGCCTTTTTCTATGCATGTTGAATGATGAGGTGGCATGCTTGCATGTTGAGAGAAATATGTTAATGGGGGCTAGCTATTTAGATATAGAAGATATACGCATCATGTCCGTGTCAAGTAGACCGAAATGATTCTACATCTACTACTATTACTCCACACATCGACCGACTCCTACCTGCATCTAGAGTATTAAGTTCACAAGAAAAGAGTAATGCATTAAGTAAGATGACATGATGTAGCAGGATTAACTCAAGCAATATGATGAAAACCACATCTTGTTATCCTCAATGGCAACAATACAATACATGTCGGTTCCCCTTCCGTCACTAGGATCGAGCACCGCAAGATTGAACCCAAAGCTAAGCACTTCTCCCATTGCAAGAAATACCAATCTAGTTGGCCAAACCAAATCGATAGTTCGAAGAGACTTGCAAAGATATCAAATCGTGCATATAAGAATTCATAGGAGATTCAAATAATATTCATAGATAAGCTGATCATAAATCCACAATTCATCCGATCTCGGCAAACACACCGCAAAAGAATTCCATCGAATAGATCTCCAAGAACATCGAGGAGAACATGGTATTGAGAATCAAAGAGAGAGAAGAAGCCATCTAGATACTAGCTATGGACCCGTAGGTCTGAAATAAACTACTCACGCTTCATCGGAGAGGCAATCGTGTTGATGTAGAAGCCCTCCGTGATCGAACCCCCCTTCGGCAGGATGCCGGAAAAGGCCCCTAGATGGGATCTCACGGGTACAGAAGGTTTCGGTGGTGGAAAAGTGGTTTCGTAGTTCCCCTGGATGTTTTGGGGGTATAAGAGTATATATAGGAGGGAGATCTAGGTCAGGAGGTCTACGAGGGGCCCACAAGGTTGGGGGGTGCGCCCTCCACCCTGGGCGCTCCCTCCACCCCTGTGGCCGCCTCATGGCTCTTCTGACTTGCACTCCAAGTCTCCTGGGTGTCTTCTGGTCCAAGAAATATCATCGAGAAAGTTTTATTCCGTTTGGACCCCGTTTGGTATTCCTTTTCTGCGAAACTCTAAAACAAGGAAAAAACAGAAACTGGCATTGGGCTCTAGGTTAATAGGTTAGTCTCAAAAATCATATAAAATAGCATATTAATGCATATAAAATATCTAAAACAGATAATATAATAGCATGGGCCAATCAAAAATTATAGATACGTTGGAGATGTATCACATTTCGCCAGGATAAGCCACTGACGTCTCATCTCACACTAGCGATGCATAGGTCGGCGTGGCGGCAGATTTGTTAAAATTATGCGTACTAAGGCTTTGTTTTTAATGCTGGTATTTTGTTAGAGCAATGTTTAGGTCAATTGACTCAGTTTAATTACTAAAATTGCTCGATTCAGTAAGTGTGGTCTATGTGTTGTACACTCTTTTGTGTGCCCAAATTAGCAAGTGATGTTAAATTATGCAATGACGTACCCGGGGAAATTTCCACCAAAATTTGAATTATCAAACTCATCGCATGCGCATAAAGAATAAGAATCGTTTGCGATGCACACAATCATTGAACGTGAATGGTGTCCGGTGGCACCGTGCGCAAAGTTTCCCTCTGCATTTCCGAATTTTTGGCCTACCGCGAAAATATCTACCCTCGCCCCCTCCCCCTTCCCCACCCCATTTTCTCCCCGATCACAAGTCACACTTCCCCTATTTCCTCCCTCCTTCCTTCCTAAGCTATAGCCGCTTCCTCATTTGCTTCCTCGCTCTCGTCGCCTCGCATCCTACCGCCGGGATCGCCATGGTCTTCTTCAATAAACTCTCTAGCGGTTCCTCCTCCTCCGATGACTCCTTCACCACCCGGGTATGCCTCTCTTCTCTCTCTCGGGCTATGACTTGGAATGAAGGATTTTAACCCGGCGGTCGATTTGAGTCATTTCTTCCTCTTGTAGCTCACTAGGACCATCAGCTACAACGAATGGAGTGGGGTGGCTGAAGATCTGTCTGCTCGTTGTCACCATCAATTTCCATGCGTGAAGCTAGTTGTGTTTGAATCTATGGACAGTGGGAGGAAGTTTCTAGCATGTGCAGAGATGGTTAGACCCTCTTTCGTTCTTACAAATCATTTGTTAGATGTGATTCGGACACTGTCACGGTCCCAACCCATTTATACCACACCTTCAACCAAACGCATCCTAAGACAGTGTCACAGTTTGTACCTAGTATCTAAAAATGTTGCCATCTCATCAGCGGTGCTATTAGAAAATTATTTGGTACCACTTCAGCAGTTTGTGCAGCCAACTTTGGTCCACACATTCGAGCAGCCAAGTAGTAAAATACTAAATCTTTATGGCACGAAGGAATTGGGCATCGGAGCAACTTGGTGCTCCGGAGTCTGGGTCCCTGATTTTTTTCCGTTGCATCAGCTCGCCAGTGCAGGGCACCGGTGTGAGATGTAGCAACAGTTGTCTTTACATCAGTTTTGGCATACATAGTGGACGGCCTTAGTGCTATTAGGTCTATGTTACTAAATTTGTGCATGTACACACTTGTTAGTATCAATTTGCTGTCATCCAAACATTGTCGCTATGCTGTTGCAGTTATATTTACCTTCCTCATAAAATGTTCAATTTGTTATCTATAGTTACTAGTACATATGCCCGTGCGTTGCAACGGGATAATAAAATTATATACCTCTAGCTCAATATAAGAATGGATCAAGACCCCCACATGTCCGTATTCTCTAGTTCAACATGGCACCCTTTAATTAGGGCCAAACCAGTGTATTCTTTTTTATTGACATGTGCCTATAATTTGTTTCAATTATAATTAACCAGCATATTCTTTTTTATTGCCACATGGAAGCTAACATTGTGTCGGTGTACTAGAGTAGGGGTACCCTAGTACCCCGAACTCGTGCACGGGCAATCGCAGCATCCCCGCGGCAAGGCTTGCCGGGTGACCACCGAGACCCTCCGCGGCTACTTTGAAGACCATTCAAGAACAAAGTACTCAAGACAAGACCCCGGCAAGAGGAGCTTGCCGGGAAGAAGTCAAGACCCCGGCAAGAGGAGCTTGCCGGGAAGGCCATCAGAAGCATCCCAAGGCCCCGGCAAGAGGCGCTTGCCGGGAAGGCCGTCCAAGGCATTCCAAGGAACTTACCGCGGCGCGCTACGCGCCCCGACAAGGCCCGGTGAGCGACAAGCTCCCGGAAGCGACAAGTCGACGGCCGCGGCAAGGCGCTTGCCGCGGCAAGCCCCCACTCCACGCCCGCGCTCCAGCACATCCACCCACGTGTCGCTCCGGGGCCCCTCCCAAGCGCACGTGGCGGGAGGCTGTGCAGCTAGGGGCGTGCGGTGGCACGCAGGCGCTGACAAGACAACCATCGTGGCAAGACGGTGGCGTCCCTAGCGGTCCCTTTCGGTGCTGTCTAGGCGACACAGACGGGCATTTAATGCCCTTGTCCCCTGCCGTCAGGGTTAGGTATGATAACACTGTAGCGGGTAGCTGTGCCTACTACAACACCTAGCTGTGCCTACCCACGGCACCCTTTCCACTTTTGCCCTCTGTTGCCCTATGTCGGTAACCCCTTGAGCATATAAAAGGAGGCCCGGGGCAACGTAGAGGGGGGTCAGCCGTTCTGAGAGCCTTCGAGAGGTTCAGCAATTCCACACACTCACGCTCGGTCTCGCTCCCGAGCTAGAAATCAATACCAAACCACAAAGCAGGAGTAGGGTTTTACGCATCCGTGCGGCCCGAACCTGGGTAAATCGCTCGCGTGCTTCGCCTCGATTTACTCCTCGCACGACCAACCGCTCGCGTGCTTCGCCTTCATCTGCTCTTTGCGCAACCTCCGCCCCCCGCCGAACCAAAAGGGACCCGGTCCACCGGTCCCATAGGTGCCCGTGGATCAGAAACCCCGGCATCTCTGGCGCGCCAGGTAGGGGGCGTCGAAGTTGTGTGAATCAGATCCGGCGTTCTTGCGAGCTAGATCTTTTTCATCTTCATCAACATCAGATCCGGCGTCCTCTCGGGCAAGATCTTCATCTTCTTCATCGATCTTCGCCATCTTCATCAACATGCCACCGAAGAAGAAAGTTTCGGAGGCAGCTGCTCCATCCGCGCCAAGCCACCCACCGCCGGAGCAAACGGATGGTGGGGCAGGCGCCGGCGGAAGGGCACGTATCGATGAGGGAACTCACGGTGCTGCCAGGTCCCAGGGCAAGGCGGCGCTGCCCATCGGCGGCGTGGCCGGCTCCCACAACGACCGGGCGCACTTCAAGACCTCGGCGTCCGTGCATGCACCGCGCCCATCTCAGGAGGCGCGGGACCGGCAGCGTCATGGTACTCACGGTACCATGCGCTCGCTGGATCCGGATCGCGCTGGTGGATCTCGGAGCGCCCAAGACCACCATGCGCGTCAACACACCCGGAACAGATAAGTTGCCAAAGCCTGAGCAACCAGATCTCTAATTTTTAAGCTATTCCCCGTGGATCGGCTCACTTGGTATGGGAAGCCTGTGCGCGGAGGAGCCAACTCGTGGCTGGCTGCGCCCTTGCGTTGTTTCGAGCTCGCTCAACAACATTAGGTGAGCTGCGGCTGGTTGCTACACTAGCCGCGCCCTTGCATTGTTTCGAGCCTGCTCAACAGCGTAAGTTAGCTGCGGCTAGTTGCTACACTAGCCGCGCCCTTACTTTGCTTCGAGCCCCGCTCAGCAACTTAAGTGAGCTGCAGCTAGCTGCGACGAGGTTTCTTGCCGGTAGCGGCACCGCCAGTTCCGCGCTCAGCGCTCGCGGTTCGGATGCCTGCACCGGCAAGTTCCCTATAAGCGTGGGGTAAAAACATACAAAGTTGACGCCGAAATGGGAAGGCCCCTACCGGGTGAAACGAGTCACTGGGCCCGGCGCTGTTCGCCTTGTGACCGAAGATGGCATCCCAGTGAGCAACTCCTGGAACATCGAGCATCTTCGTAAGTTTTACCCGTAAGGCGCGGTTGTCGGAACCCGTTCCGGCAACCACCTCTCGTACAAAGTCTTGCCGCTGTTGCATGTAATCCTTTGTACGAGGCCGGGTGCAGATCCCGTGCGCAAGTAAAGCTCGCGTGCTCCACGCATTTTGTCGATTTTATGCTTTCTATTTTCTGGCATATATGATCTGACATTTGTGCAGCACCAGCCCCGCGGTAAGCGATAACGAGCCGCAAGGCTCTATATCTTTATTTTCTCTTCTTTCTTTTCTTCCTTCTTCCAAGGAAAGAAAGGATCCCTCGCCCACAAGTTTCCCGGGGGGGAAGGGAGAAGAAAAGGGTATGGACCAAGCGTCGTTCAAGAATTTCATCTTGCCGGGAAGCAAACGACAGAAAAGCTAAGTTGCCAAAGTTTGAGCAGCCAATTGTTTAAGTTTCAAGTTATCTCCCTTGAACGACTGCACCTTGTATGGGAAACCTGTGCGCGGAGGAGCCAACTCGTAGCTGGCTGCGCCCTTGCGTTGTTTCGAGCTCGCCAACAACATTAGGTGAGCTGCAGCTAGTTGCTACACTAGCCGCGCCCTTGCATTTGTTTTGAGCCTGCTCAACAATGTAAGTTAGCTGCGGCTAGTTGCTACACTAGTCGCGCCCTTACTTTGCTTCGAGCCCCGCTCAGCAACTTAAGTGAGCTGCAGCTAGCTGCGACAAGGTTTCTTGCCGGTAGCGGCACCGCCAGTTCCGCGCACAGCGCTCGCGGTTCGGATGCCTGCACCGGCAAGTTCCCTAAAAGCGTAGGGCAAAAACATACAAAGGGAGGAGTCAAGTAAAGGGAATAACATTGCAATGCCTACCCAGAAGAAAGTTATATTACAAAATAGCTTGTCGCAGCTCTAATAAATGTTTTCTATGACATAGCTAGCAGCGACAAGGAAAGAAGGAAGCCGGCGGCCTAGTCGACGCGGTCGCCCTCAACCCTCTTGATCCCGCTCACCTTGTCCACAATGGGTGCGACAAGGGCCTTGAGCTCTTCCTGATCGATATCAGGCGGCAAGGATCTGAGGACGTTGTGGAGGCGGAGGCCTGGATTGTGGAAGGCCACCTTCATCAACACCTTCTGAAGGGCTCCCGCACAGATCTCACGCGACTCGTCGGCCAGCCACTTTGGGATCTCATCCCGGAGCCGCTGGAGCGCCGTCGACATGCCATGGAAGAACATAGTGAGCTTGGCGCTAGGTTGGAGGTTCTCATCGGAGGAGTACCCGAAATCCTCCACCCCCAGCTGCGCCAGCTCCTTATCGATGTCCCCGGCGGCGTTCACAAGGCTCTCCGTCCAGTGCTCCACCGTATCCCTAAAGGCGTTTTGGGGGGTGGCAGCACTCTCCAGCAACGCCTTGTCGGCATCGATATCCTTCTTCAGGGCTGCCTCCCGCTCCTTGGCGCCGTCCAGCGCCTTGGTCAAAGCGACCAGCCTCGACTCAAGGGCGGCGTTGGAGTCCTTGGCGGTGCTGAGCTCTTCGCCATATGCTTTGCGGTCTCCAGCTGCACCACCTTCATCTCCAGCACCTTTTTGGCGGCCTCAGCAGCGGCGGCAGCGTCCTCTGCTTGTTTGAGGGCTCCGCCCAGCTTCTCCTCGCGCGCGGCAAGCTCCTCCTCATGAGCGTCGAGGTTGACCTTCCGCTGCGCCTGCTCACCCTCTTCCGCGGCTAGCTTCACGGCGGCAAGTCGCTGTAGCTCCTCGGCTTCGGCCTTCTCGAGGAGGAAGGCCTTCTTCGCTTCAGCGAGCTGCTCCCGCTCCTCCGCCAGGGATCGGAGAGCTTCCCGGTGGAAACCCCCGAGCTCGTCTGCGCGCTTCTCAATGTCTGCTCCTGCCTTCGCGACAAGCGCCTCGCGGGACTCCAGCTTGGCTTGTCGCGCGCGGTAGAGCGACATCAACCTGCGCAGCAGCCGCTCCTCTTCGGGCTCGTTGCTGCTGCTGCTCGGCGCGTCGACCAGCTTCAGACCCGCGGAGGCAAGCACTTCCCCGTCAAAGACCTCCCCCTCGATCGGCGCCCTGGAGCTTGACGCCCAGGGGAGGTTGATGAAGACGCCTTCGCCGGCTTTCAAGTAAACACCCGGCTGGGGCTCCTCGGTGCTTGGCGCTGCGGCCTCGGCGGGCGGGTCGGCGGTCGGTGCAGCGCCTAGCGCTCCTGCGGCCTCTGGGCCGTCAGTACGATCGCCAGATCCCTCGCCAGCCGCCGCGGCGCCAGCCTTGGCGGCCTCGGTACCGGCGGCGTCGCCACCACCGGCTACGTCCTCGGCGGCGACCTCGATCTCCATCTGCTCCGCAGCAGATGGATCTGACGGCCGGCAAAAGGAAGAAGAGTCAAGCAAGGTCCAGCCAAAAACTCAAGAAGATCAGAAGAAGAAGAACCCAAGGGAAGTTTTGAAGCAAGAAGATTACCTGCGCTGGGCTCGGTGGCCATGGTCTCTGCCGCTGGGTGGATGCTGGTGCCGTCCCTTGGCGGAGAGCTTCCCCTTGCCGGAGAACCACCCCCTGCCGGAGAATCTCTTGCCGGAGAATTTTCCCTGGGCGGCGTAGCTGAAGCAGATGGCATGCCGGGGGCTGTCTCCGGACGCTCCTGGTGAGGCTGCTCTGCTCCTTCACAAGGCAACAAGCAGATATCAGCAAAGACAAGTACCCATGCGCGCCTCATCGCGGCAAATAGTTCACACACTTACGCTGGGGGCTGCCATGGAGGAAAGTCGCCAGGTCCGGCAAGGTTGTCTCGGGCGCGCCACCTGCTGTCGCAGTGGGCGCGTCCTCGATGATAACCACCGGGGCCTTAGCTCTCTTTGCCGCTCTCTGGGCCAGAGTCCTAAAAAGGAGTAGGTTCAGGGAAAAGCAATTGAGAAACAAGAACAACAGCAAAAACCAAAGAAATGCAAGTGCAGCAAGAGAAGCTTACTCTTCTTCATCCTCCTCGTCGGAGCTCAGCGCGGAGAAATCGAAGCCCGGCGCGCTCCCAGAGCGAGGAGGCGGAGGAGAAGCTTCCCTTGGCCGCTTAGCGGGAGCAGTGGTGGCGGTCTGAGAAGACCCCGCTCCGGCTGTCGGCGCGGCACGGGAAGCGGCAGGGACCGAAGCGATGGTCCGGCTGGACCCCGCTCCAGTTGCCGTCGTAGCATGAGGCGTTCCCGCGGCAACGGTGTTTGCCGTGGTCGAGCGCGTCACGTGGCGTGGCGACTGTCGACCCACTTGCCGCTCCGCCTCATCGCCAACCTTGCGGAGACGCCTTCTGGGCGGCGTTGGGGGCTCTGCTTCTGGTGGGCTGTCCGGAGGCAAGGAGGAAGAGGAGTCGATTTGCCGCGAGCTGCCCGTATCTTTGGTAGGCTCGCTCGGCTCAGCATCTTGCCCGGTAAGCCCCTCCTCGCCGGCAGGCTCCCCTTGCTCGCCACAGCTCGCCACTTCTGCCGCGTCTGCTTCCGCGGTGGTGAACCCAAACTCGCCCGCGGCTGCGGCTGCCGCTGCCTCCTCCAGCCTGGTGGCGATGCGCGCCATCTCCGCGTCAGTGGTGTCGCGGGTGAGGCCGTCCTTCTCGTCGGGGCGGACTGCCACTTCCACCAAGTCGTCGAAGAACTGCTGCACGACCTCGTCGGCAGGTTCCTGCCAAGTTGGCACAATTCCGTGCGAGTGGCATTCCGGCATCATTGCACGAATGCGGTCGAGCGCGGAGTTGTTGCACAAAGGCACGACGCCCCCCGGCAACCTGAACACCTCGGGATGCTGGGGTTCATATCTGAACAGCTCCTGCAGCATCGCATGGAGCTCCAGAACTGTGAAGTTGTAGTTGAGGCCCGGCCGCAGCCTCATAATATCTGCCGCGTTCTTGAACTCCCAAGTTGGCCTCCCCCGCTCTTGCAGGGGGGCGATGCGGCGGCGGAGGAAGTCTGCGCCAACCGCGCCGACAGTGAGCCCGGCATTCCGGAGGCGCAGGATCCTGGTGACGGCGATCCCCAGCCTGTCGTCCTCTGGGGCCAGGTCGCTCCAGTCGTCGCCGCGCGCCACCGGGGTTTGGTGCTGGGCGGTGAAAGGCTGCGGACTCTCCTCGACAATCCAGCACCAATCAGTCCTCCACTCCTCCCATTTGCTGCGGAACTCTCCCTCCAGATAGATCTCCTTCTTGCCGGTCCTCAAGATCCAGGCGATCCCGCCGGATAGAGGCTCTCCTCTCTCTACTCGAGGAGTGAAGAAATGGCGGAAGAGGGCTACGTTGGGAAGAACTCCGACAAAGTTTTCGCAGAGATGCGCGAAAACTGCCACCATCAGAACGGCATTGGGGGTGAAGTCGAGGAGGTGGAATCCATAGGTGTTCATGATGTCGCAGAAGAAATCAGAGAAGGGCGGGCAGAGCCCGCAATAGAAGAACAACGCGAAGAAGGCGTACCCATTTGGGGCAGTCTTACAGGCGGCGGCGGGGAGAACTCTTGTGCGCGGATGCGCGCGCGTCTCCGCCGACCAGAACAGAGAATAGTCCGCCCTCAGCTCCTTCGCGCCGAGCCTGGGGGGGGGAAACGGCCCGTGTCTTCCGCAACGCTGCAAGCCGCTGCGCCTCAGTCGTCTTCACGGTCTTCCCCCTGTCGGCTTTCGGAGCCATGGCGGAAGCAGTGGAGGGGGTCGACGGCGTCGGTGGCACTGGCGACGGGGGAGGGCGGAGCGCTGCGCTCTCTCTCTCTCTCTGCTTTGGGGAGGCGAGAGGGCGGCGGAGATTTCCGAGATGGGGAACGGCAACGGGCGAATGGGCCAACTGCCCCCGCGTCCCCTGCTCTTAAAGGGGGAAGGGGGCGGACGTTCCGCATTTCGAGAGAAGGAACCCCCACGACCTCCCCCACGACGCCGCATTCAACGCGTGCCGTCGGGGGGAGGGTGCGGCGGATACGGAGGAAGATTCGGCGTAACCTAGGCCGCGCGTGCCCGTGCACTGTTTTGGGCCTGGCCCAACAGCGCTCGGCACCGTGTCTGGCCCAGGCCCGGGGGCTCCTGTCGGTGTACTAGAGTAGGGGTACCCTAGTACCCCAAACTCGTGCACGGGCAGTCGCAGCATCCCCGCGGCAAGGCTTGCCGGGTGACCACCGAGACCCTCCGCGGCTACTTTGAAGACCATTCAAGAACAAAGTACTCAAGACAAGACCCCGGCAAGAGGAGCTTGCCGGGAAGGCCATCAGAAGCATCCCAAGGCCTCGGCAAGAGGCGCTTGCCGGGAAGGCCGTCCAAGGCATTCCAAGGAACTTGCCGCGGCGCGCTACGCGCCCCGACAAGGCCCGGTGAGCGACAAGCTCCCGGAAGCGACAAGTCGACAGCCGCGGCAAGGCGCTTGCCGCGGCAAGCCCCCACTCCACGCCCGCGCTCCAGCACATCCACCCACGTGTCGCTCCGGGGCCCCTCCCAAGTGCACATGGCGGGAGGCTGTGCAGCTAGGGGCGTGCGGTGGGACGCAGGCGCTGACAAGACAACCATCGTGGCAAGACGGTGGCGTCCCTAGCGGTCCCTTTCGGTGTTGTCTAGGCGACACAGACGGGCATTTAATGCCCTTGTCCCCTGCCGTCAGGGTTAGGTATGATAACACTGTAGCGGGTAGCTGTGCCTACTACAACACCTAGCTGTGCCTACCCACGGCACCCTTCCACTTTTGCCCTCCGTTGCCCTATGTCGGTAACCCCTTGAGCATATAAAAGGAGGCCCGGGGCAACGTAGAGGGGGGTCGGCCGTTCTGAGAGCCTTCGAGAGGTTCAGCAATTCCACACACTCACGCTCGGTCTCGCTCCCGAGCTAGAAATCAATACCAAACCACAAAGCAGGAGTAGGGTTTTACGCATCCGTGCGGCCCGAACCTGGGTAAATCGCTCGCGTGCTTCGCCTCGATTTACTCCTCGCACGACCAACCGCTCGCGTGCTTCGCCTCGATCTGCTCTTTGCGCAACCTGCGCCCCCCGCCGAACCAAAAGGGACCCGGTCCGCCGGTCCCATAGGTGCCCGTGGATCAGAAACCCCGGCACATTGTCAATAACTTATGGTGTCCCTTATTCTGAACAAGCCGACATAACTCGATGCGCCGGATGCAGAGCAGGCCCAGTATGGGAGTGATCGACCTCAAAGACCCGACCACATGTTGCTAGCCACTCAAACAAACGTGTTCTGCTAACCAATGGTCAGCATAAATATAAAAGACTATAATGCAAAGCGAGATTCGACACTTTTTTTGAACTTTTCAAAAACCGGTAACTATCAAATCCAAATATACATGGCAACATGAACAATTTTCCAAATTACACGCATTTTTAGAAAGACAAACAAAAAATTTGAATGAAACATTTTTTGAAATCCACAAACATTTCTTAAAACATGAACGTTTTATAAAAATACGTTTTTTAAGTTGTGAACAATTTTTGGAAATGGGAAAATGTTTTGAACATATAGAAGAAATTTAGAAATTTGTCTTTTAATGCAAATATTATTTTCAATTTTTGAACATATCCCTAAAACAATAATTCTAATTTGTAACATTTTTAAATCTTGAATTATTTTTTGAAAAACCCAAAAAAATTCTAAAAATGGGAATAATATTTTATATTCTGAAAAAAATCAGAATGACAAAAAATTATAATTTCAAACATATTTAAATAGGAACACAATTGTGGAATTCATAACATGAACTACCGAATATACTTGGCAACTTGAACAATTTTCGAAATTATGGACGGTTCTTTTGAAAATTCCAAACATTTTTTAACAAAGCAAGAACAAAAATTTGAACGGAACATTTCCTGAAATGCACATAAATTTCTTAAAGACATGAACCTTCTTATAAAAATACGAACATTTTTTAAGTTGTGACTTTTTTAAATGGGAATATGTTTTAAAAATGTAGAAGAATTTTAGAAAATTTGTTTCTTTAATGCAAACTTTATTTTCAATTTTTAAGCATATCGTTAAAACAAGAATATTTTTCGAATTTGAATTTTTTTTTAAAATGCATTTGTTTAGATGCTGAACAATTTTTAAAATACAAACATTTCTTGAAAAATGGGAATATTTTTGTAATTTATACTTAAATAAATTTTGGCACGACAAAAAAATCCAAATATTTTGCAAAGTAGGAACACATTTATGTAATTTGTATTTTTTATGAAATTTTGAATAAAAATTGAAAAATTACAATTGCGAACATTTTTTTAAAATTTTGAATTTCTGAAAAAATGAATAAAATAGAATTGCAATAGGAACATATAGAAAAATGACCTGCCTAGTCTTGGGCGCCCTGTGTGTAGTTTAAATTAGTTTCTGCATTGAGCGGGAAATATAATTTTTTATTGCTACGTGGGCAGGAAAATATGGGCTGACTTTACTGGGCCATAGGGCGCGCAGCCCATGTACAAAATTTTGCATAAATCGTTTTTCCTTTGCCAACAGATGGAGTACGAAAGTTTAGTACCACCTCGGATAGAGGGCAAAAATAATCTTTTGACGGTGAACGGATGAAAAAATCAGAGAAACGCACCTTGCTTTATTAGTAGGTATAGACATGAGTAAGAACTTGTAGCGTTGTTGTAGTTAATTATAGCTTCTGATGTTTTAGAATTTGGTTGTTGTCTCAGTAGCAATTAATTCATTTGCACATTGATCTTTTTGAGAAGATATGTCATAATTAACCTCTTTCTCCAGTTTTCCAAAATAAGTATTGGTGATTTTCTATGTTTCTATTAACCCATTTCCCCTACAATTGTTACTGATCTAGTTTTAAATATTATAGGATGAATGTAAGTGTTCTTACTTGGAGTGGGTTGATCAAGAGTGGCCACAGTCTTTGAAGATGTGCCTAGCAAAGCTCTGGAGCATGTATGAGGAAGGGAACAGAGGTAGGCTTAGAGAAAGTGTTGTCAACGTTGAAAAATATTTGAAGATGCGGGATAAAAAGAGGAAGGTGGAGAATGAGCTCAGATTTTTTTAATCAGACTTTGCTAAGATGGTGTTGGTGAAGGAGGAGGCACTTTCCCAGTTGGACAGTGCAAAACAGGTTCTTACTGAACTGAAAGCAGAGGTGGATAAGACGTTTCTGGATGATCTCGATTAGGGAAATGTATATATTGTTCTAGTATTGTTCTTATGAAGTTGAACTAGCTATATGATGTAGTGTGATGTTTTCAGGTAGCTATCGTACTGTGATGTTAAAATATATTTATGTGCCTGATATGAAATTGGAAATAGTTGTTCAATATGAAATGTGAATTTGCGTAATACGGAATTATTAATTATAAACTAATAAACCTGCTAAATGGGTCATGGAACTTTGCAAACGGTTCTAGCAGTAAAAGCGCTTGTGATGGATAGCCCAATGCCACACAGTTTTCTTCATCAAATCGTGTGTGATGTAGTTGATAAAAGCAAACGGTTAACCAAGGCAGAGCGTGTGTGATAGTTACAACTTTCACACACGAGCCTATACATAAAACTGTGTGGGATGTACATAAGAACGAAAACGTTTTCCCTGGATTGACTGTGTGGGAAGTACATAAGAATGTAAACGTATTCCTTGAATTGACTGTGTGTACTATACATACGAACGGAAATGTTTTTCTGGGATTCACCGTGTGGGATGTACATACGAACGGAAACAATTGGGTTTCGATGCCTCGCCCGATTGGACACGATCTCATTTTGCCCCAGCCTATGTGCTAGGAGGGCCTATCCCCGACGGTTTCTGGGTCGTGTGGGAAGGACCCCCCTACCGCCCACACTCACTTGGCGACGGTTCCAAATGCCATCACGGAAAGGGTTAAAAACCGTTTGTATAACACTGACACGTACTAGTGGAGCTTCATGATGAACTATAACGTGCAAGGGATGGAGATGATCCCAGAGTTGTTCACAGTGCTTGAGGCCGCAAAGGTATAAATCAAGGAGTATCAAGTGGTGATGGTTAATAAGACCACTGGTTTCAAGAAGGGCAAGTGTAAGAAGGGAAACTTCATGAATTGCAAGCCAGTTTCCGCTCCAGTGAAGAAACCCAAGGTTAACCAAACCCGAGACTAAGTGCTTCTATTGTTAGGGGAACGGTCACTAGTAGCAGAACTGTCCCAAATACTTGGTAGATAAGAAGGCTGGCAACTTCAACAAAAGTATATTTGATATACGTGTTATTGATGTGTACCTTACTAGTACTCCTAGTAGCACCTGGATATTAGATACCGGTTTAGTTGCTAATATTGGTAACTCGAAACAAAAGCTGCGGAAAAAACGGAGACTACCTAAGGGCGAGGTGACGATGTGTGTTGGAAGTGTTTCCAAGGTTGATGTGATCACCATCACATGCTCCCTCTACCTTCGGGATTCATGTTAAACCTAGATCAATGTTATTTTGTGTCTGCGTTGAGCATGAACATGATGAGATTGTGTTTTTATTGTGATGCGGTTATTCATTTAGTCAGAGAATAATGTTTATTCTGTTTACATGGATACTACCTTCTATGGTCATGCACCCAATGTGAATAGTTTATTGAATCTTGATCGTAGTGATACACAGGTTCATAATATTGATGCCAAATGATGCGAAGTTAATAATGATAGTACCACATACTTGCGGCAATACTGCTTAAGTCATGTTGGTGTAAAGCACATGAAGAAACTCCATGCTGATGGAATTTTGGAGTCACTTGATTTTGAATCACTTGACACATGCGAATCATGCCTTATTGGCAAGATGACTAAAACCCCGTTTTCTGGAACAATGGAACGGGCAAGTGATACGTCTCCAACGTATCTATAATTTTTGATTGTTCCATGCTATTATATTATCTGTTTTGGATGTTTAATGAGCTTTAATATACCTTTTTATATTATTTTTGGGACTAACCTATTGATCGAAAGCCTAGTGCAAATTGTTGTTTTTTGCCTATTTCAGTGTTCCGCAGAAAAGGAATATCAAATGGAATCCAAATGGAATGAAACCTTCACGAGGATCTTTTTTGGAACAAACGTGATCCAGGAGACTTGGAGTGGACATCAAGGAAGCAGCGAGGCGGCCACGAGGTAGGGCGGCGCGCCCCTCACCCTCGTGGGCCCCTCGCAGCTCCACCGACCTAATTCTTTCGCCTATATATACTCTTATACCCTGAAACCTTCGGGGAGAGGAACGAAACACCTTTTCCACCGCCGCTACCTTCTGTACCTGTGAGATCCCATCTTGGGGCCTTTTCCGGCGCTCCGCCGGAGGGGGATTCAATCACGGAGGGCTTCTACATCAACACCATAGCCTCTCCGATGATGTGTGAGTAGTTTACCACAGACCTTCGGGTCCATAGTTATTATCTAGATGGCTTCTTCTCTCTCTTTGGATCTCAATACAAAGTTCTCTTCGATCTTCTTGGAGATCTATTCGATGAACTCTTTTGCAGTGTGTTTGCCGAGATCCGATGAATTGTGGGTTTATGAACTTGATTATCTATGAATGTTATTTGATTCTTCTCTGAATTCTTATATGCATAATTTGATATCGTTGCAAGTCTCTTTGAATTATCGGTTTAGTTTGGCCTACTAGATTGATCTATCTTGCAATGGGAGAAGTGCTTAGCTTTGGGTTCAATCTTGTGGTGTCCTTTCCCAGTGACAGCAGGGGAAGCAAGGCATGTATTGTATTGTTGCCATCGAGGATAAAAGGATGGGGTTTATATCATATTGCTTGAGTTCATCCCTCTACATCATGTCATCTTGCCTAATGCGTTACTCCGTTCTTATGAACTTAATACTCTAGATGCATGTTGGATAGCGGTCGATGTGTGGAGTAATAGTAGTAGATGCAGAATCATTTCGGTGTACTTGTCACGGACGTGATGCCTATATTCATGATCATTGCCTTAGATATCATCATAACTATGCGCTTTTCTATCAATTACTCGGCAGTAATTTGTTCACTCACCGTAATGCATGCTATCTTGAGAGAAGCCACTAGTGAAACCTATGGCCCCAGGGTCTACTTTACATCATATAAGTTTCCGATCTACAATTCTAGTTTACTATTTATTTTGCAATCTTTATTTTCCAATCTATACCACAAAAATACCAAAAATATTTATCTTATTATCTTTATCAGATCTCACTTTTGCAAGTGGCCATGAAGGGATTGACAACCCCTTTATCATGTTGGCTGCAAGGTTATTTTTTGTTTGTGCAGGTACTAGGCGATTTGCGTGTAGTCTCCTACTGGATTGATACCTTGGTTCTCAAAAACCGAGGGAAATACTTAAGCTACTTTGTTGCATCACCCTTTCCTCTTCAAGGGAAAACCAACGCATGCTCAAGAGATAGCAAGAAGGATTTCTGGCGCCGTTGCCGGGGAGATCTACGCACAAGTCAAGACATACCAAGTACCCATCACAAACTCTTATCCCTCGCATTACATTATTTGCCATTTGCCTCTCGTTTTCCTCTCCCCCACTTCACCTTTGCCTTTTCTTCGCCATCTTCTCGTATGTATCTTTGTTTGTGTTTCCATGTACCTTCTATTTGCTTGCATCTTTGCTTGCTAAAAATCTATTGATATGGATCCACTTAAAGTGTTCTACTTGGATCATCTTCGATCCTTATGCGCTCGTGCTGAAACCCCAACTAGCCTAGTTGATGGGAAATCTTTAGATGAGTATGCTCATTTTGTGCGTCACCGTTTGTCTGAAAAAGGGAGACTCTTATGGGATCAAATAAACAGATTGTTGTGTTATGCTTGGAATCTTTGTGAAATTTATGATTTTACTTGTTGCTCTAAGAACCCTAAAAACACCTCCCCTACTACCTATGTGAGTTTAATGATAATGAAATCTTATCTTCTTATGCAAAGGGTGTTTATAGTTACTACGATATCGAACAAATTGAAGAATTTGTTGTTTTTAAGGGTGCTTATGAAGTTGCTTCTTTGATTGAAAAGTATGATATTACTCGCTACGAATCTGAAATTTTTGACATACTTAAATATTTCTATGAAAACTATGCTCATAATGTCTATGTGAAAGAATTTATTGAAAGAATGAATGTTGCTTGGGAAGAAAATAATGATATGCATGAATCTATAGATAATTATGATTCCGATGATTTGATTGAAATATCCCTTGATGAACATGATTCTTGCTATTCTTGTGGCCATGATGCCAATATTTATGAAGATGAGTTTTCTATAGTTCCTTATGTTAAACATGAGATCGTTGCTATTGCACCCATACTTGATAGTTACTTCGATGAAAAGTATGATTGCAACAATGTTATTATAAATTCTCTTAATGGAAATTGTGTTAATGATATGCAAAACCTCAAGCTTGGGGATGCTAGTTTTGCTATGACTACTATTTGTTGCAATGATCATGATTGGGGTGATTCTTCTTATGATCTTGAAAATTTATTTAAGCCCCATGATGAATATAAGATTGATAATAATGTTTGCAATATTGAAAGTGGGTTTGGAAGAGTGCAACTTTAGATCCCACGTATTTGGAGAATGTTCAATCTTATGCAATTTTCTATAAAAGTGGGTTTGGAGAGGTCATGACTTTAGTTAATGTTAATCCCACTATTTTGGAAGAGTGTCAACTTGGCATGCATGTGGATCATGTTGAAAATATTTTATGTGATAGCTATTTTGTTGAATTTTCTTATGATCCCACATGTAATTATTATGAGAGGGGAAAATATGATTTTAGAAATTTTCATGTTACTAAATTACCTCTCATTATGTTGAGATTGCTATCGTTTCTTTCCGCTTCCTTGCATATGCTAGTTTTTTGCTTGCTATGATAATTTGTTTGCCTATAAGACGCCTATGCATAGGAAGTATGTTAGAATTAGATGTGTTTGTCACATGTTTCATGATGCTCTCTTTGTGCTTCAATTCTTGTCTTTCATGTGAGCATCATTGAAATTATCAATGCCTAGCTAGGGGCGTTAAACGATAGTGCTTGTTGGGAGGCAACCCAATTTTATTTTTGTTTCTTGCCTTTTGCTCCTATATAGTAATAAATAAATAATATATCCTCTGTTATGATTGTGTTTTTCATGTTTTAATTAGTGTTTGTGCCAAGTAAAGCCTTTAGGATCTTCTTGGATGATTGTTATTTGATCCTGCTGAAAAAAAACAGAAAGTATGCACTCACGAGAATAATTTTCATTTTTAACCAGAGAGAGATAAAATACTGATTCCAGCTGCAGTAGGTCAATATACAAATTATTTAGGATGTCCTAATTTCTCAGGATTTTTGGAGTTACAGACGTATTCGAAACCTACAGATTACTACAGAATGTTCTGTTTTTGACAGATTCTGTTTTTCATGTGTTGTTTGCTTATTTTGATGAATCTATGGCTAGTATCGGGGGGTATGAACCATAGAGAAGTTGGAATACAGTAGGTTTAACACCAATATAAATAAAGAATGAGTTCATTACAGTACCTTAAGGTGGTGATTTGTTTTCTTATACTAACGAAGCTCATGAGATTTTCTGTTGAGTTTTGTGTTGTGAAGTTTTCAAGTTTTTGGGTAAAGATTTGACGGATTTTGGAACAAGGAGTGGCAAGAGCCTAATCTTGGGGATGACCAAGGCACACCAAGATAAAATTCAAGTACAATCAAAAGCCTAAGCTTGGGGATGCCCCGGAAGGCATCCCCTCTGTCGTCTTCGTCTATCGGTAACTTTACTTGAGGCTATATTTTTATTCACCACATGATATGTGTTTTGCTTGGAGCGTATTGTATGATTTGAGTCTTTGGTTTTTTTAGTTTACCAAAATCATCCTTTCTGTATACACCTATTGGGAGAGACACACATGAATCGGAATTTATTAGAATACTCTATGTGCTTCACTTATATCTTTTGAGCTAGATAATTTTGCTCTAGTGCTTCACTTATATTTTTTAGAGCACGGTGGTGGTTTTATTGATCTCTCATGCTTCACTTATATTATTTTGAGAGTCTTTTAGAACAGAATGGTAATTTTATTTGGCTATAAATTTAGTCCTAATATGATAGGCATTCAAGATGGGTATGATAAAAACTTTCATATAGAGTGCATTGAATATTATGATACTTGATAGATGTTTTGAGATATAAAGGTGGTAATGTTAGAGTGATGCTAGTTGGCTAATTGTAAAATTGAGAAATACTTGTGTTAAAGTTGGCAAGTCCCGTAGCATGCACGTATGGTAAACATTGGGTGAAAAATTTGAAGCATGGAGTGTTCTTTGAGTGCTTTCCTTATAAGTGGCGGTCGGGGACGAGCAATGGTCTTTTCCTACCAATCTATCCCTCTAGGGGCATGTTTAGTAGTACTTTGCTTCGAGGGCTAATAAACTTTTGCAATAAGTATATGAGTTCTTTATGACTAATGTGAGTCCATGGATCATACGCACTCTTACCTTTCTGCAATTTGCTAGCCTCTATGGTACCGTGCATTGTCCTTTCTCACCTTGAGAGTTGGTGCAAACTTCACCGGTGCATCCAAACCCTGTGATACGATACGCTCTATCACACATAAGCCTCCTTATATCTTTCTCAAAATAGCCACCATACCTACCTATTATGGCATTTCCATAGCCATTCCGAGATATATTGCCATGCAACTTTCCACCATTCAGTTTATTATGACATGCTCCATCATTGTCATATTGCTTTGCATGATCATGTAGTCGACATCGTATTTATGGCAAAGCCACTTTCATAATTCTTTCATACATGTCGCTCTTGATTCATCGCATATCCCGGTACACCGCCGGAGGCATTCACATAGAGTCATATTTTTGTTCTAGTGTCGAGTTGTAACATTGAGTTATGAGTAAATAAAAGTGTGATTATCATCATTATTAGAGCATTGTCCCATGTGAGGAAAGAAGTTGGAGACTATAAAAAACAGAGGCCAACGAAGCCCAAAAAAAGAGGCCAAAGAAGCCCAAACAACAAAAGAGAGAAAAAGAGATAAGGGACAATGTTACTATCCTTTTTCCACACTTGTGCTTCAAAATAGCACCATGATCTTCATGATAGAGAGTTTCTTACTTTTTCACTTTCATATACTAGTGAGAATTTTTCATTATAGAACTTGGCTTGTATATTCCAATGATGGGCTTCCTCAAAATGCCCTAGGTCTTCATGAGCAAGAAAGTTGGATGCACACTCACTTAGTTTGTTTAGATGGGCTTTCATACACTTATACCTCTAGTGCATCCGTTGCATGTCAATCCCTACTCCTCGCATTGACATCAATTGATGGGCATATCCATAGCCCGTTGATTAGCCACATCAATGTGAGACTTTCTCCTTTTTTGTCTTCTCACATAACCCCCATCATCATATGCTATTCCACCTATAGTGCTATATCCATGGCTTGCGCTCATGTATTGCGTAAGGGTTGAAAAGGCTGAAGCGCGTTAAAAAGTATGAACCAATTTCTCGGCTTGTCATCGGGGTTATGCATGATGGGAGCATTTTGTGTGATGAAAATGAAGCATGGCCAGACTATATGATTTTGTAGGGATAAGCTTTCTTTGGCTATGTTATTTTGATAAGACATAATTTCTTGGTTAGCATGCTTGAAGTACTACTATTTTTATGTCAATATTAAACTTTTATCTTGGATCTTTTGGATCTGAACATTCATGCCACCATAAAGATAATCACATCGAAAATTATGTTAGACAACATTCCACATTGAAAATTCTGTTTTTATCATTTACCTACTCGAGGACGAGCAGGAATTAAGCTTGGGGATACTTGATGCATCTCCAACGTATCTAGAATTTTTGATTGTTCCATGCTATTATATTATCTGTTTTGGATGTTTAATGGGCTTTAATATACCTTTTTATATTATTTTTGGGACTAACCTATTAACACAAAGCCCAGTGCAAATTGCTGTTTTTTTGCCTACTTCAGTGTTTCGCAGAAAAGGAATATCAAACGGAATCCAAACGGAATGAAACCTTCGCGAGGATCTTTTTTTGAACAAATGTGATGCAGGAGACTTGGAGTGGACGTCAAGGAAGCAGCGAGGCGGCTACGAGGTAGCGCGGCACGCCCCCACCCTCGTGGGCCCCTCGCAGCTCCACCGACCTACTTCTTTCGCCTATATATACTCTTATACCCTGAAACCTTCGGGGAGAGGAACGAAACACCTTTTCCACCACCGCAACCTTCTGTACCCGTGAGATCCCATCTTGGGGCCTTTTGCGGTGCTCCGCTGGAGGGGGATTCGATAACGGAGGGCTTCTACATCAACACCATAGCCTCTCCAATGATGTGCGAGTAGTTTACCACAGACCTTCGGGTCCATAGTTATTAGCTAGATGGCTTCTTCTCTCTCTTTGGATCTCAATACAAAGTTCTCCTTGATCTTCTTGGAGATCTATTCGATGTAACTCTTTTTCGGTGTGTTTGCCGAGATCCGATGAATTGTGGGTTTATGAACTTGATTTTCTATGAATATTATTTGATTCTTTTCTGAATTCTTATATGAAGATCATCGGGCAAGTCCGGAGTGGATGCGTATAGTGGAGCAACCATTTGGAATAGCTCCAAGTGGAGCGTGGTAGCAGCATCTACAATATGACATAGAGATTTGCGAAGTACATGTGGATCTGAATGTTACAGACTCGTTGACTAAAACCTCTCTCACAAGCATAACATGATCAAACCCTAGAACTCATTGAGTGTTAATCACATGGTGATGTGAACTAGACTATTGACTCTAGTAAACTCGTTGGGTGTTAGTCACATGGCGATGTGAACTATGAGTGTTAATCACATGGCGATGTGAACTAGATTATTGACTCTAGTGCAAGTGGGAGACTGTTGGAAATATGACCTAGAGGCAATAAAAATTGGTTATTACCATATTTCATTATTCATGATAATCTTTTATTATCCATGCTAGAACTGTGATCGGAAACTCAAATACATGTGTGGATACATAAACAATAACGTGTCCTTAGTGAGTGAGGGAGTCCTGGATTAGGGGGTGTTCGGGTAGCCGGACTATACCTTCAGCCGGACTCCTGGACTATGAAGATACAAGATAGAAGACTTCGTCCCGTGTCCGGATGGGACTTTCCTTGGCGTGGAAGGCAAGCTTGGCGATGCGGATATTCAAGATGTCCTACCATTGTAACCGACTCTATGTAACCCTAACCCTATCCGGTGTCTATATAAACCGGAGGGTTGTAGTCCGTAGGCAATCAACTCCGTATACAACAATCATACCATAGGCTAGCTTCTAGGGTTTAGCCTCCTTGATCTCGTGGTAGATCTACTCTTGTACTACCCATATCATCAATATTAATCAAGCAGGACGTAGGGTTTTACCTCCATCAAGAGGGCCCGAACCTGGGTAAAACATCGTGTTCCCTGCCTCCTGTTACCATCCGGCCTAGACGCACAGTTCGGGACCCACTACCCGAGATCCGCCGGTTTTGACACTGACATTGGTGCTTTCATTGAGAGTTCCTCTGTGTCGTCGCCTTTAGGCCCGATGGCTCCTTTGATCATCAACAACGATGCGGTCCAGGGAGAGACTTTTCTCCCCAGACAGATCTTCTTCTTCGGCGGCTTCGCTCTGCGGGCCAATTCGCTCGGCCACCTGGAGCAGATCGAAAGCTACGCCCCTGGCCATCAAGTCAGGTTTGGAAGCTTAAACTACATGGCTGACATCTGCGGAGACTTCATCTTCGACGGGTTCGAGCCACGGCCAAGCACGCCGCACTACCTCGAGGGGCATGATCTAGCTCTGCCCCCGGACAGTGTCCTGGAGGCCGCACACGCATCGGTTCCGACCCCTAACTCGGAGCCTACTGCGCCAATCAAGGATGAGCGGTTGGACGTCACCTCGGGGGCTGCGATCCCGAAAGCGATCGAGCCGAACGCTAGCCCCGCACTCTGCACGACCCGTGACTTCGAGGATCCGGACTCCTCCCCGGACTCCGAACCCCCCGCGCCCCTGCCAATCGAATCCGATTGGGCACCGATAATGGAGTTCACCGCCGCAGACATCTTTCAGCATTCGCCTTTTGGCGACATCCTGAATTCTCTTAAGTCTATCTCTTTATCAAGAGAGCCCTGGCCGGACTAAGGTCAGCGAGGGTGGGATACGGACGATGAGGAAATTCAAAACCCACCCACCACCCACTTTGTAGCCACTGTCGACGATCTAACCGACATGCTTGACTTCAGCTCCGAAGACATCGACGGCATGGACGACGATGTAGGAGACGAACAGGAACCAGCACCTGTAGGGCACTGGAAGGCCACCTCGTCATATAACATATATATGGTGGATACTCCAAAAGATGGAGATGGCGATGGAACAGTGGGGGATGACGCCCCCAAGAAACAGCCAAAGCACCGGCGTCAGCAGCGCCGCTCTAAATCCCGCCAAAGCAAAAACGGTGATTCTGGCATGGGAGATAATACTACCCCGGATAGCGAGGAAGAACACCCACCTCAGCAAGATTCGGCACAGGAAGATGGAGAAGCCAGCCCTCATGAGAGAACGGCAGACCGAGAGGTCGAGGATGATAACTATACGCCTCCCTCCGAAGACGAGGCAAGCCTCGATGACGACGAATTCGTCATACCATCAGACCCCGCCGAACAAGAGCGTTTTAAATGTAGGCTTTTAGCCACGGCAAGCAGCCTCAAGAAAAAGCAGCAACAGCTTAGAGCTGCCCAAGATTTGCTAGCTGACAGATGGACTGAAGTCCTCGCAGCCGAAGAGTATGAACTCGAACGCCCCTCCAAGAGTTACCTGAAGCGCAGGCCACTACCCCGATCAGAGGAGGAAGCACCTACATCACCAGCGCATGACATGGCAGACCGGCCACCTCGCGGCCGCGACAGAGAGGCCTCCCGGCCCTCCACCCAAGCCATGCCCCGACGCCGCTCAACTAAGGCACGGGAAAATGCGCCCGACCTGCGAGACATACTGGAGGATAAGGCAAGACAAACAAGATCGATCTACGGATCGCGCAGGCGCCCTACGGCATGTGACAATTATCTTCACTCCGGATACAACAAATCCGGCCAGGCCGAACACAACAAACATAGCTCTTCCGAGCTGCGTCGTGATATAGCCCAGTACAGAGGTGTCGCACACCCGCTATGCTTCACGAATTAAGTAATGGATCATAAAATCCCAGAGGGTTTCAAACCCGTAAACATCGAATCATACGATGGAACAACAGATCCGGCGGTATGGATCGAGGATTATCTCGTTCACATCCACATGGCACGCGATGATGATCTACACGTGTGACACCCCAAATTTTTGACCTTGTTTTATTAATTAAAATTTTTGCCAGGAAATTAAAACTTTTATTTTCTGGGCTCCCTTTTTATTTTTGAACCATTATCTCCCTTGCTATTATGGAGTTTTTCCCCGAAATGAAAACTTTTCAAATATGTTTTTGGACTTGTTTAAACCTCTCAAGAAAAACTTTTCTTTTATTAGTAGAACTAATTACCTAATTAATTTGCCTGATCTTCATTTTATTGAAAATGGTTTTTTTCAGGTTATGTGGCCATATTTGAACTACAACCCCTTTAAAAATTTATTCAAAAATCCCACCAAAATTTGGAGATGTCATGTGATGTTTCTAAATCACTTTTATACAAAAATATCTTTTATTCATGTAATATTTTGAGCTCTGCATCAATTTTTCTTCTCTGGTCCAGAGTGCAATTTTGCACTACAGCCCATTTAAATATTTCTTTCTGGCCTCCACCAAAATTATGGGATGTTGGTAGTAGCATATGATTCAACATTATGCAAAAACCTAGTGTTGTTCTTTGAAAATTTTGAGTGAATCAACCTCTTTTCCATTCTGGTCCAGCCTTGTGATTTCTTCTGCAACCCTATTTATTTTTGCTCCAGTAACCTTGTGCCTTCTCCTACTTGTAGACAGCCCTACCAAACCCCTAAGTCCAGGAGCATGCACCCATTGGATCAATTTTGGTTCATGAAATAATGCCATTTATCTCCTGTCCAGAGTTGTAGTTTTGCAAAACTTGCACTAACAAGTTTGTGCTTTTCACAAACTAACCTCACCACCCTCTTATTCATCTAAAGAGACTTCTATCTGGAGATTTCGGCCCCTCCAAGAACTGCCTAGATGCCTCTGGAATTTTGACAAACACCCTGTGGGCATGAACAGATTTGGCATGTTTGTAAGTTTGTGTTGTGAACTTTCCCACCTGTCCTAACCAAGTTGTCTAGTGGCTTACTAACGGTCTCTAACCTAGGCCTGTGGTTTTGCATTAGCCGTCTAGCAGTTTTGGTCGCCCTGGCATTTCGTCAAACAAATGCCGTGCACGCCCAGAGCGCGAGCAGAGCACGCGTTTTGCACGTGCTCGCGCCCGAGCCAGCACGCCCCTGGATAAGCTTCCCCGAGCTCATCCTGATCCTCTCCCTCTCGCCGCGTCACGCCAAAGGCCCCGACAGCCCCCCTGGCGCCCTACAGCGCCGCCACAAGAGCTCTCTTGGCGGCATGCCCGCGGCCGCATCCGCCACCGCCATGGGCAGCACGGCCCCGACCACCACAGCGCGCCAGCTCGCCTCCATGGACAGTGGAGCGTTCGTCGGTAGCTCCTGGAGCCGACCAGCCACCGCCACGTCGCCCTGCAAGCTACAGAACGTCGGTTCGCCGGCGACCTTATCCTCGACCATGGAACCGCCATGGATGCGCTATATATAGTACCCCCGAGCTTGTCCAGGCCTCAGGCAACCTCTCTCACTCCCTCATTGACCCTCCCGTAGCAATGGATCGACCCGAGGAGTCATCTTCTTCCTCTCCGGCAACTTCTGCCGCCGCCACTGCCCTGGCCGTTCCGGCGCCACCAGGACCTCCCCCTCTCCACTCTCTTCACCAGGAACTCCCCCTCCCTCTCTTGAGTCCAAAACCCCACTCAATTTTGCTCGGGACTAGCCGCGGGCGAAAATTCACTTTGCCCCTGAAACCTCCTCCGCCGCGAAGCTCGCCGCCGGCAGCTCCCTCCGTCCCCTCCTGCCTAACGACCACCGGGAGGACCGCCCTGGAGTGGCGGATCCATCCCCGCCCTCGGGGCCCCGCGAGGAGCCGCCAATCGCCGGCGACGATCGCCGGAGTTCCGCCTCCGCTCGGGACAGAGGAAGAGGAGGGAGAGGACTAGTCAAACCTGACCAGTGGGCCCCCTGGACCCACTGTCAGTGACCCACCCCGTCGCCACGCGTGTTAAGTGAAAGCGTAAAACCCCAAGTACGTAACCCCTGCTTAGAAAGCGTATTCGTGGCTGAAACGTTTTCTTTTTGTTTTATTTTTAAAAAACAGATTTTGACCACAACTTTGACTGGCTATAACTTTTTAATTATAACTCCAAATGAATTGATTCTTTTTCCTACATCTCTCAAATTCTGTCTAGTTTATTTTAAGATTTATTTGAAAATTTTCCAAACAACTTTTTTGTACTGTTTTTGAAATATGTGTTATTTGCATATTTTTGAAAATAGGATTTTTGAAGAGAAGAAAGCTTTCAAAAGATTTGGAGTGCACCCTGCCTTTCCACACCCTGAAGGCAAGCATTCTGAACCCCGGCATAATATTTTTGGTGTGTTAGTTGACACGTTTATAACACCACCTTATTTCGGAGAACTTGTTATTTCATCTGATATGGTCATTTGCATGGATGCATACTAGTGATTTCCTTGCTGTTGGAAATAATATATACATGTGATGGTAATCATCCTCATGTGCCTTGCATGCATGCCGTAAAGGAACCCGGGAAAGCCTCTGCCTTGGGTAGGCGTGAGCTTGTCGCCGGTCTCCGTCGGGACGGTTATGTCCGGTATGGCATAGTAAGGTATAATGGGTGGTGATTCTGTTGGTTGAAATATATTTGTTATACATGTCATGCAGGGAACTCATAAGCCTCCTGAGTCGGCCATAGATCGAGTCTTGTTCCGGTAAGCCCCATACTTGTTTCGTACTGCCACTGGTCCCTACCGTAGGTGGGGTATGGTTCAGTAAGTTGTTAACCCTTGTCTTGGCACACACCGTACAGAGAGGCCATGGTGGAAGATACCGGTTGTAGCCGGTAGGCATGCCACCTGGTCCAGGGGCATGGGTGTATCCGGTTGGGACCGAGAGGGGGGCACCCCTTAGAGCGCGCGATAGAAATTTGATCCCATGCTACGCGAGGTTGTAGCCTCCCCACTTAGAGTTTTGCTTAACAGGTGTCATGGGTGATTCCAGACACGAGTAAAAGCTGGTGTGTGCAAGTCAGGTGTGTTTCAATTAAAAGACCGTAGACGGAATTAGTCCGATGGACTAAAGGAATCCGTTACTCGTGGGTAAAGAGTACACTCTCTGCAGAGATATTAAACCTATTCGAATAGCCGTGTCCATGGTTAAGGACTACAGTCTGGGATGGGTCAAGTGTCGGTCTTAGTGTCGGCCTTCGGAGGAGAAACTACTAACCCGAATATTGATTATGACTTGTGATATATGATGGTTATGATTATTATTTTGTGATGGACTAACCCGTTGCATTATTTGTATCCCTGGGATGGTTCTACCTCCTGGATATTCATTATGATCATTTATTTTATGAGCCCTTTATGTGGTGTCGCTCAGACGCCCGACTGTGGCATTTCTTTCAAAGCACTTTATGTGGTGTCGCTCAGACGCCCGACTGTGGCATTTCTTTTATAAGCACTTTATGTGGTGTCGCTCAGACGCCCGACTGTGGCATTTCTTTTAAAGCCCTTTATGTGGTGTCGCTCAGACGCCCGACTGTGGCATTTCTTTTAAAGCCCTTTTTGTGGTGTCGCTCAGACGCCCGACTGCGGCATTTTATTTCCACTCTATTACTGCTTATTCATGTTGCATGAAAATAACCTGCTTGCATGCATAAAGGATGTTATATTTATGACTGACGATGTGATCATGGAATTTTTTAGTGCATGATTATCAATTATATTATACCTGTGTTCTTAATGTTGGCGAGTACATTCAAAGTACTCACTGGCTTGTCCCTGGCTATTGTCTTGGCCAGATTTTCTTGCTTGGAGAGGAGCGTGGCGATGACAGCCTCGGGACCTAAGCAACGGTGATAGCAGCCTCGCGAAGATAGGAGTTAACCTGGTCAGCTGTTCCTGTGGGAAATGGAGTCCCATAGACCGTGGTGATCCACAAACCGCTTCCACCCTCAACCACTAGAAACCATTTGATGTACTCATAGGCCACAATGGTCTTGTACTACGCATTTTGTATTTTTGCTTGGAATTTCTGTATCAAGTTGGTGCCTCATCAGCTAACAGTAATCCTGGGGCTGGTGAGCACAACGGCCATTTTCTGGGAATTAATACCCGGAAAACCGGTCGTGACAACACGCCATCAAATACCTCCCGCTCAAACTTAAAGGACTGGCCCGGCATTGGCTTAACAGCTTGCCAGCAGACTCAATCGGTTCTTGGGAGGACCTGGAAGCCGCATTCCTCGACAACTTCCAGGGCACTTACGTGCGACCACCGGATGCCGACGACTTAAGCCACATAATTTAGTAGCCAGAGGAATCGGCCAGACAATTCTAGACATGGTTCCTAACAAAGAAAAACCAGATAGTCGACTGTCCGGATGCAAAGGCCCTAGCAGCCTTCAAGCATAACATCCGCGACGAGTGGCTTGCCCGGCACCTGGGACAGGAAAAGCCGAAATCCATGGCAGCCCTCACGACACTCATGACCCGCTTTTGCGCGGGAGAAGACAGCTGGCTAGCTCGCAGTAACAACTTATCAAAGAACCCTGGTAATTCGGATACCAAGGACAAAAGTGCCAGGACACGTCGGAATAAGCAAAAACGCCGCGTTAGCAGCGACAGCAATGAAGACACGGCAGTCAATGCCGGATTCAAAGGCTATAAATCCGGTCAGCGGAAAAAGCCATTCAAAAAGAATACTCAGGGCCTGTCCAGTTTGGACCAAATACTCGATCGCTTGTGCCAGATACATGGCACCCCCGAAAGACCAGCCAATCACACTAACAGGGATTGTTGGGTGTTCAAGCAGGCAGGCAAGTTAAGGGCCGAAAATAGAGACAACGGGCTGCACAGCGACGACGAGGAGCCCAAGCCGCCGAACAACAATGGACAGAAGGGCTTTCCCCCACAAGTGTGGATGGTGAACATGATATACGCAACCAACATTCCCAAGCGGGAGCGGAAGCGTGCGCTACGGGACGTATACGCGATGGAGCCAGTTGCCCCAAAGTTCAACCCATGGTCCTCCTGCCCAATCACTTTTGATCGAAGGGACCATCCCACTAGCATCCCTCATGGCGGCTTCGCCGCATTGGTTCTCGACCCAATCATCGATGGATTTCATCTCACAAGAGTCCTCATGGACGGCGGCAGTAGCCTGAACCTGCTTTATCAGGATACACTGCGGAAAATGGGCATAGATCCCTCAAGGATTAAGCCCACAAGAACGACCTTTAAAGGCATTATACCAGGTGTAGAAGCCAACTGTACAGGCTCAGTAACACTTGACGTGGTCTTCGGATCCCCGGACAATTTCCGAAGCGAAGAGTTAATCTTCGATATAGTCCCGTTTCGCAGTGGCTATCACGCCCTGCTCAGACGAACCGCGTTCGCAAAGTTCAATGCGGTGCCGCACTACGCATATCTCAAGCTCAAGATGCCAGGCCCTCGAGGAGTAATTACGGTCAATGGAAACACCGAACGCTCCCTCCGTACGGAGGAGCATACGGTGGCTCTCGCAGCGGAGGTACAAAGTAGCCTTCTCAGGCAATTCTCCGGTCCGTCCATTAAAAAGCCAGACACTGCCAAGCGCGCCCGGAGTAACCCACAGCAGGACCGCCTGGCACACTCTGAGCAAGCGTAGCAATGCGGCCCCGACCCCAGCTTCCGCGACATAGCGAAACCAGTACCTCGCGTACATAACTACGCCCTTGAAATACCATGGGCACAGGGGAAGGAGCACAATAACGGCATGCCCAAAATACGGCTTAAAACGTACTAGGGGCTGCCGGATTCTTTTTTTAATTTTTTCTTACTTGAAGGACTCCATACTTCGGACGACCTGTTCGGCAATTCGACTGGCGCACAAACGATGCAAGATCCAGGGAGGCAGACAAGCCATGCCGCATTATGGAACTCCCAGGTGGTCTCTGTTACGAGCGGTATACCTGTTTTAAATACAATTCCGTGGCCTGCCCCTGGTCAGGACATACTGAATAGTCCAATATCTTTTGCTTACCGCACTATTTGTATCGTTCGGCTTTGATAAATAGCCTCTCTATAAACAATGCTTAGCTTCTTGTCTATTTTTTGCATTATCTTCTTTTCACATTTATGTTTATTAAATGACATGATTGCACCCGTACACCATGGTACGGCAAACACGCCAGGGGCTTCAGTACCCCTCATAATGGTGTGAGAAGTCCGTACACTTTCACAAGTGCGGCACCCCGAACTTATAGCACTATATGCATCGGCTCTGAATCATGATTTGGGTCAATAGTTGGGTTTGCCCGGCTCCTATGTTTTGGTGCCTTACGTTCCGCTCTATTGGCTAAGGTAGCACTAGGAGAACCACTGCGATTGTGCCCCGGTTCAGCTGGGTTAAGCACCTCAGTGGAGAAAGCTAAAACTGACTGTCATGATGTGGCGAGAGACCGGTCGCTGTTCGAGAGGTTTTTCGAGTCCCTAAAGGCTTATGCCGCTTCGAGCGAGGAGCTGGCTTTGTCCGGCAAAGGCGTGGATAGCTCCCCAAACTCGGTCTTCCGAACTAGGGGCTTCGCCAAAATTTAAAATTATAGAGTTCTATTGCTAAGTGAGAGTGTTCAAGCATTATAGTCCGATTGCCTGGTTCGTTCTGCTGAGCGCCTCCCTTTAAGGACCCAACTATGGGAAAAAGAGCGCTCAGGTTTATCCCGAACACCCCAGCACTAGTGGCACGGGGGCAGAAGCCGACGACCGGCCATCTCTCAATTTTTGATAAACGGCCGCACAGAAAGTAATATTTTAAATTCAATAAGCATTGCTTAGCGCATATGAACAAGTTTTTAGCGCACAGGATAAACACGAGCGAGTTCATTCAAATATCACATCCTTGGTACATTCATCCGCCACAAGGCAGGCACCTGCAAGAACATCCTTGTAGTAGTTCTCGGGCTTGCGATGCTCCTTCCCCGGCGGCGGCCCGTCCTTCACAAGCTTCTCACCGTCCAGCTTACCCCAGTGCATCTTTGCACGGGCAAGGGCCCGACGGGCACCTTTGATGCAGACGGAGCGCTTGATGACCTCAAGCCTCGGACAGGCCTCCACCAGCCGCCGCACCAGCCTGAAATAGCTCCCAGGCAGGGCCTCTCTGGGCCACAGCCGAACTATGAAGCCCTTCATGGCCTGCTCGGCCGCCTTGTGGAGCTCGACCAGCTGTTTTAGCTGGTCGCTCAAGGGCACAGGGTGTCCGGCCTCAGAATACTGAGACCAGAACACCTTCTCCGTCGAGCTGCCCTCTTCAGCTCGATAGAATGCGGCGGCATCGGATACGCTGCGGGGAAGATCTGCGAATTCCCCTGGAGAGCTCCGGATTCGGGTAAGTAACAGGTAGTTCACTTTTATATTTCTGCTTTGCATAAAGAATGCCTTACCCGCTGCTATCTTCCTCATCTCCTCCAACTCTTGGAGGGCCTTTTGGGCTTCGGCCTTGGCAGACTTGGCAGCCTCTAGGGCCGTTGCAAGCTCAGATGCTTGCGCCTTCGACTCCAGCTCCAAACTCTCATGTTTTTTCATGAGAGCATGCAGCTCTTCCTGCACCTCGCCGACCTGAGCCCCAAGTCTGTCTCGCTCGGTGGCTCTGCGGCCGTTTTCTTTTCGGCCTCAGACATCACCTGCTTAAGGGTCGCCACCTCAGTCGTGGCCCCTACAATAAGCAGTACAATCCTGTTACTCTTTTTTGCAATCAAGCCTTTTTATAGGCACTTTTTCTGTAAGGTATTTCTTACCTTCTTCCTCCTCGAGCCGCCGCTTGGCAAGGCCGAGCTCTTGCTCGGTCCGCTCGAGGTCCTGCTTCAGGACACCCACCTCCGCAGTCAGTGCGGCGGTGGATAGCAGCGAAGCCTGCATACGCATATTGACTCTTTTTTTAGACTCCTGCGAAATTTAATAGATCCTCCATTCGGCTTTTCTTTCCGAACGCCAAACAGAGCATCACGGGCTACTGTCTATGCGGTAATATTTTTACATATTTTTACTTACCTCGGAGCCTGTTAGAAGGCTAGCGCAAGCTTCAGTCAGTCCGCCAAGAGCGGACTGAACCTTCTGGATCACCGTACTCATAATAGTACGGTGCCCCTCGTTGATGGAGGCGTCGTCAAGCACCTCCAGCAGATTGTCCGGCACCTCCGGTTGGACGGAGGCCGCCGGCTCAGAAGGCTTGCTCCTCTTGGAAGGAGTTTGCCTACCGCGGTCTGGAACTGATTCCGGCGTGGTGTCCGGCACAAAGCCGGACTTAGAGCCCTGGGGAGCCTTATCCCCTTCACTCCTGGAGTCCAGGAGGTTGCCTTGCGGCTCCTCCGGGACCACCTCCTCCTGCCCCGGAGCTTGTCGCGACGCCACTTCGGCGTCGTCTGCAGTGCGGGGGGAGACAGCGGGCGGAACTGAGTTCACGTCCGATGAGTCCAGGGAGCCGCCCGATGATTCGTCGAATTCGGCCCGGGGCGGACTGCATAATTACATTCGACATTAGGGAAAGCTGTGCAACAAAGGAACATCATGAGTTACTTTGATATCCGAACTTACGATTTTGCCGGACGCTTGGCCCTGTTTGGCCACTCCTCTTTGCCCTCTTCGGAGTTGGGGGCGTAGTCTGGCGGAGGGGTCTTCCTTTTCCTAGACCCCTCGGCCTCCCCCGTTGGGGCGGCCTTCCTCTTCTCTCCTCCCTCCGCTGGGGGGGGAGAGTTTTCTTCTTCCTCCTCCTCGTTTTCGCGGGAGGAGGGCATCTCGGACTTGTCAGATGACGAGTCCAACACCACCACGTTGCGGGCAGTCTTTCGAGTCCCGTGGTCTTCTTCTTCTTGGCCTTCTTCTCCGGCACCACATAAGGCACCGGAACCAGCAGCTTTGCTAGTAGAGCTAGGGCTGGGTCTTCGGGCAGCGGAGCCGGACAGTTAATCGGTCCGGATATCGCCCGCAAAGCCTGTCAAAGGTAAGGGAGTTTAGATCCCGCATAGAGTCAAACTATGAAAAAAGTTTAACATCCTGTAAAAGGTGTAGATGGCATACCTCGCTAGCGTGACGCTGCGAGCTGTATCCGCGGTCCTCGGAAGTGGATGCGGGAGCCTCGACGCCCTTGAATAGCATCTTCCAGGCGTCTTCGTACGTCGTGTCAAAGAGCCTGCTGAGGGTTTGATGCTGCGCCGGTCGAACTCCCACAGATTAAAATCCCGTTGTTGGCACGGGAGGATCCGGCGGACGAGCATAACCTGGATTACATTAACAAGCCGGACTGGCTTGTTCACCAGGGACTGGATGCATGTTTGCAATCCGGTCACCTCTTTTTCGTCACCCCACGACAGGACCGTCTCTTTCCAGGACATAAGCCGCGTGGGGGTCTGGATCGGAACTCGGGGGCTGCGGTCCATTTCGGATCGCGCGGCTCGGTGATATAAAACCACCTGATTGCCATCCCTTTAGGGTCTCCATGAAAGAGCCCTCGAACCATAGGACGTTGTCCATCTTGCCCGCCATGGCGCCTCCGCACTCCGCCTGGCTGCCACGCACCACCTTGGGCTTGACGTTGAAGGTCTTGAGCCAGAGGCCGAAATGAGGGCGGACGCGGAGAAAAGCCTCGCACACGACGATAAACGCCGAGATGTTGAGGATGAAGTTCGGAGCTAGATCGTTGAAATCCAGGCCGTAGTAGAACATGAGCCCCTGGACAAATGGGTGGAGTGGAAAACCCAGTCCGCAGAGGAAGTGGGGGAGAAATACTACCCTCTCATGGGGCCTTGGGGTGGGGAGAAGCTGCCCCTCTTCGGGAAGCCGGTGCGCGATGTCCTTGGACAGGTATCCGGCCTTCCTTAGCTTCTTGACTTTGCCCTCCGTAGCGGAGGAGACCATCCACTTGCCTCCCGCTCCGGACATTGCTGGAGAAGGTTGAGGTGGGAAGTGCGGGCTTGGGCGCTGGAGCTCGGGTGCACAGGAGATGGATAGGCAAAGGAGGAGGAAGGCGTAGGTGAAAAGGTGGATCCTTGTCCCCTTATATGGGCGGATGCGGTTGTGCGTCCCCACCTGCCTAGTAAAACTCGCTTGCCTCCCAAGCGCCGTGATAAGTGGTGCGGTTGGGTTACCCACGTCCATATTGATGAGAATCCCGTAAAAGGGGGGGGTACACGATCTCTTCTTTGACAAGACGTGCCAAGGAAACCGCCTCGAAAAACACGTTGAGGTGGAAAAGTGAAAACGATTCGAGTGAAGGACTTGGCTGTAGTGTGATGACGCACTGCGGAATACGTCAGTAGATTTGATTTGTGTTAATATTATTCTCTCTACGGCAACATGTGGAAGCTTATTTTGCAGAGCCGGACACTACTCTTGGTGTTTACAATCTTCTATGAAGGACTTGGAGGAGGAACCCGCCTTGCAATGCCAAAGAGAATTTGCGCGCCGGACTCGTCGTCAATGAAGCCTGGTTCAGGGGCTACTGAGGGAGTCCTGGATTAGGGGGTGTTCGGGTAGCCGGACTATACCTTCAGTCGGACTCCTGGACTATGAAGATACAAGATAGAAGACTTCGTCCTGTGTCCGGATGGGACTTCCCTTGGCGTGGAAGGCAAGCTTGGCGATGCGGATATTCAAGATCTCCTACCATTGTAACCGACTCTATGTAACCCTAACCCTATCCGGTGTCTATATAAACCGGAGGGTTGTAGTCCGTAGGCAATCAACTCCATATACAACAATCATACCATAGGCTAGCTTCTAGGGTTTAGCCTCCTTGATCTCGTGGTAGATCTACTCTTGTACTACCCATATCATCAATATTAATCAAGCAGGATGTAGGCTTTTACCTCCATCAAGAGGGCCCGAACCTGGGTAAAACATCGTGTTCCCTGCCTCCTGTTACCATCCAGCCTAGACGCACAGTTCAGGACCCACTACCCGAGATCCGCCGGTTTTGACACCGACAGTGAGCCTCTACCGGACTAGCTCGTTGATCAAAGATGGCTATGGTTTCCTAGCCATGGACATGAGTTGTCATTTGATAACGAGGTCACATCACTAGGAGAATTATGTGATGGACAAGATCCCAACTATGGACGTAGCATATGATCGTGTCAAGTTTATTGCTATCGTTTTCCGCATCTCAAGTATATGTTCTTATGACCATGAGATCATGCTACTCACTGACACCGGAGGAGTACCTTGTGTGTACCAAACGTTTCAACGTAACTGGGTGACTATAAAGGTGCTCTACAGGTATCTTCGAGGGTGTCTGTTGAGTTGACATGGATCAAGACTGGGATTTGTCACTCCGTATGATGGAGAGGTATCTCAGGGCCCACTCAGTAATACAACATCACAATGAGCTTGTAAGCAATGTGACCAATGAGTTATTCACGGGATCTTGTATTACAGAACGAGTAAAGAGACTTGTCGGTAACAAGATTGAACTAGGTATGGAGATACCGACTATCGAATCTCGGGCAAGTAACATACCGATAGATAAAGGGGCTACGTACAGGATTAGCTGAATCCTTGACATCGAGGTTCGACCGATAAGATCTTCGTAGAATATGTGGGAACCAATATGGGCATCCAGGAACTGCTATTGGTTATTGACCGTAGAGGTTTCTCGGTCACGTCTGCATAGTTCTCGAACCCGCAGGGTCTACACATGTAACGTTTGGTGATGATACAAGTATAGTTGAGTCATTATGGTGGCTACTGAAGGTTGTTCGGAGTCCCGGATGAGATCTTGGACGTGACGAGCAAACTCTGGAATGGTCTGGAGGTGAAGGTCGATATATTGGACGAAGGGTATTGGAGTCCAGAATTGTTCTGGGGGTACCGGGTGACGACCAGCATGAGTGAAAGGGGTTTCGGGGGATCCCGACAAGTGTTGGGGGGCCTCATGGGCCAAGGGGAGGGGGAAAACCAGCCCACTAAGGGGCTGAGCGCTGATACGTCTCCAACGTATCTATAATTTTTGATTGCTCCATGCTATATTATCTTCTGTTTTGGATGTTTATGGGCTTTATTATACACTTTAATATTATTTTTGAGACTAACCTATTAACCCAGAGCCCAGTGCCAGTTTCTGTTTTTTCCTTGTTTTAGAGTATCGCAGAAAAGGAGAATCAAACGGAATCCAATTGACCTCAAACTTCACAGAACTTATTTTTGGAAGGAAATCAACCCGGGAGACTTGCAGTCCACATCAAGGAAGCTTCGAGGAAGCCACGAGGTAGGGGGGCGCGCCCACCCCCCTGGACGCGCCCTCCACCCTCGTGGGCCCCTCGTGGCCCCCCGACGTACTTCTTCCGCCTATATATCTCCATATACCCTAAAACGATCGGGGAGCACAATAGATCGGGAGTTCCGCCGCCAGAAGCCTCTGTAGCCACCGAAAGCCAATCTAGACCCATTCTGGCACCCTGCCGGAGGGGGCAATCCTTCACCGGTGGCCATCTTCATCATCCCGGTGCGCTCCATGACGAGGAGGGAGTAGTTCTCCCTCAAGGCTAAGGGTATGTACCAGTAGCTATGTGTTTGATCTCTCTCTCTCTCTCTCGTGTTCTTGATTTGGCACGATCTTGATGTATCGCGAGCTTTGCTATTATAGTTGGATCTCATGTTTCTCCTCCCCCTCTACTCTCTTGTAATGGATTGAGTTTCCCCTTTGAAGTTATCTTATCGGATTGAGTCTTTAAAGATTTGAGAACACTTGGTGTACGTCTTGTCGTGCGTATCTGTGGTGACAATGCGATATCACGTGATTCACTTGATGTATGTTTTGGTGATCAACTTGCGGGTTCCGATCATGAACCTGTGCATAGGGGTTGGCACATGTTTTCGTCGTGATTCTCCAGTAGAAACTTTGGGGCACTCTTTGAGGTTCTATGTGTTGGTTGAATAGATGAATCTGAGATTGTGTGATGCATATCGTATAATCATACCCACGGATACTTGAGGTGACATTGGAGTATCTAGGTGACATTAGGGTTTTGGTTGATTTGTGTCTTAAGGTGTTATTCTAGTACGAACTCCAGGGCTGTTTGTGACACTTATAGGAATAGCCCAACGAATTGATTGGAAAGAATAACTTTGAGGTGGTTTCGTACCCTACCATAATCTCTTCGTTTGTTCTCCGCTATTAGTGACTTTGGAGTGACTCTTTGTTGCATGTTGAGGGATAGTTATGTGATCCAATTATGTTATTATTGTTGAGAGGACTTGCACTAGTGAAAGTATGAACCCTAGGCCTTGTTTCCTAGCATTGCAATACCGTTTATGCTCACTTTTATCATTTGCTACCTTGCTGTTTTTATATTTTCAGATTACAGATACCCATATCTACTATCCATATACCACTTGTATCACCATCTCTTCGGCGAACTAGTGCACCTATACAATTTACCATTGTATTGGGTGTGTTGGGGACACAAGAGACTCTTTGTTATTTGGTGCAGGGTTGCTTGAGAGAGACCATCTTCATCCTACGCCTCCTACGGATTGATAAACCTTAGGTCATCCACTTGAGGGAAATTTGCTACTGTCCTACAAACCTCTGCACTTGGAGGCCCAACAACGTCTACAAGAAGAAGGTTGTGTAGTAGACATCAAGCTCTTTTCTAGCGCCGTTGCCGGGGAGGTTAGCGCTTGAAGGTATATCTTTAGATCTTGCAATTGAATATTTTAGTTTCTTGTTTTAGCACAAGTTTAGTTTATAAAAGAAAACTACAAAAATATGGAATTGAGTTTTCCTCCTATGCTTCATCTTTTTAATATCTTTCATGAGTATGATGGAAAGGAAAATTGTGCCAAAGTGATAGAAGAAGAATGCATTAAAATGTTTGGCACTAAATATTTGAATGATGAGCATGATTGCAATGTTGTTAGTATGAATTCCTTGAATATCCATGATACTAATGATATGCAAAGCCACAAGCTTGGGGAAGCTATGTTTGATGAAGATGATATTTTTTGTCCCCCAAGTTTTCATGAGCAAATTTATTATGATGAAAGCATGCCTCCTATTTATGATGATTATATTGATGAAAGTGGATTTGGATAGGTCATGATTTTATTTTGTGATGAATCCACTATTCCGGAAGAGGTTCCAATTGATTATGAGAACAAAGTTGCTATCTATGATGATTATTTTGATGACTTGTATGCTATAAAGAATAATGATATCCATGAAACTTGTCATCTTGATCTTAATTTTCAATCACATTTATAGTTATTTAGTTGAGTTTGCTCCCACTATTATTCATGAGAAGAAATTTGCTTATGTGGAGAGTAATAAAAATTCTATGATTGTAGATCATGAAAAGAATGTTTTGGGTGCTGGTTATATTGTTGAATTCATTCATGATGCTACTGAAAATTATTATGAGGGAGGAACATATGCTTGTAGGACTTGCAATAATATCAAGTTTCCTCTCTATGTGTTGAAAATCTTGAAGTTATGCTTGTTTTGCCTCCCTATGCTAGTTGATTATTGCTCCCATAAATTGTTTGCTCACAAAATCCCTATGCATAGGAAGTGGGTTAGACTTAAATGTGCTAGTCATATTCTTCATGATGCTCTCTTTATGTTACAATTCTTATCTTCTATACGAGCATCATTGAAATCATCATGCCTAGCTAGGGGCGTTAAACGATAGCGCTTGTTGGGAGGCAACCCAATTTTATTTTTATTCCTTGCTTTTTGCTCCTGTTTATAGTAATAAATAATTCATCTAGCCTCTGTTTAGATGTGGTTTTATGTTTTAATTAGTGTTTGTGCCAAGTAGAACCTTTGGGAAGACTTGGGTGAAGTCTTTATGATCATGCTGTAAAAAACAGAAACTTTAGCGCTCACGAGAATTGCTGCCATTTTTTATTGGAGAGTGATATTTAGTTAAATCTTTTTCAGATGATTAATAGATAAATTATTCAGGTCCAGAAATTTATTTTAGAATTTTTGGGGTTCCAGAAGTATACGTTTGATCCAGATTACTACAGACTGTTCTGTTTTTGACAGATTCGGTTTTCAGTGTGTTGTTTGCTTATTTTGATGAATCTATGAGTAGTATCGGAGGGTATGAACCATAGATAAGTTGGAATACAGTAGATATTACACCAATATGAATTTATAATGAGTTCACAACAGTACCTAAGTGGTGATTTATTTTCTTATACTAACGGAGCTTACGAGTTTTCTGTTAAGTTTTGTGTTGTGAAGTTTTCAAGTTTTGGGTGAAGATCACGACGTTGTAAAACGACGGCCAGTGAATTGTAATACGACTCACTATAGGGCGAATTCGAGCTCGGTACCCGGGGATCCTCTAGAGTCGACCTGCAGGCATGCAAGCTTGGGGATGCCCCGGAAGGCATCCCCTCTTTCGTCTTCGTTCATCGGTAACTTTACTTGGAGCTATATTTTTATTCGCCACATGATATGTGTTTTGCTTGGAGCGTCAATTTATTTTATTTAGTTTTACTTGCTTCTTGAATAAAATACCAAGATCTGAAATTCTTAAATGTTAGAGAGTCTTCACATAGTTGCACAATTATTCGACTACTCATTGATCTTCACTTATATCTTTCGGAGTAGTTTGTTGTTTGCTCTAGTACTTCACTTATATCTTTTAGAGCATGGTGGTAGTTTTATTTTGAAGAAATAGATGAACTCTCATGCTTCACTTAGATTATTTTGAGAGTCTTAAATAGCATGGTAATTTGCTTAAATAATCCTAATATGCTAGGTATTCAAGATTACTAAAAAAATCTTATGAGTGTTTTGAATACTAAGAGAAGTTTGATGCTTGATGATTGTTTTGAGATATGGAGGTAATAATATCAAAGTAGTGCTAGTTGAGTAGTTGTTAATTTGAGAAATTCTTGTGTTGAAGTTTGCAAGTCACGTAGCATGCACGTATGGTAAACGTTATGTAACAAATTTTGAAACATGAGGTGTTCTTTGATTGTCCTCCTTATGATTGGCGGTCAGGGACGAACGATGGTCTTTTCCTACCAATCTATCCCCCTAGGAGCATGCGCGTAGTGCTTGGTTTTTGATGACTTGTAGATTTTTGCAATAAGTATGTGAGTTCTTTATGACTAATGTTGTGTCCATGGATTATACGCACTCTCACCCTTCCATCATTGCTAGCCTCTTCGGTACCGTGCATTGCCCTTTCTCACATTGAGAGTTGGTGCAAACTTCGCCGGTGCATCCAAACCCTGTGATATGATACGCTCTATCACACATAAACCTCCTTATATCTTCCTCAAAACAGCCACCATACCTACCTATTATGGCATTTCCATAGCCATTTCGAGATATATTGCCATGCAACTTTCCACCATTCCGTTTTTTATGACATGCATCATCATTGTTATATTGCTTTGCATGATCATGTAGTTGACATCGTATTTTTGGCAAAGCCACCATTCATAATTTTTCATACATGTCACACTTGATTCATCGCAATCCCGGTACACCGCCGGAGGCATTCATATACAGTCATATCTTGTTCAAAGTATCGAGTTGTAATTCTTGAGTTGTAAGTAAATAGAAGTGTGATGATCATCATTCATAGAGCATTGTCCCAAAAAAAGAGAAAGCCCAAAAAAAGAAGAGCCCAATAAAAAAAGAAAAGAAAGGCCAAATAAAAAAAAGGGAAAGGCCAAAAAAGGGGCAATGCTACTATCCTTTTCCACACTTGTGCTTCAAAGTAGCACCAGGATCTTTATGATAGAGAGTCTCTTGTTTTGTCACTTTCATATACTAGTGGGAATTTTTCCTTATAGAACTTGGCTTGTATATTCCAACAATGGGCCTCCTCAAGTGCCCTAGGTCTTCGTGAGCAAGCAAGTTGGATGCACACCCACTTAGTTTCGTTTGTTGAGCTTTCATACATTTATAGCTCTAGTGCATCCGTTGCATGGAAATCCCTACTCCTTGCATTGACATCAATTGATGGGAATCTCCCTAGCCCGTTGATTAGCCGCGTCGATGTGAGACTTTCTCCTTTTTGTCTTCTCCACATAACCCCCATCATCATATTCTATTCCACCCACAGTGCTATATCCATGGCTCGCTCTCATGTATTGCGTGAAGGTTTACAAAGTTTGAGATTACTAAACTATGAAACAATTGCTTGGCTTGTCATCGGGGTTGTGCATGATGAGAGCATTCTTGTGTGACGAAAATGGAGCATGACCAAACTATATGATTTTGTAGGGATGAACTTTCTTTGGCCATGTTATTTTGAGAGGACATAATTGCTTACTTAGTATGCTTGAAGTATTATTATTTTTATGTCAATATGAACTTTTATCTTCAATATTTCGGATCTAAATATTCATACCACAATTAAGAAGAATTACATTGAAATTATGCCAAGTAGCGCTCCGCATCAAAAATGCTATTTTTATCATTTACCTACTCGAGGGCGAGCAGGAATTAAGCTTGGGGATGCTGATACGTCTCCAACGTATCTATAATTTTTGATTGCTCCATGCTATAGTATCTTCTGTTTTGTATGTTTATGGGATTTATTATACACTTTTATATTATTTTTGGGGCTAACCTATTAACCTAGAGCCTAGTGCCAGTTACTGTTTTTTCCTTGTTTTAGAGTACCGCAGAAAAGGAAAATCAAACGGAGTCCAATTGACCTGAAACTTCACGGAACTTATTTTTGGAAGGAAAGCAACCCGGGAGACTTGGAGTCCACGTCAAGGAAGCTTCGAGGAAGCCATGAGGTAGGACGGCGCGCCCACCCCCCTGGGCGCGCCCTCCACCCTCGTGGGCCCCTCGTGGCCCCCCTGACGTACTTCTTCCGCCTATATATCTCCATATACCCTAAAACGATCGGGGAGCACAATAGATCGGGAGTTCCGCCGCCAGAAGCCTCCGTAGCCACCGAAATCCAATCTAGAACCGTTCCGGCACCCTGCCAGAGGGGGGCAATCCTTCACCGGTGGCCATCTTCATCATCCCGGTGCTCTCCATGACGAGGAGGGAGTAGTTCTCCCTCGGGGCTGAGGGTATGTACCAATAGCTATGTGTTTGATCTCTCTCTCTCTCTCGTGTTCTTGATTTGGCACGATCTTGATGTATCGCGAGCTTTGCTATTATAGTTGGATCTTATGTTTCTCCTCCCCCTCTACTCTCTTGTAATGGACTGAGTTTCCCCTTTGAAGTTATATTATCGGATTGAGTCTTTAAAGATTTGAGAACACTTGATGTACGTCTTGTCGTGCGTATCTGTGGTGACAATGGGATATCACGTGATTCACTTGATGTATGTTTTGGTGATCAACTTGCGAGTTCCGCCCATGAACCTATGCATAGGGGTTGGCACACGTTTTCATTGTGATTCTCTGGTAGAAACTTTGGGGCACTCTTTGAGGTTCTATGTGTTGGTTGAATAGATGAATCTGAGATTGTGTGATGCATATCGTATAATCATACCCACGGATACTTGAGGTGACATTGGAGTATCCAGGTGACATTAGGGTTTTGGTTGATTTGTGTCTTAAGGTGTTATTCTAGTACGAACTCCAGGGCTGTTTGTGACACTTATAGGTGTTGGGGAACGTAGTAATTTCAAAATTTTCCTACGCACACGCAAGATCATGGTGATGCATAGCAACGAGAGGGGAGAGTGTGATCTACATACCCTCGTAGACCGACAGCGGAAGTGTTATGAAAACGCAGTTGATGTAGTCGTATGTCTTCACGGCCCGACCGATCAAGCACCGAAACCATGGCACCTCCGAGTTCTAGCACACGTTCAGCTCGATGACGATCCCCGGACTCCGATCCAGCAAAGTGTCGGGGAAGAGTTCCATCAGCACGACAGCATGGTGACGATCTTGATGTTCAACTATCGCAGGGCTTCGCCTAAGCACCACTACAGTATTATCGAGGACTATGGTAGAAGGGGGCACCGCACACGGCTAAGAGAACGATCTTAGAGATCAACTTGTGTGTCTAGGGGTGCCCCCTGCCCCTGTATATAAAGGAGCCAAGGGGGGGTGCGGCCGGCCCTAGGAGGAGCGCAGGAGGAGTCCTACTCCTACCGGGAGTAGGACTCCCCTCCCTTTTCCCTACTTGGATTAGGACTTTGGGGGAAGGAGGAGAGGGATGAAAGGAAAGGGGGGGCGCCGCCCCCCTCCTTGTCCAATTCGGACTTGGGGGGGAAGGGGCGCGCGGCAGCCCCTAGGCCTCCTCTCCTCTTCCTCCACTAGGCCCATTAAGGCCCATTAGGTTACCGGGGGGTTCCGGTAACCTCCCGGCACTCCGGTAAAATGCCGATTTCACCCGGAACACTTCTGATGTCCAAACATAGGCTTCCAATATATCAATCTTTATGTCTCGACCATTTCGAGACTCCTCATCATGTCCGTGATCACATCCGGGACTCCGAACTAACTTCGGTACATCAAAATATATAAACTCATAATGAAACTGTCATCGTAACGTTAAGCGTGCGGACCCTACGGGTTCGAGAACAATGTAGACATGACCGAGACATGTCTCCGGTCAATAACCAATAGCGGAACCTGGATGCTCATATTGGCTCCCACATGTTCTACGAAGATCTTTTATCGGTCAGACCGCATAACAACATACGTTGTTCCCTTTGTCATCGGTATGTTACTTGCCCGAGATTCGATCGTCGGTATCTTAATGCCTAGTTCAATCTCGTTACCGGCAAGTCTCTTTACTCGTTTCGTAATACATCATCTCACAACTAACTCATTAGTTGTAATGCTTGCAAGGCTTATGTGATGTGCATTACCGAGAGGGCCCAGAGATACCTCTCCGACAATCGGAGTGACAAATCCTAATCTCGAAATACGCCAACCCAACATGTACCTTTGGAGACACCTATAGAGCTCCTTTATAATCACCCAGTTACGTTGTGACGTTTGGTAGCACACAAAGTGTTCCTCCGGCAAATGGGAGTTGCATAATCTCATAGTCATAGGAACATGTATAAGTCATGAAGAAAGCAATAGCAACATACTAAACGATCGGGTGCTAAGCTAATGTAATGGGTCATGTCAATCACATCATTCTCCTAATAATGTGATCCCGTTAATCAAATGACAACACATGTCTATGGTTAGGAAACATAACCATCTTTGATTAACGATCTAGTCAAGTAGAGGCATACTAGTGACGTTTAGTTTGTCTATGTATTCACACAAGTATTATGTTTCCGGATAATACAATTCTAGCATGAACATAAACATTTATCATGATATAAGGAAATAAAATAATAACTTTATTATTGCCTCTAGGGCATATTTCCTTCAATAGGAACAGCCCAACGGATTGATTGGAAAGAATAACTTTGAGGTGGTTTCGTACCCTACCATAATCTTTTCATTTGTTCTCCGCTATTAGTGACTTTGGAGTGACTCTTTGTTGTATGTTGAGGGATAGTTATGTGATCCAATTATGTTATTATTGTTGAGAGGACTTGCACTAGTGAAAGTATGAACCCTAGGCCTTGTTTCCTAGCATTGCAATACCGTCTATGCTCACTTTTATCATTTGCTACCTTGCTGTTTTTTATATTTTCAGATTACAAATACCCATATCTACTATCCATATACCACTTTTATCACCATCTCTTCGCCGAACTAGTGCACCTATACAATTTACCATTGTATTGGGTGTGTTGGGAACATAAGAGACTCTTTGTTATTTGGTTGCAGGGTTGCTTGAGAGAGACCATCTTCATCCTACGCCTCCTACGAATTGATAAACCTTAGGTCATCCATTTGAAGGAAATTTGCTACTGTCCTACAAACCTCTGCACTTGGAGGCCCAACAATGTCTACAAGAAGAAGGTTGTGTAGTAGACATCAAGCGCCCCTCTCACCCCATCTCACGTAACCAGGATAGGTGGGGCGCCCCATCTAGGGTTACCTCCACCTGGCTTGGGGGGCAAGCCACCCTAGGGTTTCCTAAGGGGGCGCTGCCATCTTACTTGGCCGCCAATCCTAGATTGGATCTAGGGCGCCTCTGAAAGTGAAACTATCCCTAGGTGGTTTTGGTAATTCATAACAACATATAGCTCATTCAGCTAATGCTATTCCAAGATGATTATTTCAGGAAAGCTCAATGATTGGCATGGCATGGATGTGAAAGTGGAACCCTCAAAATGCTAAGGAAAAAGGATTGGCTCAAGCTCAAAATCTCAAGACTCTTCATTTTATATTTTAGTGATCCAAGTTCACATTGAGTCTTTAGGAAAAGCCAATACTATCAAGGAGGGATGAGGTGTTGCTTAATGAGCCTCTTGCTTCATGTGCTTAGTGATATGCTCCAAAACCCTCAACTACTTTCCCATATCCACATTTGACCTAAACCCTAAGCCAAACTCGGTCCTACCAATTCTTCCTATCCGGTGCCACCGAGTTTCACTTGTCATTAGCCACTGCCAAACCCTAGCAATTCGGTTCTACCGATAGGGATCTCGGTCTCACCGAGATGGGATTGCAAACTCTCTGTTTCCCTTTCGTAACTTTTCGGTCTCACCGAAAGAGCGAATCGGTCCCACCGAGATTGCAATATAAATTCAGTGTTTCCCCTTTGTAACTTTTCAGTCTCACCGAAAGAGCAAATCGGTCCCACCGAGTTTGCCTGACCAACTCTCTGGTTAGCTAATTACCAAATTCGGTCTCACCGAGTTTGTGTAATCGGTCTCACCGAGATTACGTTATGCCCAAACCCTAACCATATCGGTCCTACCGAGTTGCATGTCAGTCCCACCGAAAATCTCTAACGGTCACTAGGTTTACCTTTTCGGTCCGACCGAGTTTGTTGATTCGGTCCCACCGAGATTGGAAAACTGTGTGTAACGGTTGGATTTTGTGTGGAGGCTATATATACCCCTCCACCCCCTCTTCATTCGAGGAGAGAGCCATCAGAACACATACACCATTCCAACTCATATGTTCTGAGAGAGAACCACCTACTCATGTGTTGAGACCAAGATATTCCATTCCTACCATATGAATCTTGATCTCTAGCCTTCCCAAGTTGCTTTCCACTCAAATCTTCTTTCCACCAAATCCAAATCCTATGAGAGAGAGTTGAGTGTTGGGGAGACTATCATTTGAAGCACAAGAGCAAGGAGTTCATTACCTACACACCATTTGTTACTTCTTGGAGAGTGGTGTCTCCTAGATTGGCTAGGTGTCACTTGGGAGCCTCCGACAAGATTGTGGAGTTGAACCAAGAAGTTTGTAAGGGCAAGGAGATCGCCTACTTCGTGAAGATCTATCGCTAGTGAGGCAAGTCCTGTGTGGGCGATGGCCATGGTGGGATAGACAAGGTTGCTTCTTCGTGGACCCTTTGTGGGTGGTTGCTTCTTCGTGGACCCTTCGTGGGTGGAGCCCTGTGTGGACTCACGCAACCGTTACCCTTTGTGGGTGGAGCCCTGTGTGGACTCGCGCAACCGTTACCCTTTGTGGGTTGAAGTCTCCATCAACGTGGATGTAGGATAGCACCACCTATCCGAACCACGGGAAAAACATCCGTGTCTCCAACTGCGTTTGAATTCTCCAAACCCTTCCCTTTACATTCTTGCAAGTTGCATGCTTTACTTTCCGCTGCCAATATACTCTTTGCATGCTTGCTTGAATCATGTGATGATTGCTTGACTTGTCCTAAAATAGCTAAAATCTGCCAAGAACTAAAATTGGGAAAAGGTTAAGTTTTTATTTGGTCAAGTAGTCTAATCACCCCCCCCCCTCTAGACATACTTCCGATCCTACAAGTGGTATCAGAGCTTTGGTCTCCATTTGCTTTGATCTCCATAGCTTTTGGTGGTCATAGCCTTGGTTTCACAACCTAGGAGAGTATGGCGTCTAGCGAGGGAAATTATCACCGTAGAGGTCCCTACTTTAATGGTACTAATTTTGCTAGTTGGAAGCATAAAATGAAAATGCATATTCTTGGACATAACCCCGCCGTTTGGGCTATTGTGTGTGTTTGTTTGCAAGGTGACTTCTTTGATGGGAGAGAACCAAACCGTGAAGCTACCGCGGATGAGTTGAAGATGTTGCAATACAATGCTCAAGCTTGTGATATTCTCTTCAACGGATTGTGCCCCGAAGAATTCAACAAAATCAGCCGTCTTGAGAATGCGAAGGAAATTTGCGACACTTTGATTGATATGCACGAAGGTACCGACTCCGTCAAGGAATCCAAGTTGGATGTGCTTCAAAGTCAACTTGACAAGTTCAAGATGAAGGATGGTGAAGGTGTCGCTGAAATGTACTCTAGGCTTGCTCTCATCACAAATGAGATTGCCGGCCTAGGAAGTGAAGAGATGACCGATAGATTCATCATCAAGAAGATTCTAAGAGCCTTGGATGGAAAATATGATACCGTGTGCACATTGATCCAAATGATGCCCAATTACAAAGATCTCAAGCCAACGGAGGTGATTGGAAGAATTGTTGCTCATGAGATGTCACTTAAGGATAAAGAGGAACTTCACAACAAATCGAGTGGTGCCTATAAAGCCTCATGTGAAGCCCCTACATCATAAAGTGAGAAACAAGACTTCAATGAAGAATTGAGCATAATGGTGAAGAACTTCAACAAGTTCTACAAGAGTAGAAGCAAAGATAGAAGCTTCAAGTCAAGGTCCTACAATGACAAAAGATCTTCTAGTCGAGAGCGAAACTGCTACAGTTGTGGAAGACCCAGACACTATTCCAATGAGTGTACGGCTCCCTACAAGAGAAGAGAAGATTCTCCAAAAAGAAGAAGCAAAGAATCACCACCAAGAGAGAGAAGGAGTAGAGATGATCGTTATGAACGAAGATACTCATGGAGAAGCAAGGATTCGGAAAGGAAGGAAAAATCATCAAGGAACTACACAAGACGAAGACATCAAGATCATGTTGGTGACTGGGTATCCGGCTCCGACTCTGACAGCCACTCCGAGAGAAGTTATCACTCTGACTCCGAAGATACTCAAGATGAAGGTGTTGCCGGTCTAGCACTTGTGTCAACCAACTCCTACGACATATTTGACTCACCAAATGAAGGAATTGGAAGATGCTTCATGGCCAAAGGTCCTAAGGTAACACATCCCGAGTATGTTGATTTCAATAGTGATGAAGATGACTTGTTAGGTGATGATTTGCTTGTTGACAACTCTAGTGATGAATACTATGATGAAAGGTCAATTAATCATGCTAATCAAGATAAAACAAATGACAATGATAAGGAGATGATTGAGGCTCTAACTAAAGAACTAAACACTCTTAAGTTAGCTCATGAAACTATCTTCGAAGATCATTGAGAACTTTTAAGAGCTCATGAGAAATTACGCTTTGAAAAGCTCAATCTTGAGCAAGAGCATGAGTTCTTAAAAGCAATCAATGATGATCTCCGCAAGAAAAGCTCTTCTTACATTGCCAAGCGTTTACTCTTATCCACTTACATGCCTCAAGTCAAGTCTAGTAACAAGAACAAGAAAGATTCTTCCTCTAGCAGTAACAATGATCATGCTAAATCCAGTATTGTTGCTTCTAGTAGTTCTCTTGATTCCACTAATGATTCTCTTAGCCAAGTTACACTTGAGCAAGAAAATAGTTTATTGAAGGGAATTATAGAGAAAGGAGTGTACAAAAGCCTTGCCGGGAGTAAGCAATTCGAGGAAATTGTGCGCAAGCAAGGAATGCACCGGAAGAATCAAGGTGTTGGTTTTGAACGAAAGTTCAATGCCAATGGAGTTGAGTGGGAAGAAGATCAATACCCCAAGACAAAGTTTGTTCCTCAACAAGAGAAGTATGATACTTCTTTCAACGGGACACAAGCTCAAGATGATCTTCCACCACAAGACTACAAGCAAAAAGGCAAGGACAAGCTTCAAGAGGAAATTGATGCATTTGAAGAAGCTCCTAAGACCTTAGTCAAGTGGATTCCCAAGACTACTTCAAGTTCCACTTCATCAAGTACGACTACAACTCCAAGGATTCCCATCAAGATGGTGTGGATCCAAAAGAAGAAGAACTAGAGAGTTCTTGAGGGTGACTCCGCCAACATACTTCACTCTTATTATTTTGGCAAGAACAAGTGCAATCAACTTCCACATCTTGCACTAGTTCAAGGAGTCACAAACCCTCTTGTTGGTAAGACAAGGGACAAGGTAACCTAAAAGTTTTCATGGACATCATCTTGTGTGTGCATCACTCTATGTCTATGGATATCCTTGTTTGTTCCTTGTGGGACTAACCCATGTAGGTATTGAAAGTGCAATTCACTCAAATGGATAGCTCCAAGTGATCTACATCAACATTGAGCGTCCACATCTTCAACATCTACATGAAGTCATCATCGACAAAACCCAAGGTTAGTTCATCCCTCTTAGGGGGGGATATCACATCTAGGGGGAGCTTTACTCTAAGACTTGAGCTAAAGCAACTCTAAAGATGTGAACACAACAATGCTTTATGTAAAAGTGGTAACCCCACTTGATCTTAAACGATGAGTATGAGCTATGATCAAGTGTTCTCACTTGACTCCTAAGTCAATATACTCATATATAGATGACCTTGTCATCGCAAATTGCTTGATAGATGCTAGAATTGGTTGTGCATGCCTTGCCACATATTTCATTTGCCATCTTATTGTGTGAGCATGCTGGTTGCATATTTTACTCATTCGAGGACATCCACTTGTTGTTTTGATTGTTTGGTTTTATTTTCTTTTGCCAAGTGGATGGACAAGAATGCCTAAGTACCTCCTCTAGCTATCTATGCTTTTCTCGTCTCAAACTCTATTCATGCTGCATCACAAAATTTGATCAAGTCAGATTCGAACCACTCTGTGTGAGGAGCGCTCGGAGTCCCCGATTCGTCATAGACTTAAACTTCCAAAACCTCTTTATGATTCTCGGTCTGACCGATACCCCACTTTCGGTCCTACCGAGATCATTAAGTTGATCTAGGTTTTCGATCTCGATGCAACCGATTTGAACATTTCGGTCCCACCGAGTTTCAGTAACTGCCTGCAGTTATGAATCTCGGTGCCACCGAGTTGTTCCACTCGGTCACACCGACAGGGTCGGGATATATATAGTCACGGGCAAAATTTGGAAATTTCTCCGAACCCCTTCGCCCGCGCGATAGCCTGCTCTGCCAACGTGGTCTCCGGATCGTCTTCTCGCCGCCAGCCCAGTCGCTGGTCTCCGTCGCCGTCAACGGGAATTCTGCCCCGCCGTTGCCGCCGTAGCGAGTCTCCGCCGAACTAGGGTATGGACTCGATCACAGTGCTATTCCCCGTCCAATTCCTAGCACATTGTGTTCTTCATGATTCTTGCCACGATTGAAACACTCCTATCCAGTCAATACGCCCGTAGATTAGCTTTGATTCGAAAATTTTAGGGTTAGGTTTCCGCCGAAACCATCTCGGACCCACCGAGTTGAAAAACTCGGTCCCACCGATTTGGCTTATGCCATTGCACAAGTGAGACTCGGGCTGACCGAGAATTACTTATCGGTGTGACCGATTTTGGAACTCTGTGAAACCCTAGCAGTCTCGGTGCCACCGAACTGTGACTCGGTCCTACCGAGTTCACTAGTTTAGGTTCCAAAACTGTTTCGGTATCACCGAGTTTGAAAATCGGTAGATCCGAGATGATTTCAGTGGGAAACTAAAACTAAGTTTTTGGATCATTTTTTTTGCAAAAATCTCTGCATTTTGTGATGCTCATCTTTTCTACCTCATCTATAAACTGTTCACAGGGTCAGCAGTCAGAGTTTGCAGCATGTCTGATCAAAGTGACAGCCAGAACATGTCAGAGCAGCAGGTGCACATGAGTGAGGGCACTAGTCCCTCCAGCTCTTCAGATGAGGGCAGCAGGAGCACCCCTAGCAACTTGCCAAAAGATGCCACCAGACAGAGGAAGAAGAGAACTTCTGATTCCGAATATGAAGATTATGTGGCAGAGGAAGAGGCCACATCAAAGAGAGTCGAGCCAGCTCAAGGCACAAAGCCAGGTCTAAAGATCAAAAGGCCAGCAGGCAGGCAGCCTATGTCAAAGGCTAGAGCCTCAACTGAGAAGCCTGCACCCAAAGAGCCAGTTGCTGCTGAGGGAAAGAAAAGAAAGGAAAGGGTCAAGAAGACCGTAGCCAGAGTGCTAGGAAAGGCTTCCATCATGGAAGAGGAAGAGGAAGAAGAGGTAGCTGCACCAGCACCCAAGGCACCCAAGCTGATGGGTGATGCCATAAGATCAGGGGCTACTGCATCTAAGCCCAAAGCTGCCTCCAAGCCAAAACCAAAGAGGAATACAAGGAGCATTCCTGTAGCTGAGAAGAACAAGGCCCCAGTGCCTGAGACTGTTGCTGAAGAAGAGGATGAAGAGCAAGTTCTGAGAAAGCTCAAGCCCAAGATTCCAGACCACAATGATGCGCATCCTGTGGCTGAGGACATGAAGCTCAGGAGAGATTCAGGGCTGAGAAAGTGGAGAGAAGCAGACCCGTATGCTTCAAGGAGGAGGACTGCTGTGGATTACAGATTTCACACCAAGGAACAGCAGGACTTCTATGAGATAGTGCTGCTAGATAAGAAGCCCATTGTTTGTGACATGAGATGGGTCGACTGGACCTACATGAAGGAAAATGAGGAACACTACCCTGGAGTGTATGATAGCTTTAGTGCTTGTGGAGTTGCTGACTTTGTTGGGCAGAAGCTCACAAAGTGGAATGAGGAGCTTATAATGCAGTTCTACTCCACAGCACATTTTTATTCAGATGGGAGGATCACATGGATGTCTGAGGGTACAAGGTACCAATCTACTGTTGAGGAATGGTCAAAGTTGATCAATGCCCCAGAGGAGCAAGCAGATGACTTGGACATTTATGGCAAGAAAAAGATGGATCATAACTCAATGTCCAACATGTACAAGGAAATCCCCAATGAAGCTCTTGACACCTTCAAATTTGGGTCTGTGCATTACCTTCTGTCAGGGCTGCCAACCATCAATTGGATATTGAGGCACACCTTATTGCCCAAGTCTGGAGATCACAAGATGATCAGAGGCCATGCTATCAACTTGCTACATGTATTTGATGTGCCTCAGAAGTTCAAGGTGATGAGCCTCATAGTGGAAACTATCAAAAGGACTGCAGCAGATCAGAAGAAGAGTTGCGGATATGCCCCTCAGATCCAGGAGCTCATTAACTCCAAGATGGGCACGGGCATATATTTATTGGACAAGGAACACCTGCCCATCCGTCCAGATTTTGAGGACAATCAAGTTGTCATGACTGAGAACGAGCCATCATCTGCCCAAGCATACGCAAAGAAGGAGAAGGCAAGGAAGGAGAAAGCTGCCAAGATGCCAACTCAAGAGAAGGCATCTGAGTATTTCTTGAAGACCAAACAAGAGCAGCTTGGTTACCTGATTGCATCCACCCTGCGGATTGAGCAAGGACTAGCCACCCTAACTCAAAACCAAGCAAGCCTAGAGAGAATCATGGAACAAAAGTTCTATGACTTGGATGTCAAGGTAACGGAGATTCAGTCTGCAGTGGAGCAGCTCCAAGATGATATGCAGGAGAGGAGAGGCAGGACTACCACTCATGCCTTTGCCAGAGTGCCACGAGGTCCGAGGTCGTCTGCCGTGCCAGTTGCTGACACAAGAGCCACCACCTCAGCACCAGCTACAGCCTCAGTTCCACCAGCTCCAGCATCTACTTCAGCTCCAACTCCAGCGTCTACTTCAGCGTCTACAGAAGCCTTCGTCCTTGGAGTGATCCGGACTCCACCACCACCAGAAGATCAAGTCTGAGCGTCGATCTAGCACTATGCATTTTCTAGGAACTTTTTGGTAACTTGTTGCCAAAGGGGGAGAAAAATGTATAGATCATAGGCTTCGAGAGAGAGTGTGTTGCTCTTCTCTCTTGCTTTATTTGGTGGTTTTTCAAACTTGTTTGCTTTTGAGTGCTTGAGATACTACGTCATTATTTGTGAGACATTGATGATCATGCGTTTGATCATAAGCTACACTTAATGCTTGCTTAATGCTATTATCTTATCTATCTTATGTGATCATTCACTATTCTTGGTGATGAGTGCATGTATTTCATTCTTATCATTTTAAGCGCTCCACCAAGATGTATGTGACATGGAAGAGTAACCCATGACTCTAACTCCTTGTGCATTTGCAGTCCAAAGCAAATTTTAATATGCACAAATTTAGAGGGAGCTCTTACTTATCACATACTTCTCAAAGCGACGATATATTTCATGCTTATTATCATTTGTCGAAGCTTTGATCTATATGTTGTCATCAATTACCAAAAAGGGGGAGATTAAAAGTGAAACTATCCCTAGGTGGTTTTGGTAATTCATAACAACATATAGCTCATTCAGCTAATGCTATTCCAAGATGATTATTTCAGGAAAGCTCAATGATTGGCATGGCATGGATGTGAAAGTGGAACCCTCAAAATGCTAAGGAAAAAGGATTGGCTCAAGCTCAAAATCTCAAGACTCTTCATTTTATATTTTAGTGATCCAAGTTCACATTGAGTCTTTAGGAAAAGCCAATACTATCAAGGAGGGATGAGGTGTTGCTTAATGAGCCTCTTGCTTCATGTGCTTAGTGATATGCTCCAAAACCCTCAACTACTTTCCCATATCCACATTTGACCTAAACCCTAAGCCAAACTCGGTCCTACCAATTCTTCCTATCCGGTGCCACCGAGTTTCACTTGTCATTAGCCACTGCCAAACCCTAGCAATTCGGTTCTACCGATAGGGATCTCGGTCTCACCGAGATGGGATTGCAAACTCTCTGTTTCCCTTTCGTAACTTTTCGGTCTCACCGAAAGAGCGAATCGGTCCCACCGAGATTGCAATATAAATTCAGTGTTTCCCCTTTGTAACTTTTCAGTCTCACCGAAAGAGCAAATCGGTCCCACCGAGTTTGCCTGACCAACTCTCTGGTTAGCTAATTATCAAATTCGGTCTCACCGAGTTTGTGTAATCGGTCTCACCGAGATTATGTTATGCCCAAACCCTAACCATATCGGTCCTACCGAGTTGCATGTCAGTCCCACCGAAAATCTCTAACGGACACTAGGTTTACCTTTTCGGTCCGACCAAGTTTGTTGATTCGGTCCAACCGAGATTGGAAAACTGTGTGTAACGGTTGGATTTTGTGTGGAGGCTATATATACCCCTCCACCCCCTCTTCATTCGAGGAGAGAGCCATCAGAACACATACACCATTCCAACTCATATGTTCTGAGAGAGAACCACCTACTCATGTGTTGAGACCAAGATATTCCATTCCTACCATATGAATCTTGATCTCTAGCCTTCCCAAGTTGCTTTCCACTCAAATCTTCTTTCCACCAAATCCAAATCCTATGAGAGAGAGTTGAGTGTTGGGGAGACTATCATTTGAAGCACAAGAGCAAGGAGTTCATTACCTACACACCATTTGTTACTTCTTGGAGAGTGGTGTCTCCTAGATTGGCTAGGTGTCACTTGGGAGCCTCCGACAAGATTGTGGAGTTGAACCAAGAAGTTTGTAAGGGCAAGGAGATCGCCTACTTCGTGAAGATCTATCGCTAGTGAGGCAAGTCCTGTGTGGGCGATGGCCATGGTGGGATAGACAAGGTTGCTTCTTCGTGGACCCTTTGTGGGTGGTTGCTTCTTCGTGGACCCTTCGTGGGTGGAGCCCTGTGTGGACTCACGCAACCGTTACCCTTTGTGGGTGGAGCCCTGTGTGGACTCGCGCAACCGTTACCCTTTGTGGGTTGAAGTCTCCATCAACGTGGATGTAGGATAGCACCACCTATCCGAACCACGGGAAAAACATCCGTGTCTCCAACTGTGTTTGAATTCTCCAAACCCTTCCCTTTACATTCTTGCAAGTTGCATGCTTTACTTTCCGCTGCCAATATACTCTTTGCATGCTTGCTTGAATCGTGTGATGATTGCTTGACTTGTCCTAAAATAGCTAAAATCTGCCAAGAACTAAAATTGGGAAAAGGTTAAGTTTTTATTTGGTCAAGTAGTCTAATCACCCCCCCTCTAGACATACTTTCGATCCTACAGGCTCCTCCTCCTCCCTTCCCCCTATATATAGAGAGAGGTAGAGAGAGGGCAGCCGCACCTTTTGAGGACATCTCCACGCCACGGCGTTGCCCTTCTTCTCCCTCGTAGTCCATCTTCTTCTTCGTAGTGCTTAGTGAAGCTCTGTTGAGATTTTCGCCACCACCACCGCCACCACGCTGTCGTGCTGCCGGAGGACTCGAGCTAATACTTCACCATCGCTCGCTGGATCGAGGAGGTGAAGGTGTCATCAAGCCGTACATGTGTTGAACGTGGAGGTGCCATCCGTTCGGCACTAGATCGAAGTTTGCGGGACGGGTCGTAATTGGATTGCGAAGACGTTCGACTACATCAACCGTGTTTCTTAACGCTTCCGCTTAGCGATCTACAAGGGTATGAAGATCCAATCTCTCCTCTCCTAGATAGTCATATCCTAGATTGATCTTAGTGAGCGTAGGAAAATTTGTGTTTCCCATGCAACGTTCCCCAACAATGGGGTCTTCTCCTTATCATGGACACGAGAGAAGATGATGCTTTCACCTCAGGATACGAGTCGGGCGAGTTGTCCGATCATGCATGATATTCCCTACCAAGGAGACAAGTCTAGAGTGACAACCAACGGGGTTCATCTTTGGACTGACCGGGTATGGAGAAGAGCGGTAGAGGGGAGGGGATCGAGGCCAATGTTGGAGTGCATAGGCTTATCAGTGAATAGCACACCAACTGGTAGTGGGGAGTGGAGCAACGCCACAACAAAGTTTCTGGGTTTTTTTTTTGGGGGGGGGGGGGGGGGGGGGGGAGGGTTAGGCATGGAATTAATGAGGGAGAATGGTTGGTTAAGAAGGTAATTTGGAGTGGTCCAACTTTAATCGGCCATGTGATCAACAATATATGTGCAAGTAACTTTGATTAGGTTTCGCAAAAGTGGTGATTTTTATAGGGTAATGAAATATTTGTTGAGAAAAAAAGAGAAAAAAGAGATGGTTAATAAGTTTGCCCAATAATACAACAATTCATCCAAAGCTTGCCCTACTCTTCCACTTATAATAGTCTAAATCTCTAGGAGAAAAACATGACACATTCGATCTTCAAAAATCCGCACGTTTTATGTTCCTTGGCGGATAATAAGCACTATATGTATTATGCATTTATGCCCTTGGGATTGTTTTTTAAACTTTATTAACCAAAGAGACACGAAGTGACCTACTCCCTACAAAGTTGTACTAAATCAACGACACTTATTTTGGAACGAAGGGGTATTAATTGCAAGATTTCATGGACGAAATAAAGCCATATAGGCATAAGTGTAATGGCACAGGAGTATAATGGATTATGCCCAATCCTGGCATAAATGTTATAGTTTATATTATTCCTTCTGACACATCATTCTTCAACAATAATAATGAATACATTTTGCTTGTAACCTTATTTTGGTTGAGTTTCTCGGTTTATATTACCATGTTGTGACTTGTGATGCACACACATAATATATAGGAGTATACCGCTAGCATTACACAGTTTTCAAAAGTATCTCACACCGATGCAGTTGCTTCTTGATTACTCTTTCTTGATGATGGATGCTGAAAGCCTTGAAGATGCATCCTTAATGCGCCCGAAGGACTCAGTGAAGTCATCCAAAAGTTGAGCATAATCTGGAATCACTTCATCGTCGACTGACAGAATTACCTTAATAGTGTTATCGTAACTCTGGTACTGCACAGCCAAGGCCTGTAAAATAAATCTTCTTGATTTAACAAAAATAATAGGGTGTCTGAATGGTTTAAATAGGTTTACTTCCATTCTCATTTATTGCATGTAATTAAGTTTTAGTACTTATATTGTTCCAAGGAGTTGATCTTACTTTGGTTGGTAGGGTGTATGCCCACCCAAGGTAAGTCATCTCTTTAATTGGGGAGCCATCTAGTGATCAACTATACAGAGAGATGTATCTGACATTGCATCCCATTTTGAGTCATGGATTCAAGTTCACACTAAAACGAGAGGAAATTCAACTACCCACATACTCATACCAATCCTCATTATTGTAAAATCTCCACTAGTGATTGGTGTTAGAGTACACCTCACCTTGTTTGAGTGCTCTTTAAATTGTATATTGTAGTTCCTCCTAGGCACAATATCATTTCAGATGTAACTATACATCAACAAAGTGGAAATTTAGGCTTTCAGTCGTTGATATTTTGGGTTCCTATTCTCATTTTTATCTTCTACAAAACCAAAGTAACTTACCTGAGAATTTTTGATAATTTATACAAGGTAAAGTGGTTTTCTTTGTGAAAGCAATGTGTGATGAAAATTTCCTTGCGTTGTGGATTGTGGTAGACGATTTGCGTTGACAAAAGGACAAATGTTGCTTATGATTGAAGGTTTTGATTTAAGATCGTGGATGACTTACATGTGGACCTCCATAACTACAAGGTGCAATGAAGATAATTGGGTGCCCGTAGAACTCTATTTGTTCAGTTGGTCCAACCATGTTTGAGAACAAAAAAGTTGTATTGGCGAACATGCGTTGATAGATAAAAGAGGCCACCTGCTTATCAAGTTGAAAAACATGGACATTAACTAGATAAGAGCAATGTTATGTTGTTAAACAAGTAGTTGCTTAGTTTGTGTACTTTAATTTTAGAAAATAAAACATATAAGTACAAACAGGCAGCATATATACCTTCATGCCAAACATTTTGACAAAAAATGCATTCATCTTACACGTGAAGATAACTTCAAGTGAGCTCTTTTTCCTATCGATGATCTTCTTTGCCTTGCGAACATATGCAAGTGGATCATTGTGCATCGCTAAATGAAATGGAAGGAGGATGTAGCCTAGTTGATTTCCCCATGCCACATCGTTACTCTTACCGGATTCTATCATATCAACATAGGTCTGTACATAGTTGTAAGGAAGCGTTAGATGAAAATAATGATATGCTACAAATTAGTAATCCATTGACTTAAAACCTCCATTTGGAAACAAATTGCCCTTCAGAAAGCGTGGAATCAAACTAGCTACTCTAATAGTAACTAGTAATATGCACTGTACTTATTTAGGTTAGTTAGGTGAACATATATAAAAAAATTAGTTTATTAAGAAACATAATTTCATAAATACCATGATTTTATTCTTTTACTGACATATTCGTACGAAAACTAATGACCAAACTTGAACATTGGCGATTATTTCCGATGTCTAGAGTGTTAATTTCACTTGTGGAATATTTTGCAATATATTAGTGAGGGTTAGCAATTTAGATATAAAAGATAAGAAATGAGTAAACATTTGGTGCAGAAATATGTAGATTAATTATTCCTGCATTTAGATTGTATATATTTTCATTTAAAAAACTTACTTGTAGGCTAGTGGTTGGCCTTGTATTGACAGGGAGAACAGACCGCAAACATAGTTTGCTGGCCTTAGAGGAACCTAACATAAATTGAAGACGAGTTACGTAAATTAATGTATATGTAGTAAATACAACAGATCGACCTGCGGGAGAAACTATACGCCCCCTGTGGCCAGACCTACACCACTTACCAGACTTGCGAAAGTAATATCGTGACAGAGCTGCCGAAGTCGCCCCGACTAGCACATCATTGACAGTCTCCGGAAACAGAAGAGAAAAAAATGCATAAACAGAATTTAAAATTTTCAGATGGAGTGTATGCAAGAATAATACTCCCCCCGTTTCAAAACAATTGAAATTCTAGGTTTATTCTAAGTCAACTTGCTTACTTTGACCAACTCTATAAAAAATGTGCTAAGATCTACAGCATCAAATACAAATTATATAAACAGATATTTCATAAAGAATCCCACGAGACTTGCTAATTTCATGTTCTACATGTTAATATTTTTTTATAGACTTGGTCAAACTTAGACTTTGATTTTGGACAAATCAACAATTTTAATTATTTTGGGACTTAGGTAGTATCACACATTAGGATTCTAATCGATAGCTGGTTACTTACGCAGTTCATGACATTCTTGATGAGCTTGACATCGTCCAAGCTAAGACTCCGGTGCACAAAGCGCCTGCTGCGGTTGGACGTGACGTCGCCGTCCACACGTTTGAAGAGCGTGTGCAGGTCTCTACGGAACACAATGGTCACAGCAAAGATGGCAAAGTCTACCATGGTGTTCCATACGAGCACAAGATACGACCAGATCCATGTGACGAACGCTGCCAGGACACCTGCGGCCGGGGGCTGCCGGCGCCGTGGCACGTAGATGGCGCCAGTGCGCGCCGGCTGCTCCGGCATGGCCGGCAGGCGTGTTGGGTCGGCGACGCTCCGGGCGGACGCCAGGAGCAGCGTGATCAGCGACATCCCGCCACCGAGAGAGTGGTGCAGGCGGATCACCGCGGTGGAGGCCGCCTCGGATGTTGGGAAGTCTAGGAAGTGGAACTCCCAGAGCGGACGGGAGCGGTCCATGGGGAGAGTGTACAGCGAGGCCACGTAGTCCTCCAAGGCCCGGTCCGGGTCGGCCTCCACGGCGACGGGGTGCAGCGTCGGGACGATCATGTGGTCGTCCACGTTCACCGCCGTCCGCGCCCACCGTGGGCCTTTTGAGCCGTCTGTCACCTGCCAAGCATTTACGCGCGCGCTCACGAGTTAAACAAACTAAGCTAGTAGTGTATATCTTTGATGGTAAGAGTAGGTATATACTTGGATGCTACGGAAGCGTGGGTAGCGGGCAAGCTGGGCGGCGATGCCGGCGCTGAAGACGGGGAGGTTTACGGGGCAGCCAAGGCCGACGGTGACGATGATGTGTATGGTTTCCATGAGCCTTGCAGTGGGGCTCAAGGGCTCCTCCTCCGCTGCCGCCGCGGTCGCGGAATAGTCCGTCGTCGTCCATTCGGCCACTGCTGATCGTTGCGTGCGTATCGGGAGTAGCCGGGTTGTTGGTAGAGCGGCTCCACTGGGGCTACAACTGCTAGCGTCCATAGAGAATCGATCGCTGAATGTATGGAGTGATCAGCTCGATCTGCTCTCCAGGTGTAAATATATAGGACGAGGATATGTTAATGAAAACACAAGGGGTCAATTAATGACCACCCTAGCTTTTCGTTTTCAAAGCCTAGAAGTCGTATACTAGTATAGTACTAAGAGCATCTTCATTAGCACACACCTAAAATTTGGCTACCTGAATCCACTTTAGATAGAGGAGAGGGAATGGGGAAATATCAGGTACTCTCATCCTTGGGGTGCTCCTCATACTTCAACTTAAAAAAAATCAATTTTAAATGTTTCAAAAAATTCTGAATTTTTTTATGAATGTTGACAATAAATGTAACTACAAGTCCTAGAAATTTCAGATCTAAACTCTAAAGGAAATTGAGAAACGAAAATGTGAAATCTAGCATGAATAGTGTCATAAAAAGACAAAAGCATGTTCACAAAAAAAAGACAAAAGCAACATTTGACACTATTCACAGCTGAATTTGTCGTTTTTGTTTCTCAATGGACATTTCGAATTTGGACCTGAAATTTTTAGGGGTTGTAGTCACATTCCTTGTGAGCATTCAGATTTTTTTCTGAAAATTTTGAAACATTTAAAATTGATGTTTTGAAGTTGGAGCATGGGGAGCACCACAAGGATGGGAGCACCTGAAATTTCCCCGAGAGGGAATATTTGGGTAGCAAAAAATATTTCTATTTTTACACATTGTTGAGGAAATCGTTAACTGGTAGCTGCTCGGTTGGCTGGCGAGTAGGGAAATTAATAGGCTAATTGGCAAGTTAATCGATAATTTAACCAATTAATCAGTCGATTTATCTTTTTATTGGCAACTCGATGACCTTATAAGTTGGGATTAATTGGCAAGTTAACTTGTTAATCGGACGAACTTGAACAGGGCTTTTACAACAGACCTAAATACTGGATACCTAAAATTTCAAAAGTAAATGAAATATGAAGGTAACACATCTATGGCAAGTTGCGCACTAAACATAAAATATACATTAAACATCAGTACGATAATAAATTAAACATATGGGTTTGCCTGGAAATGAGGGTATGGACAAAAGTGATTGTTTTCAATTCTTGATTAATAGAATTATAATGAGAATTAGTGGATGGAAAGAAAAAAAAATATCCGCTGGAGGAAAGCAAATTTTGCTCAAATCTGTTATACGAGCTATCCCAACCTATGCCATGTCCTTCTTTAAAATTCCTAAAAAAATTGCAAAGGAATTATTGATGTGATGTCGCAATTCTGGTAGGATGACGACGGCAATCAAAAGAGGATGCATTGGATGACATGGTGGAAGATGTGTGTCCCAAAAAACTAGGGAGGTATGGGCTTTCGAGATATCCACTGTTTCAACTTGGCTTTGTTAGCCAAACAAGCATGGCGTCTTATTGATAAACCTGACTCGTTATGTGCCACTATTTTGAGAGCTAAGTATTTTCCCGATGGTGATTTGATGAGTGCAAGTTTAAAAAAGGGTTCGTCTTTTACTTGGCAAAGTATTATGGCGGGTGTAAATTCTCTGAGAAATGGCTATATCTGGCGAGTTGGAAATGGGCAAAGTATAGATATTTGGAGAGATGCATGGATCCCACACGACGCAAATAGGAAAAAATATCACTCCTAGAAGAGGGCACCTTCTGTCAAAGGTATCTGATCTTATTAATCCAGTCACGAATTGTTGGGATGAAGACTTGGTGCGACGAACTCTGTGGCCAATTGATGCTCAAAGAGTTCTCGCGATTCCCTCTCCCTATGCATAATATGTCAGATTTCATTGCATGGAGCTACACAAAAAATGGTTTGTTCATTGTTCGATCTGCTTACTTGGAGGAATGGAACCAACAACATGAAAGGAAAGTGTGATATACAAATGGTATGGGTAGAATCAATGTCAATCCTATTTGGTGTAAGATTTGGAAATTATCATGCCCGACAAGGTAAAAAAATTCATTTGGCGTACTTTGCATGGAACCCTCCCGTGCCATGTTACGCTTGCGAATAGACACATGAAGATCTAGCCCATCTGCCCCTCATGCTCGAATGGACCAGAAGATACGAAATATGTATTTTTCCTTTGTCAAAAGCAAAAGAGGTTTGGAGTAAATTGGGGATGTACAGGGTGATTAAAAAGGCATGTGCTATTGATTATGTGGGAGAGGCAATACTTGAATTTTGACTTCTTATGCCAGATCAAGAACTATCTATTTTGGCAACCAGAATGTACGTGAACTGATCACTATAACAGCTTGGTATCTATGATGAGATAGACGTAAGCTGATTCATGAAGGAAAGTTTCAAAATGTGTGCCAAACTTCCATGGGGATTCATGCCATAACAACTAACTATGTTAATGCCCACTCCCATAATGCATCTAGTAAAACAGGTGGATGGAGCAGACCTTCTATGGGATTTGTTAAATTGAATGTCGATGCTTCTTTTGATCACGATCTGCTTAGAGGCACGGCTGGGACTGTTCTCAGAGATGACAATGGAAAATTCATTGTTGGCAGAAACTGGAAAATTGATTGGTTGTGCGGATGTTTTGACAGCAGAAGTGTTGGCCCTAAGGTTTGGATTACTTCTTGCATAGAGGGTGGGATGCAATCGTCTTGTTATTAACTCCGATAATATGGAAGTCATCAACACAATGAAGAATGGAGGACAATCGGCGGGAGCGGCGACAGCAGTCTTCGATGATTGCTATTTTTTGGCTTGTGATTTTCCTCTTGCTAGGTGTGAACATTGTAATAGGGAAGCAAATAAGCTGGCTCATGAACTTGCTAGGTTAGCGAAATTTTGTGCGACAAGGGACAGTTTTGAGGAGCCCTTGAATGAAATTGTAACTTTTCTTATTGACGATGTAACTGTTATTTCTAATTAATAAAGTTAGCGGTTTATTTCAAAAAAAATAAACATATGTACCACCACATTGCAATAAAACTAGCTATATTGCGCTAAAAACTAGCCCTAATACTCACCATCACGGCGAGGTAATTGGAGGAAATGTTCATTAATCCCCTCGCCCCCTGGTCATTGGTTGTAGGTGACTCCACCTTCTCCTCCTCGTCGAAGAGCTCGACATCGAACTCGTGGAATAACTCGGTGTTGGGGTTGGCGATTTGCTCACACTCCCACTCGATCTTGCATGCGTCCTCCAGTGACTCAAAGAACGTGTTGTTCTGCGTGAGGAGCTGTGGGTTCTCCTTGACGAGCTTGGCCACCAAGGCGGAATTGCCCCGCTCAGCCGCGGAATGCACCTTGGCCTTGTTGTGGTCCTCCTCCTCGGCTCGGGAGACGACCCTAAAGGGAGTGTAAGAAATGTCGTGGTGGGGGGAGTCGGCGGGAAGTTTAGCCTCGCCTGACTTCCAAAGAAATGGAGTGTTGTGGCATCATAGGCACGCGCCACCTCCTCATGTGTGGCGAACTTGCCAAGCAACACACGCTTGCCCGTGTATGGGTTGTGGATCTCTGTCGCCTACTTGCCCCTTAGCCAGAGCCCAACACTGCGGTACCTAGGGGGTGCTTGGGCGATTGTGACATCTCCTATGGTGAGAAAGAGATCAGAGGAGGCATGGCGCAGTCGTCGGTGTAGCAAGGACATATGGGGTGGCGTGGCTAGGCAACGAGGTCGAGGGCGGGGTCCTTGGTGGCGATTTTGAGGGCGGCATGAATCGGGGGGTGGCGGGCAAGGTCGGCGGTCGGTGCGACAGATGGAATCGGGCGACGACGGGTTGGTAATAGGCCCCAGGGCGACCGTGAGAGTGGAGGCAACGACTGTTGGAATCGGCTGGGATGGATGCAGGTGGGGTAGTGATAACGTTCAAATGGGCAGCGGTTGCATTCCCGTGGCTGCGTTTTTGGTTTTGGTAACGTGGTAGGGAGGACCTATATCCTAGCCCTGGATAGCATAATTTAGGTGGCTACCAAATTTCTTTTGGTATCCATGTTGTTTTAGGTCTGGTGTTGGAGCCTCTTTTGGCCAAAAAGTCTAAAATTTCTGTTTTTATGTCCGCTATTGTTTTCTTTTAAATGTGGTTTTGTGGTTCTCTACCTTCTAGCAATGAAAGATACACAAACTTTGCGTATTCGTGAAAAATATAAAACATAAACAGTAAATTTAAGAAAAAATATGATTGCTAGACGAGGAGACTGTAACACAATGTTCACTCTGAAAATGCCATCGCAGAATCTCTACTAATGAGACTGTCGTCACAGCTAACCAAGGCGCAAGCATCGTGGTTGATGGCTCTCCCCCGCAACTCAAAGGATCGACACGCAGTTGGCACCAGAACCATCGTTACCATGACAACGATAGGACCAGAGGTATTTATTTCGGTACGCCATCGTCTCCACAGCTGAGCAACACGACAACACAAAAACCAAACAAAAATGATCAAGGCATCCACGAATGCCATGACCGATTGTCCTCTTTTTAGCTGACCTTTCTGGCTAGCTTGTATTTTCTTTTTGCGGGGGACACATTACCCCTCGCAAAAAGGAGTACGGGATCGTATATGTTGCGAAAGCGCACTGGTGGTTGGGAAAGCGTAGACCAGTACGAGAACTTAATAAAAGTAAAGGATCATTAACTTCCGATTGAGACAGAAGAAGGGAAGTAGGAGTACGAGATGGTATATGTTGCGGAAGCACACTGCTGGTTAGGAAAGCGCAGTGATGTTGTTGAAGACATCAACTTTGATTCTCAAAGCTTTGTTTTTGTGGTGTATAAGCATGCCCATCGGCAAGCTAATATGACGGCTCATTTAGCTGAATCTTATAAGAATTTGTCTAGCCTTGTGGGTTTTCATCCTGCTTCGGATTGTATCCAAAAACTCTTTATAACTTTCTTAAGTGATCAATAAAGCCGTTTTTTCTCTCTTTAAAAAAATAAGAAGGGAAGTAGCAGTACGTTTTGTTTAGAGGAAAGGGAAGTGTGTTTTAATGGGCCGGCGTGGTAGTCTTTCTTGGTCAGGCAACACGATCAGGACAGTTGAGACAGTTAGTGAGTAAATTTTCCTTTCTGTGGGTTAGTGAGTAAACTATAACCTCAGTCCTTGTAAGAGCATCTTCAACCGACGCGCTGAAAAAAAACGGCTACATAGCGCGCATGACTAAAACTAGCGCTTCAGCAACCGCGTTAAAATCCCGCACGTGGTAAACAAGGTTCAGCGCGCTGGGGAAAATGGGATTGCGCGCTGCGTATTTGGTGCGCCCGCTCGCGCGTGCTGCAAAATGTAGGTTGTTGCAGGTGGGACCGTCAGATTGGGCGCCATGTTTCAAACCTCTTCGTCGTTCCTGTGCGCAAAACGACTATTTTGGTGCTGCAAAAAAAAAATTTGAACGGCCGGCGTGGTAGTCTTTCTTGGTCAGGCAACACGATCAGGACAGTTGAGACAGTTGGTGAGTAAGTTTTTCTTTCTGCGGGGTAGCGAGTAGACTACAACTTCAGTCCTTGTATGAATGTAGAATGATACTATTTTAAGAGTGCCACATGGGTATATGTTGAGATGGAGGAGAGAGAAATTATAAAAACATGTTTGTCTTCTCTTATTTAAGAGATGATCTTTTAGCACAATTGTCTCACCATATTTTTAGAAATAACTAGTTATTGAAGATAAGACTAAAAGATAATACATTGTAGACATAACTTTATTGTCATCTCTAAACTATATGTCAGACTTAAAATAAGACTTTTATGATCCACTGTGCATGCCCTAACCATTTGCCCATGAAGTATCTATACTGCAAAAGCGCTTATTTGGACACTTAGGCGGTAAACCTTTTTAAGAACCCACATGGACACATGACAACTCCGAATACTTTTTATGGGAATTTTAGTAACGTGAGGATGGAAACTCTAAGCATGGCTATTTCCTTTTAGATGTCAAGTTTCAGTTTTTTTAGGTTTGTTTTTTCTTTTTAAATGACAACTTTAGTTGTAAAAACCTCTGGACCGGATTGCTTCGTGCGACACTTATCATTTGTGTTTTTTTAAGAAGTAGCATCGGTGTAGGAGTTTGTATCCTCAACGCACGGGCGTCTGGTTGAGAGCTAATGTAATTAGTTTCTTCGTAAAAGTAATGTGTACCGCTTGTTATTTTATTTTTTTCTACAAAAAGGATTGAATCTATTATAGAAGTTCATGGAAAGTACAAATCCTCTCAAACATAACAAAAATTAAATCAAGATTCGAAGATCATCGAACGACCACTACTGCCGTCAGTACGAGAAGTCGACGTGTCGCTGTCACCACTCCACTACCGGAGCCGGCTTGACCTTATTGATGATAGACGGAAAGTCTTCATGCACGTGGCCTTAAGGACCAACGCCCTAGAGTCGTAGTTTTTTTCATTGAACTCTTGCGTAGATTTGAAGCACCTCACACCAAATCTCGATGCATGACGAGAAGCCCTAACCTCATCGCCCAAGGAAACCGCCGGAATCTATGCCCAAGCTCCGTCGATTACGTCCAAACGGATGAACTCGAGGGGGGTCGAAGCCCAGAAGACAAACTCGAAGAATAAACACCGTCATCTGTCCGAGCACCGCATCTGCGAGGACTAATAACCCTAAACTAAACTACTTACCAGAACAGATGCCTCGGGATGTTGGGGAACGTAGTAATTTCAAAAAATTTCTACGCACAAATAGGATCATGGTGATGCATAGCAACAAGAGGGGAGAGTGTTGTCTACATACCCTCGTACACCGTAAGCGGAAGCGTTTCTCAACGCGGTTGATGTAGTCGTACGTCTTCATGATCCGACCGATCCAAGTACCGAACGCACGACACCTCCGAGTTCTGCACACGTTCAGCTCGATGACGTCCTCGCCTTCTTGATCCAGCAAGATGGGCGAAGTAGTATATGAGCTCCGGTAGCATGACGGCATGGCGAAGGTGTTGGTGAAGAACAATCTCCGCAGGGCTTCACCTAAGCACTACGAAAACTATGACGGAGGATAAACTAGAGGGGACGGGGTAGCCGGCACACGGCTTGGTGTTTCTTGATCTCTTTTGGGTGCTAGCCCTACACCTCTATTTATATGTTGAGCCTTGGGGTGTAAACTTGGAGTAAAAGCCTCCACAAAGTCGGTTTCACCCGAAAGGTAAGAGTCCTTCTCGGACTCCAGGACCAGACGCCAGGGTTCCCGGCGTCTGGAACCAGATGCCAGGGACCCTGGCGTCTGGCCCCTGGACTCCGCAAAACTTCCTTTTGCGCTTTCCAAAAACCTTGTGGGCTTTCCCCTTTGGCCCAAATAAAGTGTTCTCGTACCCAAACATTTCGGGAAACATCCGGAACCCTTCCGGAGACCAAACATTATTATCCCATATATCAAACTTTATCTTCAGACCATTTCGGAGTTCCTCGTCATGTCCGTGATCTTATCCGGAACTCCGAACAACATTCAGTTACCAACACACATAACTCATAGTACTATATCGTCAACGAACGTTAAGCGTGCGGACCCTACGGGTTCGAGAACTATGTAGACATGACCGAGACACCTCTCTGGTCAATAACCAATAGCGGGACCTGGATGCCCATATTGGCTCCTACATATTCTACGAAGATCTTTATCGGTCAGACCGCATAACAACATACGTTGTTCCCTTTGTCATCGGTATATTACTTGCCCGAGATTCGATCGTCGGTATCTCAATACCTAGTTCAATCTCTTTACGGCAAGTCTCTTTACTCGTTCCATAATACATCATATCACAACTAACTCATTAGTTGCAATGCTTACAAGGCTTATAGTGATGTGTATTACCGAGTGGGCCCAGAGATACCTCTCCGACAATCGGAGTGACAAATCCTAATCTCGAAATACGCCAACCCAACAAGTACCTTCGGATACACCTGTAGAGCACCTTTATAATCACCCAGTTACATTGTGACGTTTGGTAGCACACAAAGTGTTCCTCCGGTAAACGGGAGTTGCATAATCTCATAGTCATAGGAATATGTATAAGTCATGAAGAAAGCAATAACAACAAACTAAACGATCAAGTGCTAAGCTAACGGAATGGGTCAAGTCAATCACATCATTCCCCTAATGATGTGATTCCGTTAATCAAATGACAACTCGTGTCTATGGTTAGGAAACTTAACCATCTTTGATCAACGAGCTAGTCAAGTAGAGGCATAGTAGTGACACTCTGTTTGTCTATGTATTCACACATGTATTATGTTTCTGGTTAATACTATTCTAGCATGAATAATAAAAATTTATCATGAAATAAGGAAATAAATAATAACGTTATTATTGCCTCTAAGGCATATTTCCTTCAGTCTCCCACTTGCACTAGAGTCAATAATCTAGATCACATCACCATGTGATTTAACATCAATAGTTCACATCACCATGTGATTAACACCCATAATTCACATCATGTGACCAACACCCAAAGGGTTTACTAGAGTCAATAGTCTAGTTCACATCTCTATGTGATTAACACCCAAAGAGTACTAAGGTGTGATCATGTTTTGCTTGTGAGAGAAGTTTTGTCAACGGGTCTGCAACATTCAGATCCGTATATATTTTGCAAATTTCTATGTCAACAATGCTCTGCATGGAGCTACTCTAGCTAATTGCTCCCACTTTCAATATGTATGCAGATTGAGACTTAGAGTCATCTGGATCAGTGTCAAAATTTGCATCGACGTAACCTTTTACGACGAACCTTTTTGTCACTTCCATAATCGAGAAACATATCCTTATTTCACTAAGGATAATTTTGACCGCTGTCCAGTGATCTACTCCTAAATCACTATTGTACTCCCTTGCCAAAAACAGTGTAGGGTATACAATAGATCTGGTACATAGCATGACATATTTTGTAGAACCTATGGCCAAGGCATAGGGAATGACTTTCATTCTCTTTCTATCTTCTGCCGTGGTCGGGCTTTGAGTCTTACTGAGTTTCACACCTTGTAACATAGGCAAGAACTCTTTCTTTGACTGTTCCATTTTGAACTACTTCAAAATCTTGTCAAGGTATGTACTCATTGAAAAACTTATCAAGCGTCTTGATCTATCTCTATAGATCTTAATGCTCAATATGTAAGCAGGTTCACCGAGGTCTTTCTTTGAAAAACTCCTTTCAAACATTTCTTTATGCTTTGCAGAATAATTCTACATTATCTTCGATCAACAATATGTAATTCACATATACTTATCAGAAATGTTGTAGTGCTCCCACTCACTTTCTTGTAAATACAGGCTTCACCGCAAGTCTGTATAAAACTATATGATTTGATCAACTTATCAAAGCATATATTCCAACTCCGAGATGCTTGCACTAGTCCATAGATGGATCGCTGGAGCTTGCATATTTTCATAGCACCTTTAGGATTGACAAAACCTTCTGGTTGCATCATATACAACTCTTCTTTAATAAATCCATTAAGGAATGCAGTTTTGTTTATCCATTTGCCAGATTTCATAAGATGCGGCAATTGCTAACATGATTCGGACAGACTTAAGCATAGATACGAGTGAGAAACTCTCATCATAGTCAACACCTTGAACTTGTCGAAAACCTTTTGCGACAATTCTAGCTTTGTAGATAGTAACACTACTATCAGCGTCCGTCTTCCTCTTGAAGATCCATTTAATCTCAATTGCTTGCCGATCATTGGGCAAGTCAATCAAAGTCCATACTTTGTTCTCATACATGGATCTCATCTCGGATTTCATGGCCTCAAGCCATTTCGTGGAATCTGGGCTCATCATCGCTTCCTCATAGTTCGTAGGTTTGTCATGGTCAAGTAACATGACCTCCAGAACAGCATTACCGTACCACTCTGGTGCGGATCTCACTCTGGTTTACCTACGAGGCTCGGTAGTAACTTGATCTGAAGTTACATGATCATCATCATTAGCTTCCTCACTAATTGGTGTAGTAGTCACAGGAATAGATTTCTGTGATGAACTACTTTCCAATAAGGGAGCAGGTACAGTTACCTCATCAAGTTCTACTTTCCTCCCACTCACTTCTTTCGATAGAAACTCCTTCTCTAGAAAGGAACCAATCTCAGCAATGAATATCTTGCCTTCGGATCTGTGATAGAAGGTGTACCCAACATTTTCTTTTGGATATCCTATGAAGACGAACTTCTCCGATTTGGGTCTGAGCTTATCAGGTTGAAATTTTTTCACATAAGCATTGCAACCTCAAACTTTAAGAAACGTCAACTTAGGTTTCTTGCCAAACCATAGTTCATACGGTGTCATCTCAACGGATTTAGATGGTGCCCTATTTAACGTGAATGTAGCTGTCTCTAATGCATAACCCCAAAACGATAGTGGTAAATCGGTAAGAGACATCATAGATCGCACCATATCTAATAAAGTACGGTTACGACGTTCGGACACACCATTACACTGTGGTGTTCCAGGTGGCGTGAGTAGTGAAACTATTTCACATTGTTTTAACAGAAGGCCAAACTCGTAACTCAAATATTTTACTTCTGCGATCATACCGTAGAAACTTTTATTTTTGTTACGATGATTCTCAACTTCACTCTAAAATTCTTTGAACTTTTCAAATGTTTCAGATTTGTGTTTCATCAAGTAGATATACTCATATCTGCTCAAATCATCCGTGAAGATCAGAAAATAATGATACCTGTCGCGAGCCTCAATATTCATCGGACCACATACATCAGTATGTATGATTTCCAACAAATTTGTTGCTCGTTTCATTGTTCCGAAGAACAGAGTCTTAGTCATCTTGCCCATGAGGCATGGTTCGCAAGCATCAACTGATTCATAATCAAGTGATTCCAAAAGCCCATCAGCATGGATTTTCTTCATGCGCTTTACACCAATATGACCTAAACGGCAGTGCCACAAATAATTTGCACTATCATTATTAACTTTGCATCTTTTGGCTTCAATATTATGAAAATGTGTATCACCACGATCGAGATCCAACAAACCATTTTCATTGGGTGTATGGCCATAGAAGGTTTTATTCATGTAAACAGAACAACAATTATTCTCTAACTTACATGAATAACCGTATTGCAATAAACATGATCCAATCATATTCATGCTCAACGCAAACACTAAATAACATTTATTTTAAGTTTAACACTAATCCCGAAAGTATAGGGAGTGTGCGATGATGATCATATCAATCTTGGAACCATTTGCAATACACATCGTCACTTCACCCTTAACTAGTCTCTATTCATTATGCAACTCCTGTTTCGAGTTACTATTCTTAGCAACTAAACTAGTATCAAATACTGAGGGGTTGCTATAAACACTAGTAAAGTACACATCAATAACATGTATATCAAATATACCTATGTTCACTTTGCCATCCTTCTTATCCGCCAATTACTTGGGGTAGTTCCGCTTCCAGTGACCAGTCCCTTTGTAGTAGAAGAACTCTGTTTCAAGCTTAGGTCCAGACTTGGGTTTTTTCACTTGAGCAGCAACTTGCTTGCCATTCTTCTTGAAGTTCCCCTTTCTTCCCTTTGTCCCTTTACTTGAAACTAGTGGTTTTGTTTACCATCAACACTTGATGCTTTTCTTGATTTCTACCTTCGTCGATTTCAGCATCACGAAGAGCTTGGGAATGGTTTCCGTCATCCCTTGCATATTATAGTTCATCACGAAGTTCTACTAACTTGGTGATGGTGACTAGAGAATTCTGTCAATTACTATTTTATCTGGAATATTAACTCCCACTTGATTCAAGCAATTGTAGTACCCAGACAATCTGAGCACATGCTCACTGCTTGAGCTATTCTCTTCCATCTTTTAGCTATAGAACTTGTTGGAGACTTCATATCTCTCAACTCGGGCATTTGCTTGAAATATTAACTTCAACTCCTGGAACATCTCATATGGTCCATGACATTCAAAACGTCTTTGAAGTCCCAATTCTAAGCTGTTTAAGCATGGTGCACTAAACTATCAAGTAGTCATCATATTGAGCTAGCCAAACGTTCATAACATCTGCATCTGCTCCTGCAATAGGTTTGTCACCTAGTGGTGCATCAAGGACATAATTCTTCTGTGCAGTAATGAGGATAAACCTCAGATCACGGATCCAATCCGCATCATCGCTACTAACATCTTTCAACTTAGTTTTCTCTAGGGACATATCAAAAATAAAACAGGGGAGCTAAAAGCGAGCTATTGATCTACAACATAGATATGCTAATACTACCAGGACTAAGTTCATGATAAATTTAAGTTCAATTAATCATATTACTTAAGAACTCCCACTTAGATAGACATCCCTCTAATCCTCTAAGTGGTCACATGATCCATATCAACTAAACCATGCCCGATCATCACGTGAGATGGAGTAGTTTCAATGGTGAACATCACTATGTTGATCATATCTACTATATGATCAATGCTCGACCTTTCGGTCTCAGTGTTCCGAGGCCATATCTGTTATATGCTAGGCTCGTCAAGTTTAACCTGAGTATTCCGCGTGTGCAACTATTTTGCACCCGTTGTATTTGAACGTAGAGCTTATCACACCCGATCATCACGTGGTGTCTCAGCACGAAGAACTTTCGCAACGGTGCATACTCAGGGAGAATACTTATACCTTGAAATTTAGTGAGAGATCATCTTATAATGCTACCGTCGATCTAAGCAAAATAAGATGCATAAAAAATAAACATCACATGCAATCAATATAAGTGATATGATATGGCCATCATCATCTTGTGCTTGTGATCTCCATCTGCGAAGCACCGTCATGATAACCATCGTCACCGGCGCGACACCTTGATCTCCATCGTAGCATCGTTGTCTTCTCGCCAACTATTTCTTCTACGACTATCGCTGCCACTTAGTGATAAAGTAAAGCAATAAGAGGGCGATTGCATTGCATACAATAAAGCGCCAACCATATGGCTCTTGCCAGTTGCCGATAACTCGGTTACAAAACATGATCATACCATACAAAAAAATCTACCATCATGCCTTGACCATATCACATCACCATGCCCTGCAAAAACAAGTTAGACGTCCTCTACTTTGTTGTTGCAAGTTTTACGTGGCTGCTACGGGCTGAGCAAGAACCGTTCTTACCTACGCATCAAAACCACAACGATAGTTCGTCAAGTTAGTGTTGTTTTAACCTTCTCAAGGACCGGGCGTAGCCACACTCGGTTCAACTAAAGTTGAAGAAACTGACACCCGCAAGCCACCTGTGTGCAAAGCACGTCGGTAGAACCAGTCTCGCGTAAGCGTACACGTAATGTCGGTCCGGGCCGCTTCATCCAACAATACTGCCGAACCAAAGTGTGACATGCTGGTAAGCAGTATGACTTATATCGCCCACAACTCACTTGTGTTCTAATCGTGCATATCACATCTACGCATAAAACCTGGCTCGGATGCCACTGTTGGGGACCGTAGTAATTTAAAATTTTCCTACGCACACACAGGATCACACTACTAGGGAAAAGCCTATACACAGAATTTTACCAGTAGCGCTGTACAAAATCAAGCGCTGCTGCTACTTAGTAGCAGCGCGTGTGAATAAACCGCGCTACTGCTATGACTTTAGCAGTAGCGCGTACTAGCGAAAAGCGCTGCTGCTACGTTCGAACTGGGCGCACATGGCTAGCCCAACCTAGCAGTAGCGCGTATAATGGCCCAGCGCTACTGCTAATCTCCTTAGCTGCAGCGCGCTTACGTGTAAAGCACTGCTGCTAACGGAAATAAAATAAAGTGAAAAACAAGTAGAAAAGTAAATGAAAATGAAAGAAATAGAAAAGGAGAAAGGGAAAAAATAAAATGTAAAGAAAAATAGAAGAAAAAAGGGAAAAGGAGAAAGGAATAACAGTAGCGGGTTTCAGCAAATGCGCTATAGCTAACTTAGCTATAGCGCGTTTCCGGAAACGTGCTACCGTTATGTTTCACTTATACAGCAGTTTCCCCCCACCCCGCCCCCCGGCCACCAATTCTTCCCCAAATCGTCCCTCGCCCTCGCCGCCGTCTCCTCACCGCCGCCGCCCGAGGCCGCCCTCAGCCTCACCGCCGCCGCCCGAGGCCGCCCTCAGCCTCACAGCCGTCGCCCAAGGCCGCCCTCCACGTCACCGTCAGCGCCCTCCACCTCACCGCCGCCCGAGCCCGCCCAGGACCGTGCCCGAGCCCGCCCTCTCCGCCCCTGCCTCCATCACCGAGCACCTCCCCGCCACCGTCTCTCCCCTCTCTATAAGTCCCCCCCCCCTCCCCCCCACTCATCTCTCTCTTTATTTTAGAGAAAAAATTAGATGTTAATTAGATGTTTTTCAGTTAGGGCACTAGAGTTTTGCTAGGTTAATTAGGTTAGTAGTGCTGCTAGTAGTATTGGTACAGTAGGTTAATTAGGTGATATTAAATGAATAGCCTAAATGAATGAAATTAGTAGTTAACTGAATTTTTTTTCCTTTCATCATTATAGAGCACTAAAGTTAACTGAATTTTGTTCTATTAGTAGTTAAATGAATTTTCTTCTACACTGTTTGCACATGTGGTTGCTCGTGTATATTTGGACACTGTTTGCAGGGAATGATGCTTAGTGGCCTATGTTTTGCCGGAATGTTGATTCATTTCTTTTCTGGCAAATTTCAGGTTCTCGATTTGTCCACTTTTTAGCAATGCTCATGCCGAAATTTTCCGTGAATTTCGGCATGACTTGTGCTACAAACTAGGACATATCGAGTGCCCGTGATTTGCCGCACCAGGAAGGAGTCAACATTCCTGCAAAACAATAGGCCTTTTTTATGTCATTATTCATTTTATTAGGTCTAGAATTAATTGACTAGATTTAATCATAGGAAACATGGCTAGAACCGATGAAGGACGGGTTCTGGTGATTGCAACGACGCCTACAGGGCGGCAGACGGATTTTTTAGCCTTACCGATGATCAACCGATGTTATTGCTGGGCCCACCGGTGGCATCGGGGACTGAGACCGACACGCAGACCGGTGCTAAGACTGAGACCGGCGCTGCCTCGGGGAGCGGAGCCAGTGTAGAACCGAAAGCAAAGAGGCAACGGGTTCCTAACAAACTCAGGACTACTAGAGTGGTGGTCACGGAGGTGGACGACGACAATTTTGAGCCAACGGCGCCCGAGGAAGTGCGTCGATGCTACGGCAATCAAATAGGCTGCATCGTACGGACAACCGCCACCATCAATGATGAGAAACTACAGAAGATAGAAAATATGAGGAGCTCTGAGGGAGTCCTGGATTAGGGGGTGTTCGGGTAGCCAGACTATACCTTCAGCCGGACTCCTGGACTATGAATATACAAGATAGAAGACTTCGTCCCGTGTCCGGATGGGACTTTCCTTGGCGTGGAAGGCAAGCTTGGCGATGCGGATATTCAAGATCTCCTACCATTGTAACCGACTCTATGTAACCCTAACCCTATCCGGTGTCTATATAAACCGGAGGGTTGTAGTCCGTAGGCAATCAACTCCATATACAACAATCATACCATAGGCTAGCTTCTAGGGTTTAGCCTCCTTGATCTCATGGTAGATCTACTCTTGTACTACCCATATCATCAATATTAATCAAGCAGGACGTAGGGTTTTACCTCCATCAAGAGGGCCCGAAACTGGGTAAAACATCGTGTTACCATCCGGCCTAGACGCACAGTTCGGGACCCACTACCCGAGATCCGCCGGTTTTGACACCGACATTGGTGCTTTCATTGAGAGTTCCTCTGTGTCGTCGCCTTTAGGCCCGATGGCTCCTTTGATCATCAACAACGATGCGGTCCAGGGTGAGACTTTTCTCCCCGGATAGATCTTCGTCTTCGGCGGCTTCGCTCTGCGGGCCAATTCACTCGGCCACCTGGAGCAGATCGAAAGCTACGCCCCTGGCCATCAAGTCAGGTTTGGAAGCTTAAACTACACAGCTGACATCCGCGGAGACTTGATCTTCGACGGGATCGAGCCACGGCCAAGCGCGCCGCACTACCTCGAGGGGCATGATCTAGCTCTGCCCCCGAACAGTGTCCTGGAGGCCGCACACGCATCGGTTCCGACCCCTAACTCGGAGCCTATTGCGCCAATCCAGGATGAGCGGTTGGACGTCACCTCGGGGGCTGCGATCCCGAAAGCGATCGAGCCGAACGCTAGCCCCGCACTCTGCACGACCCGTGACTCCGAGGATCCGGACTCCTTCCCGGACTCCGAACCCCCTCGCGCCCCTGCCAATTGAATCCGATTGGGCGCCGATAATGGAGTTCACCGCCGCAGACATCTTTCAGCATTCGCCTTTTGGCGACATCCTGAATTCCCTTAAGTCTCTCTCTTTATCAGGAGAGCCCTGGCCGGACTACGGTCAGCGAGGGAGGGATACGGACGATGAGGAAATTCAAAGCCCACCCACCATCCACTTTGTAGCCACTGTCGACAATCTAACCGACATGCTTGACTTCAGCTCCGAAGACATCGATGGCATGGACGACGATGTAGGAGACGAACAGGAACCAGCACCTGTAGGGCGCTGGAAGGCCACCTCGTCATATGACATATATATGGTGGATACTCCAAAAGATGGAGATGGCGATGGAACAGTGGGGGATGACGCCCCCAAGAAACAGCCAAAGCGCCGGCGTCAGTGGCGCCGCTCTAAATCCCGCCAAAGCAAAAACGGTGATTCCGGCACGGGAGATAATACTACCCCGGATAGCTTCGAAGAACACCCGCCTTAGCAAGATTCGGCACAGGAAGATGGAGAAGCCAGCCCTCATGAGAGAGCGACAGACCGAGAGGTCAAGGATGATAACTATACGCCTCCCTCCGAAGACGAGGCAAGCCTCGATGACGACGAATTCGTCATACCATCAGACCCCGCCGAACAAGAGCGTTTTAAACGCAGGCTTTTAGCCACGGCAAGCAGCCTCAAGAAAAAGCAGCAACAGCTTAGAGCTGCCCAAGATTTGCTAGCTGACAGATGGACTGAAGTCCTTGCGGCCGAAGAGTATGAACTCGAACGCCCCTCCAAGAGTTACCCGAAGTACAGGCCGCTACCCCGATCAGAGGAGGAAGCACCTACATCACCAGCGCATGACATGGCAGACCGGCCACCTCGCGGCCGCGACAGAGAGGCCTCTCGGCCCTCCACCCAAGCCATGCCCCGACGCCGCTCAACTAAGGCACGGGAAAATGCGCCCGACCTGCGAGACATACTGGAGGATAAGGCAAGACAAACAAGATCGATATACAGATCGCGCAGGCGCCCTACGGCATGTGACAATGATCTTCACTCCGGATACAACAAATCCGGACGGGCCGAACACAACAGACATAGCTCTTCCGAGCTGCGTCGTGATATAGCCCAGTACAGAGGCGCCGCACACCCGCTATGCTTCATGAATGAAGTAATGGATCATAAAATCCCAGAGGGTTTCAAACCCGTAAACATCGAATCATACGATGGCACAACAGATCCGGCGGTATGGATCGAGGATTATCTCCTTGACATCCACATGGCACGCGGCGATGATCTACACGCCATCAAATACCTCCCACTCAAACTTAAAGGACCGGCCCGGCATTGGCTTAACAGCTTGCCAGCAGACTCAATCGGTTCTTGGGAGGACCTGGAAGCCGCATTCCTCGACAACTTCCAGGGCACTTACATGCGACCACCGGATGCCGACGACTTAAGCCACATAATTCAGCAGCCAGAGGAATCGGCCAGACAATTCTGGACACGGTTCCTAACAAAGAAAAACCAGATAGTCGACTGTCCAGACGCAGAGGCCCTAGCAGCCTTCAAGCATAACATCCGCGACGAGTGGTTTGCCCGGCACCTGGGACAGGAAAAGCCGAAATCCATGGCAGCCCTCACGACACTCATGACCCGCTTTTGCGCAGGAGAAGACAGCTGGCTAGCTCGCAGTAACAACTTATCAAAGAACCCTGGTAATTCGGATACCAAGGACAAAAGTGGCAGGACACGTCGGAATAAGCAAAAACGCCGCATTAGCAGCGACAGCAATGAAGACACGGCAGTCAATGCCGGATTCAAAGGCTATAAATCCGGTCAGCGGAAAAAGCCATTCAAAAAGAATACTCAGGGCCCGTCCAGTTTGGACCGAATACTCGATCGGTTGTGCCAGATACATGGCACCCCCGAAAGACCAGCCAATCACACTAACAGGGATTGTTGGGTGTTCAAGCAGGCAGGCAAGTTAAGGGCCGAAAACAGAGACAAGGGGCTGCACAGCGATGACGAGGAGCCCAAGCCGCCGAACAACAATGGACAGAAGGGCTTTCCCCCACAAGTGCGGACAGTGAACATGATATACGCGACCCACATTCCCAAGCGGGAGCGGAAGCGTGCGCTACGGGACGTATACGCGATGGAGCCAGTCGCCCCAAAGTTCAACCCATGGTCCTCCTGCCTGATCACTTTTGATCGAAGGGACCATCCCACTATCATCCGTCATGGCGGCTTCGCCGCATTGGTTCTCGACCCAATCATCGACGGATTTCATCTCACAAGAGTCCTCATGGACGGTGGCAATAGCCTGAACCTGCTTTATCAGGATACAGTGCGGAAAATGGGCATAGATCCCTCAAGGATTAAGCCCACAAGAACGACCTTTAAAGGCGTTATACCAGGTGTAGAAGCCAACTATACAGGCTCAGTAACACTTGACGTGGTCTTCGGATCCCCGGACAATTTCCGAAGCGAAGAATTAATCTTCGATATAGTCCCGTTTCGCAGTGGCTATCATGCCCTGCTCGGATGAACCGCATTCGCAAAGTTCAATGCGGTGCCACACTACGCATATCTCAAGCTCAAGATGCCAGGCCCTCGAGGAGTAATTACGGTCAACGGAAACACCGAACGCTCCCTCCGTACGGAGGAGCATACGGCGGCTCTCGCAGCGGAGGTACAAAGTAGCCTTCTCAGGCAATTCTCTAGTCCGGCCATTAAAAAGCCAGACACTGCCAAGCGCGCCCGGAGTAACCCACAGCAGGACCGCCTGGCACACTCTGAGCAAGCGTAGCAATGTGGCCCCAACCCCAGCTTTCGCGACATAGCGAAACCAGTACCTCACGTACATAACTATGCCCTTGAAATACCATGGGCACAGGGGAAGGGGCACAATAACGGCACGCCCAAAATACGGCTTAAAACGTACTAGGGGCTGCCGGATTCTTTTTTAGTTTTTTCTTACTTTCAGGACTCCATACTTCGGACGACCTGTTCGGCAATTCGACTGCCGCACAAACGATGCAAGATCCAGGGAGGCAGACAAGCCATGCCGCATTATGGAACTCCCAGGTGGTCTCTGTTACGAGCGGTATACCTGTTTTAAATACAATTCCGCGGCCTGCCCCTGGTCAGGACATACTGAATAGTCCAATATCTTTTGCTTACCGCACTATTTGTATCGTTCGGCTTTGATAAATAGCCTCTCTATAAACAATGCTTAGCTTCTTGTATATTTTTTGCATTATCTTCTTTTCACATTTATGTTTATTAAATGACATGATTGCACCCGTACACCATGGTACGGCAAACACGCCAGGGGCTTCAGTACCCCTCATAATGGTGTGAGAAGTCCATACACTTTCACAAGTGTGGCACCCCAAACTTATAGCACTATATGCATCGGCTCCGAATCATGATTTGGGTCAATAGTTGGGTTTGCCCGGCTCCTATGTTTTGGTGCCTTACGTTCCGCTCTATCGGCTAAGGTAGCACTAGGAGAACCACTGCGATTGTGCCCCGGTTCAGCTGGGTTAAGCACCTCAGTGGAGAAAGCTAAAACTGACTGTCATGATGTGGCGAGAGACCGGTCGCTGTCCGAGAGGTTTTTCGAGTCCCTAAAGGCTTATGCCGCTTCGAGCGAGGAGCTGGCTTTGTCCGGCCAAGGCGTGGATAGCGCCTCGAACTAGGGGCTTCGCCGAAATTTAAAATTATAGAGTTCTATGGCTAAGTGAGAGTGTTCAAGCATTATAGTCCGATTGCCTGGTTCGTTGTGCTGAGCGCCTCCCTCGAAGGACCAAACTATGGGAAAAAGAGCGCTCAGGTTTATCCCGAACACCCCAGCACTAGTGGCACGGGGGCAGAAGCCGACGACTGGCCATCTCTCAATTTTTGATAAACGGCCGCACAGAAAGTAATATTTTAAATTCAATAAGCATTGCTTAGCGCATATGAACAAGTTTTCAGCGCACAGGATAAACACGAGCGAGTTCATTCAAATATCACATCCTTGGTACATTCATCCGCCACAAGGCGGGCACCTGCAAGAACATCCTTGTAGTAGTTCTCGGGCTTGCGATGCTCCTTTCCCGGCGGCGGCCCGTCCTTCACAAGCTTCTCACCGTCCAGCTTACCCCAGTGCAACTTTGCATGGGCAAGGGCCCGACGGGCACCTTCGATGCAGACGGAGCGCTTGATGATCTCAAGCCTCGGACAGGCCTCCACCAGCCGCCGCACCAGCCCGAAATAGCTCCCAGGCAGGGCCTCTCCGGGCCACAGTCGAACTATGAAGCCCTTCATGGCCTGCTCGGCCGCCTTGTGGAGCTCGACCAGCTGTTTCAGCTGGTCGCTCAAGGGCACAGGGTGTCTGGCCTCAGAATACTGAGACCAGAACACCTTCTCCGTCAAGCTGCCCTCTTCAGCTCGGTAGAATGCGGCGGCATCGGATACGCTGCGGGGAAGATCTGCGAATGCCCCTGGAGAGCTCCGGATTCGGGTAAGTAATAGGTAGTTCACTTTTATATTTCTGCTTTGCATAAAGAATGCCTTACCCGCTGCTATCTTCCTCATCTCCTCCAACTCTTGGAGGGCCTTTTGGGCTTCGGCCTTGGCAGACTTTGCAGCCTCTAGGGCCGTTGCAAGCTCAGATGCTTGCGCCTTCGACTCCAACTCCAAACTCTCATGTTTTTCCATGAGAGCCTGCAGCTCTTGCTGCACCTCGCCGACCTGAGCCCCAAGTCTGTCTCGCTCGGTGCGCTCCGCGGCCGTTTTCTTTTCGGCCTCAGACAGCGCCTGCTTAAGGGTCGCCACCTCAGTCGTGGCCCCTACAATAAGCAGTACAATCCTGTTACTCTTTTTTGCAATCAAGCCTTTTTATAGGCACTTTTTCTGTAAGGTATTTCTTACCTTCTTCCTCCTCGAGCCGCCGCTTGGCAAGGCCGAGCTCTTGCTCGGTCCGCTCGAGGTCCTGCTTCAGGACACCCACCTCCGTAGTCAGTGCGGCGGTGGATAGCAGCGAAGCCTGCATACGCATATTGACTCTTTTTTTACTCCTGTGAAATTTAATAGATCCTCTATTCGGCTTTTCTTTCCGAACGCCAAACAGAGCATCGGGGGCTACTGTCTATGCGGTAATATTTTTACATATTTTTACTTACCTCGAAGCCTGTTAGAAGGCTAGCGCAAGCTTCAGTCAGTCCGCTCTTGGTGGACTGAACCTTCTGGATCACCGTACTCATAATAGTACGGTGCCCCTCGTTGATGGAGGCGTCGTCAAGCACCTCCAGCAAATTGTCCGGCACCTCCGGTTGGACGGAGGCCGCCGGCTCAGAAGGCTTGCTCCTCTTGGAAGGAGTTCTCCTACCACGGTCCGGAACTGATTCCGGCGCGGTGTCCGGCACAAAGCCGGACTTAGAGCCCTGGGGAGCCTTATCCCCTTCACTCCTGGAGTCCGGGAGGTTGCCTTGCGGCTCCTCCGGGACCACCTCCTCCTACCCCGGAGCTTGTCGCGACGCCACTTCGGCGTCGTCTGCAGTGCGGGGGGAGACAGCGGGCGGAACTGAGTTCACGTCCGATGAGTCCAGGGAGCCGCCCGATGATTCGTCGAATTCGACCCAGGGCGGACTGCATAATTACATTTGACATTAGGGAAAGCTATGCAACAAAGGAACATCATGAGTTACTCTAATATCTGAACTTACGATTTCGCCGGACGCTTGGCCCTGTTTGGCCACTCCTCTTTGCCCTCTTCGGCGTTGGGGGCGTAGTCCGGCGGAGGGGTCTTCATTTTCCTAGACCCCTCGGCCTCCCCCGTTGGGGAGGCCTTCCTCTTCTCTCCTCCCTCCGCTGGGGGGGAGAGTTTTCTTCTTCCTCCTCCTCGTTTTCGCGGGAGGAGGGCGTCTCGGACTCGTCAGATGACGAGTCCGACACCACCACGTTGCGGGCACTCTTTCGAGTCCCCGTGGTCTTCTTCTTCTTGGCCTTCTTCTCCGGCACCACATAAGGCGCCGGAACCAGCAGCTTTGCTAGTAGAGCTGGGGCTGGGTCTTCGGGCAGTGGAGCCGGACAGTTAATCGGTCCGGATATCGCCCGCCAAGCCTGTCAAAGGTAAGGGAGTTTAGATCCCGCATAGAGTCAAACTATGAAAAAAGCTTAACATCCTGTAAAAGGTGTAGATGGCATACCTCGCTAGCGTGACGCTGCGAGCTGTATCCGCGGTCCTTGGAAGCGGATGCGGGAGCCTCGGCGCCCTTGAATAGCATCTTCCAGGCGTCTTCGTACGTCGTGTTGAAGAGCCTGCTGAGGGTTTGATGCTGCGCCGGGTCGAACTCCCACAGATTAAAATCCCGTTGTTGTCACGGGAGGATCCGGCGGACGAGCATAACCTGGATTACATTAACAAGCCGGACTGGCTTGTTCACCAGGGACTGGATGCATGTTTGCAATCCGGTCACCTCTTTTTCGTCATCCCACGACAGGACCGTCTCTTTCCAGGACATAAGCCGCGTGGGGGTCCGGATCGGAACTCGGGGGCTGGTCCATTTTGGATCGCGCGGCTCGGTGATATAAAACCACCTGGATAGCCATCCCTTTAGGGTCTCCATGAAAGAGCCCTCGAACCATAGGACGTTGGCCATCTTACCCGCCATGGCGCCTCCGCACTCCGCCTGGCTGCCGCGCACCACCTTGGGCTTGACGTTGAAGGTCTTGAGCCAGAGGACGAAATGAGGGCGGACACGGAGAAAATCCTCGCACACGATGATAAACGCCGAGATGTTGAGGATGAAGTTCAGAGCCAGATCGTGGAAATCCAGGCCGTAGTAGAACATGAGCCCCCGGACAAATGGGTGGAGTGGAAAACCCAGTCCGTGGAGGAAGTGGGGGAGAAATACTACCCTCTCATGGGGCCTTGGGGTGGGGAGAAGCTGCCCCTCTTCAGGAAGCCGGTGCGCGATGTCCTTGGACAGGTATCCGGCCTTCCTTAGCTTCTTGACTTTGCCCTCCATGGCGGAGGAGACCATCCACTTGCCTCCCGCTCCGGACATTGCTGGAGAAGGTTGAGGTGGGAAGTGCGGGCTTGGGCGCTGGAGCTCGGGTGCACAGGAGATGGATAGGCAAAGGAGGAAGAAGGCGTAGGTGAAAAGGTGGATCCTTGTCCCCTTATATGGGCGGATGTGGTTGTGCGTCCCCACCTGCCTAGTAAAACTCACTTGCCTCCCAAGCGCCGTGATAAGTGGCGCGGTTGGGATACCCACGTCCGTATTGATGAGAATCCCGTAAAAGGGGGGGTACACGATCTCTGCTTTGACAAGACGTGCCAAGGAAACCGCCTCGCAGAACACGCTGAGGTGGAAAAGTGAAAACGATTCGAGTGAATGACTTGGCTGTAGTGTGATGACGCACTACGGAATACATCAGTAGATTTGATTTGTGTTAATATTATTCTCTCTACAGCAACATATGGAAGCTTATTTTGCAGAGCCGGACACTACTCTTGGTGTTTACAATCTTCTATGAAGGACTTGGAGGAGGAACCCGCCTTGCAATGCCGAAGACAATTTGCGCGCCAGACTCGTCGTCATTGAAGCCTGGTTCAGGGGCTACTGAGGGAGTCCTGGATTAGGGGGTGTTCGGGTAGCCGGACTATACCTTCAGTCGGACTCCTGGACTATGAAGATACAAGATAGAAGACTTCGTCCCGTGTCCGGATGGGACTTTCCTTGGCGTGGAAGGCAAGCTTGGCGATGCGGATATTCAAGATCTCCTACCATTGTAACCGACTCTATGTAACCCTAACCCTATCCGGTGTCTATATAAACCGGAGGGTTGTAGTCCGTAGGCAATCAACTCCATATACAACAATCATACCATAGGCTAGCTTCTAGGGTTTAGCCTCCTTGATCTCGTGGTAGATCTACTCTTGTACTACCCATATCATCAATATTAATCAAGCAGGACGTAGGGTTTTACCTCCATCAAGAGGGCCCGAACCTGGGTAAAACATCGTGTTCCCTGCCTCCTGTTACCATCCGGCCTAGACGCATAGTTCGGGACCCACTACCCGAGATCCGCCGGTTTTGACACCGACAAGCTCCCTCCTAAAGAAGTTTCACCAGATATTCTTGTTCCCGGGGCGGAATGAGAAGGATTATAAAGATCCAGATGAGGACCCGACAGTGAAGAAGATAAACAAACACGCCATGACCAAGTTTAGCGATGCGTTGGCCGCCTGGAAAAATCGAGTGAAAGCAAGGATCATCGACAAGAAGGAACCCTACTCCGAGATTGTAAAGGATAATCCGAAAATCTCGGAAGAGCGGTTTCAAATATTCAAGGAGGCTTGCGAGGCCGAAGATGCCAAAAAAAGTCTAAGTACATGAAGGGGCTTCAATAGAGGAACATTGGGAGCCACCACCTCAGAAGCCGTGGTTACGGCGGAAAGAGGTCCAAATGGGCCAAGGAGGACGCGGAAGCCGCGAGTCTGGGCATCCCAGACCCCTTGGCGGAGTTCACCGTCCCGCAGGAGCGTGACATCCTCAGGGCCCGGCACCGTTGGGACCTAGTGAAAAAGGTTTACGAGACAACACCAGTCCTTACGGAGTTCATGAGACTGCTGGTAATTTTATTTTCTGATCAATTCGACTGCACACGTTAGTCATATTTGTAAAAGATCGTTGTGCCTTTTGCAGAGAGAGCAGCACAGGATTGCGGCCGAAAGCGACTCGCCGTCTGAGGCATTGGCGAGGCCCAAGTGGGACACTCCATTCAACCGGCATTGAACATATTGAAACAACAACCGGTGGATACTCGACCGTCGTATGGACGCGTGCACGGTGTCGAAGACGGCTCCACGTGGAAGAATTACTATCGTGAGACCACGGAGGAGAGAAAGGAAAGACGAAGGTTAAATGAAGAAAACATCGACAAGAGGGTTGAGATTGCGGTTGAGAAGAAATCAACTGAGACAGTCGCAACAGCGGTAGCTGCCGCAAAACAGGTGGCTTTAGATATTTCTACTACCTTGGTTCCGGCCGTTTTCAATTGGACCAGGAAAAATCCAAAAAAAGATGCAGCAGACTTTCCCCTTGCTGACTTCTTGGCGGGGAGTAGCTCGACTAGCGTTGCACCAGCACCTGCAGCTGCACCTGCTCCTGCACCGGACGTGCTAGGCGGTGCTTCATCTTTGGCTGAGCTTGACGCCCTCACGGTATCTGTCACACCGGCCCCCTTCAATATAAATGTATAATCTCCCGTTTTCGTTGCCTTTCGGATGTCTCACGTCGCAGACTTTTCTTTGCAGGCCGACGAAACCCCGTGCACCATATTATACACCATCGGCGACCAGAAGGTGGACGTGGGGAAGGCGACGATAATGGAGCCGAAGGAACCATTGTTCCACAGCCGGCCGATCCCCCCGAACGTCTTCAAGGTTTCCGTGGCCAGTGTCAAACCGGGCCACGAGAATTTGCCTCCTCCAGTACTACTGGGGGATGACGATGAGACACCGCGGCGGCTTGGTGATTGTTGCAATGTTGGGTGGGTCCTGTTGTAGCCACAGAGTCTGCTTCATCTGGAGGCGGTCGGGAGCACACCCACGAGCACGCAGCCTCAGCAAGGTATGAACATCAACACCCCACCTACCCAATTATCATCGGGTGTCGGGTTGGGTGATAGCGGATGGGGTAAGGAGGAGGCTCCATTAGTCGCTGATGACGTCACCATGGATGAGGATGAGGACGACGATGGCGCTGCTGAACAGTATGTCTATACTGGCGCCTCCTCAGGGTTTGAGCGTCATGAGTCGGTGCCTGAATTGCCGTCTCAACATATTATGGATGACCTTCCGGTAGTAAAGAAGTTTAGGAAGAGAGCGAGGAAAGGCAAAAAAGTTGTTTCTATGATCCAGCCGCCTCAGCAGCCTCGGCTTCAGGACCGTATAGATATCCCCGGTGCGGATAAATGGCATATCCCCGGTCAACCAATCCTACCTGCAACAGCGCTACGGGCCAGATTCGGCGATCTAAAGAGACTTCATGACGATGTGCTGCGGGTAGAGAAAGACCTCATCGCCTCGAAAGATCCAGGATACCCACTCTACGTGGTTAACGTTCCGCGGCAAATGTCGTACGTCGACAGCTTCCCCGTGGATAAGTTCTTCCTCCGATTCGATTACATATTTGACATGTTTCACGTGAAGAAGCTGGATTTTACGTTTGTCCACCTTTATGCCTTGCACATGAACTACATCATCGGGGTTGAGCAGATATCTCATATCTGTGTCGCTGACCCGTACTACATGCACGAGGGCTTCTTGGGAGTCTGCGCAAATCACCGTGAATACGCGAGGGATTACATCGTCAATTTCATGCTCGCCAATAAGGACAAGGAGGCGATTCTCGTGCCTTATCATCCTGTGTAAGTCATCCGTGCTGCTATCCTTCCTTCGATTTCAATCATTCATTTGCACGGTGGAGGCTAATTAATTTGAGGACTTATTTTGCGCAGCGGCGGGCGCGCCGTCCTCATCATCCTCTACCCCCGATTCTCCCACGCTCTTTACTTGGACTCGTCGAAGAACATTCACAAAAAGGATTACACCCACATCAAGGATGTTCTCAACAGTGCTATGTTTTACTACCAAGCAAGGGGTGGAGAGGTCAGGGACAAGAAGAGAAGGGGCGCAGGGTCGCCTTCGGCCATAAGACCGACTTCTGCTACATCCAGCAACCGAACGATTCTCTTAATGATGGATTCTATGTCCTACACCACATGCTGGAGTATAGACGGGATCACCAGAACCTTCGCATGTCACCTAGATCCGGCGATGCCCATATTCTGCAATGGGCAAAGGACATAGGAGATATCGAGGATCATCGACTTCGAGCTGAGTTCTATAACATCCAGCGCGAACTTGCCCAAATCATCATGAAGGAGGTCGTCGGAAAAATAGGGATGTTCTACGGAGAAGGACAAATGTCACGGGAAGACGTCCGAACATGGATAGCCTCTCAGCGTCTCGACTTGAAGCCTTTCACTAGGCTCGGGGACTATCTCCCTGACTTGGATGGATGGAACGACATGTTGGAGTGATTGTCGATATATGACAATGTGTCCGTTTAGTCCATACTTTCTGTATGAAAAAACTTTGAGTTATGCACGGTGAAACTTTATTTGTGATGTAATTAAACCATCCTCCTCCTCGACTAGCGAAAATCACTCTAGTTAGGGCATTTTGGGGTACGATGAACTTTGTTATTTATGCTTATGATATGTTGTTTTTATTTTTGCCAAGTCTGTCTCTTTCTGTTGCTCAACCATATATGTTGCATATCATCGATTCATGTGATGATGCAGGTGCATAGATCATAGATGGCGAAGAAGTGCTATGCCAGGAGTATATATACGACAAGTGGCCGGAGTGTCAGGCCCTTCCGGTTTCCGAGCGACAGGCAGTAGTTAGTTTAGAGGTTCACGCTAATGCGAAAGAGGGATACGAACTCATGTTCTCAAAGTGATAGCTCTTCTCGCGTATATCATTGTTTAGATGGATGACGACGTATTTGCATATCATTCGAGAATTGTATCGCTATTTTCGAGATGATGATGAGAGACCACTTTGTGTTGGATGATGATTATGATGATGACATGATTTCATGAGACTAATTGTATGTATATGCTATGATTACATTTGTATGTGTATGATATGCTAAAGATTATTGTATAAAGCCTATTCAAATACAAAACAAATATGCAGGAAAAAAACTAATAAATAAACTAGTAGTAGCGAGGGGGGAAATTTAGCAGTAGCGCCGCATTGTCAGTAGCGCAGCCCAGCAAACAGCGCTGCAGATAATATCAGTAGCGCCCTTTCCCAAAGAGCGCTACAGCTATTCATGTATAGCAGTAGCGTGGGACAACCGGCGCTACTGCTATACGTTAGTTGTCGCGCCTTATTAGTAGCGCCGGTGCCCGCGCTACTGAGAGGCCCAAAACCCTCGCTGCTGGTAGGCTTTTCCCTAGTAGTGTCATGGTGATGCATAGCAATGAGAGGGGAGAGTTTTGTCTATGTACCCTCGTAGACCGTAAGCTGAAGCGTTTCTCAACGCAGTTGATGTAGTCGTACGTCTTCACGATCCGACCGATCCAAGTACCGAACGCACGGCACCTCCGAGGTCTGCACACGTTCATCTCGATGACGTCCTCGCCTTGTTGATCCAGCAAGATGGGCGAAGTAGTATATGAGCTCCGGCAGCACGACGGCGTGGTGACAGTGTTGGTGAAGAACAATATCCGCAGCGCTTCGCCTAAGCACTACGAAAACTATGACAGAGGATAAACTAGAGGGGACGGGGTAGCCGGCACGCGGCTTGGTGTTTCTTGATCTCTTTTGGGTGCTAGCCCTACCCCTCTATTTATATGTTGAGCCTTGGGGTCAAAACTTGGAGTAAAAGTCTCCACAAAGTCAGTTTCACCTGAAAGGCAAGAGTCCTTCTCGGACTCCAGGACCAGACGCCAGGGTTCCCGGCGTCTGGACCCAGACGCCAGGGACCCTGGTGTCTGGCCCCTCGACTCCGCAAAACTTCCTTTTGCGCTTTCTGAAAACCTTGTGGGCTTCCCCTTTGGCCCAAATAAAGTGTTCTCGTACCCAAACATTTCGGGAAACATCCGGAACCCCTTTCGGTGAATTCCGAAACCCTTCCGGAGACCAAACACTATTATCCCATATATCAAACTTTATCTCTGAACCATTCCGGAGTTCCTCGTCATGTCCATGATCTTATCCAGAACTCCGAACAACATTCGGTTACCAACATACATAACTCATAGTACTATATCGTCAACGAACGCTAAGCGTGCGAACCCTATGGGTTCGAGAACTATGTAGACATGACTGAGACACCTCTCTGGTCAATAACCAATAGAGGGACCTGGATGCCCATATTGGCTCCTACATATTCTACGAAGATCTTTATCGGTCAGACCGCATAACAACATACGTTGTTCCCTTTGTCATCGGTATATTACTTGCCCGAGATTCGATCGTCGGTATCTCAATACCTAGTTCAATCTCGTTACCGGCAAGTCTCTTTACTCGTTCCGTGATACATCATCTCGCAACTAACTCATTAGTTGCAATGCTTGCAAGGCTTATAGTGATGTGTATTACCGAGTGGGCCCAGAGATACCTCTCCGACAATCGGAGTGACAAATCCTAATATCGAAATACGCCAACCCAACAAGTACCTTCGGAGACACCTATAGAGCACCTTTATAATCACCCAGTTAGTTGTGACGTTTGGTAGCACACAAAGTGTTCCTCCGATAAATGGGAGTTGCATAATCTCATAGTCATAAGAAAGCAATAGCAACAAACTAAACGATCAAGTGCTAAGCTAACGGAATGGGTTAAGTCAATCACATCATTCTCCTAATGATGTGATCCCGTTAATCAAATGACAACTCATGTCTATGGTTTGGAAACTTAACCATCTTTGATCAACGAGCTAGTCAAGTAGAGGCATAGTAGTGACACTCTGTTTGTCTATGTATTCACACATGTATTATGTTTACGGTTAATACAATTCTAGCATGAATATTAAACATTTATCATGAAATAAGGAAATAAATAATAACTTTATTATTGCCTCTAGGGCATATTTCCTTCACGGGATTCTTCTTCCCGCCACCGACCGCTGGAGCGATAGGTAAATGAAAGGCAAGTCCAGAGACTCGTTAGTGAAATATGGAGAGGAAAGTTTTCCCTAGCCATCTAGGGGTAGGATGAAAATGAGAGAATGCTCTCCTTTAATCGCAGACTCCACACCGATGATAGCAAGAATCCTCTAATTGAGCGACATTGGATCATAACTGACAGAAATTGGATCCTAGGGCATCAGCGTTGTAAATGCCCTGAGAGCATAACCGCAAGGGGTTTGCATAGACGCATATAGAAAAAAGTAAAATAAAAATAATCTTAGCACATTTTAACCCAACATTGAGCGCTAACGACGGACCCTAGATGGTTGCATGCTTCGCTCCAACTCCTAAGGGAAAAAGAAGATGGGAAGCATCCGCCTCCACCTTGCGTGTCGACGCCAGTTAAAACGCTAGGATTTGTGTTGCCTAACTACCAATCAATCAGGATATTAATCCTAACATCTAGGCCTGAAAACTACCCCAAACATTTGGGCGCTGGAGCACATTCAACTTTTGTTCAAACAACATTCTACCAAAATTTTCATCTGGTCGGCATCTTTATCATATCAAAACAGGGATCACGGGGGAACAAAGGTTTGGTTCCCCTCGCGACCCCCTACTTCCCTTGGCGCCGCCGGTGCCTCTCGCCGGCTCCTCCGGCCATCCCCACGAGTTCCTTGACTCGATCTCCCTCCTACACCATCTCCTCCTTCCTTGATCTACCTCTTCCTTCGAACAAATCTTGGTTTTGGTGGAATGATTGGATCGATTGGGGGTGGTTCTTCTAGACTGGTCCTCGTCCTCCCTTTACCGTGTTCTTCGCGATGGTGCCTAGTTGTAACGCCCCGAGACCGTTGCGCCAGGTGTCTTCCAGTTATTCGCTGTTGTTGCATTGTCATTTCCTTGCGTGTCATGCATTTCATATCATGTCATCATGTGCATCGCATTTGCATACATGTTCGTCTCATGCATCCAAGCATTTTCCCCGTTGTCCGTTTTGCATTCCGGCGCTCCTACGTCCTCCGGCGCCCCCCTTTTGCCTCTTTTCGTGCGCGAGTGTTAAACTTTCTCGGAATGGACCGAGATTTGCCAAGCGGCCTTCGTTCACTACCGGTAGACCGCCTGTCAAGTTTCGTGCCATTTGGAGTCCGTTTGATACTCCAACGGTTAACCGAGGAACCATAAAGGGCTCGTGTGTGTTGCAGCCCAACACCCTCCAAAGTGGCCCAAAACCAATCCAAACCCCCTCCATCCTCTTGGCCGTTCGATCACGATTGCGTGGCCAAAAACCGCACCTCATTTGGACTCTCCTAGCTCCCTCTACCTATATATTTGTGTCTCCCTCCGAATTTTCGTGGATGAAACCCTAGTCTTCCGCCTCCTCGCGCCGATGGACACGTCCGCCCCTGCGTCGGACATGTCCGCACCGCCCCTCCACCGAATCATGCGCCGCCACCTCAGCCTCCGCCGCCCCGCGCCCGCCGCTGCCCGCCAGGCCCGAGGCGGGCCCCTGAGGCCCGAGCTGCCCGCTACCCGATCCCGCGCCCACCGCCGCCTTCGCGCCGCCCGCCGCCACACTCCCTCGCTCCGGTCGCCGCCACCAGCGCTAGATCTCCGCTTCGGCGACGCCACCGCCGCGCTTCCCCACCGGAGCCCCGCCGTGCCGCGGCGTCCGTGCTCGCCGCCGCTGCGTCCCAGGACCTCGCTGGACTCTTCCCCAGCCCCGGCCACCTCCTCGCGTCCTTCTCCGGCGGGATCTCCGGCGAACCTCGTTGGCCGTGCGAACCCTAGATTTTATCTGTCCAGAGGTTGACCTCTTTTCTGCACTAAGTCTTTTTCATGCAACATTTTCATGGCCTTTTCATCATGTCATATCTCTGCCATCGTAGCTCCGTTTTGGGCGTGCCATATATCAAAATTTTCATCATGATGTCCTCTTCATTTTGTTCCATTGCACGATGCTTGTTTGAGTCCATTCTGTTTATGCCATGTCCAGTTTTCTGCTAAGTCTGAATCTGTTAACGAAACTTGCTATGTTTACATGGGTGCCATCATATCTTCTGATCCTTTTTGGCTTATGGTCAGTAAGGGACTTTTGTTATATGCTTTAAGTAGATTCATGCAATGCCATGCTTTGCTATGATCTGATCCTGTAGCATGTTGATATCTTGATCTAAACATTGCTTCCTGATGTTAAGTCGTGACATGTTGCTATTTTCACAAAGTCTGTGATGCTGATATCTTTTGCCCTTTTGCCATGCTTTTTTATACCTGCTATTGTGTGAATTGGCCATAGCTCGGTGTTCATCTTTTGTCAAGCATCTTGAGTAGATCACTGCCATGTGCTTTGTTGCTATGTTGGGGTGCAGTAGCTTAGTTTCTTGTTGCATTCTAGATGGCATCGTGCTGTTAATTGCAGAATTGTGCCATTATTGTTTTGCTTGCCATTTGCAAACCGTGCATCCATTTCCGGTGATCTTTATATCGATTTCGATAGAAATCAACTCATCTTTCCAGCGGTGCACTTGGTTTGCCAAGTTGAGGCCTGGTTCAATGTTTCGCTTCCGAAGCACGCATATGCATTGCATATCACATCCCGCATATCATGCCATGTTCTGCATCATGTTGCTTGCGCATTGCACCGTGGTTGATTGTGGTATCATTTGCTTGTGTTCTTGCCTTGGGTAGAGCCGGGAGACGAGTTCGTGTTCGAGGAACCCGTTGAGTACGCTTACGAGGATCAAGTTTTCGTCAACTCGAACAACTTTGCAGGCAAGATGACCATACCCTCGAAATCACTTCTATCTTTGCTTGCTAGTTGCTCGCTCTTTTGCTATGCTGTGATACCTAGCACTTGCTATATCTTGCCTCCCATATAGCCATGTTAAGCCTCTAACCCACCTTGTCCTAGCAAACCGTTGTTTGGCTATGTTACCGCTTTGCTCAATCCCTCTTATAGCGTTGCTAGTTGCAGGTGAAGATGGAGTTTGTTCCTTGTTGGAACATGTTTATTGTTGGGATATCATTATTATATCTTGTTTACTTTAATGCACCTATATACTTGGTAAAGGGTGGAAGGCTCGGCCTTATGCCTGGTGTTTTGTTCCACTCTTGCCGCCCTAGTTTCCGTCATACCGGTGTTATGTTCCTTGATTTTGCGTTCCTTACGCGGTTGGGTTATAATGGGAACCCCTTGACAGTTCTCCTTGAATAAAACTCCTCCAGCAAGGCCCGGCCTTGGTTTTACCTTTTGCCACCTAAGCCTTTTTCCCTTGGGTTCCGCGGACTCAAGGGTCATCTTTATTTTAAACCCCCCCGGGCCAGTGCTCCTCTGAGTGTTGGTCCGAAACGAGTAGACTGCGGGGCCACCTCGGGGCAACTTGAGGTTTGGTTTTACTCGTAGGATGTCTCATCCGATGTGCCCTGAGAATGAGATACGTGCGACTCCTGTCGGGATTTGTCGGCACATCGGGCGGCTTTGCTGGTCTTGTTTTACCATTGTCGAGATGTCTTGTAACCGGGATTCCGAGTCTGATCGGGTCATCCTGGGAGAAGGAATATCCTTCGTTGACCATGAGAGCTTGTGATGGGCTAAGTTGGGACACCCCTGCAGGGTTTTGAACTTTCGAAAGCCCTGCCCGCAGTTATGGGCAGATGGGAATTTGTTGATATCTGGTTGTAGAGAACTTGAAACTTAACTTAATTAAAATGCATCAACCGCATGTGTAGCCGTGATGGTCTCTTTCCGGCGGAGTCCGGGAAGTGAACACGGTTCTTGTGTTATGTTTGAACGTAAGTAGTTTCAGGATCACTTCTTGATCACTTCTAGTTCACGACCGTGCTTTGCTTCTCCTTTCGCTCTCATTTGCGTAAGTTAGCCACCATATATGCTAGTGCTTGCTGCAGCTCCACCTCACTACCTTTTCCTACCCATAAGCTTAGATAGTCTTGATCTCGCGGGTGTGAGATTGCTGAGTCCTCGTGACTCACAGATACTTCCAAAACAGCTTGCAGGTGCCGATCATACCAGTGCAGGTGACGCAACCCAGCTCAAGTGGGAGCTCGATGAAGTTCGTGTTCGTTGTGTTGTTTCGTTTCCAGTTGATCAGTAGTGGAGCCAGTCGGGGCGATCGGATATCTTTTGCATTAGAGGTTGCCTTTCTTTATTTGGTTCTGTAGTCGGACCTTAATTGTATCTGGATGATGTAATGTTATATTTATGTATTATTTGAAGTGGCGATTGTAAGCCAACTCTTTATACCTTTCTTTTTCAGTACATGGGATGTGTAAAGATTACCCCTCTTGCGACATGCCTACTATGCGGTTATGCCTATAAGTCGTGCTCCGACACGTGGAAGATATAGCAACATCGTGGTGGTGGGAAGCAAGGTTTTGGATTCCGAATGGGTAAATTTTCTCGTGGGGGGGGGGGGGGGTGGGGGGCGAAATTCTCGGTAACCATGGTTACCGAGAAATACCGAACATATTTCGAAAGAAACTTATAATTAAATTTTAAATACATATATATACCTACTAATAAAGCAAGGTGTGTTTTGCCAATTTTTTCATCCGTTCACCGCTAAAAATAATTTAGTTTCCTATATCCGAGGTGGTACTAAATTTATATATGCTTGTCAGCTAGAAAAAGAATTTTCGTATGTGGGCCGCACCTATGGCCCAGCAAAGCCAGTCCAGGTATTTTTCTACCCAGGCACTTGGGAAAATTCTATTTTCCGCACAGGGCGATAAATAGTTGAGCTTCCCACTGGACAACCAATATTCAGCTGGCCAATTTTTCTTTTTTTTCTGTGTTTTACTTCTATTTTTATTCTTAGTTTCGTACCTCTTTTTTCTCATCCAAGTTTTTTTACCTTTTAGAATTTATTTCTTAAATTTAAAAATCCTAAAAAAATATTCTGAATTATTTTTTTTTGAAAATGTTCAAAATTCAAAAAATTTGTTACTATTTAAAAAAATATTCCGAACTTGCAAAGAGTTTTCCAGTTTTTCAGAAAATATTTTTTCCAAATTGTTCGAGATGTCTAAAAATCAAATAGCATTTAAAAAATGCTTCAAATTCGAAAAATATTCTTATTTTTGTGAAATTTTCATAATAAAAAATAACGTTCGTTTAAAAAAGATACACATTTTCTTTTTTTTTGAATTTTCAACACATGTTCCTGTTTTTAGAAAATGTTCACAAATTTAAATAAATTTTCATGTTTTTAGTTGGAGTTTCGTACAGGACAACCAATAATGGGCTGGCCCAATTTTCTTTATTTCTGTGTTTTACTTCCATTTTTATTCTTTTTCCTATCTATTTTTTCCCTTCCAAGTTTATTTTTATTTTATGTTGAATTTATTTCGTAAATAAAAAATTCTCAAAAAATTTCAGACTTAAGATTTGTTTTTTTTTAATGTTAACACTTCCAATTTTTTTGCAATTTTTAAAAAAGATTCGGAACTCGCAAAAAGGCTCCCATTTTTTCAAAAACAATTATTGTTTTTCAAAATAGTTTGAGATGTCTAAAAAGAAAATAGCATTTCAAAAATGCTCCAAATTCGAAAAATATTCTGTTTTACTGAAATTTTCATAATTAAAAATAATGTTTTGTATAAAAGATACACATTTTCTAAAAATCTTACAAATTTTGAACATATGTTCCCTTTTTAAAAAATGTGCACAAAGTCAAATAATGTTAATGTTTTTATTAAAAATTGGTGTTTTTAGAAAATATTTGTGAATTGAAAAAGATGTTTCCTTTCATATTTTGTTCGTGTTTTAAAAAGTGTACATTATTTTCAAAAAACTATTCCAGATTTAAAATATTGTTCATGTTTCCTAGAATATTCAGAAAGTTCATACCTTAAAGTCCCCTGGATTGGAAGAATTGAAAGGAAAAATAGATTGAATAACTCATGGTTCCTCCCCGACGTACGATGACATAACAAAACTCTTAAACACCATCGATCAATGAATGAAAAAATAACGGATTGATTCCTCCACACGCTACGAAACTGAGAAGCTAATCGTTCTTTTCTTTGTGTGCACATAGGGTTTTGCTTGCACATATAATTCTTACTGACTTTAATGCATACTATTTTATCTCCCGTTGCAACGCACGGGCATATGTGCTAGTTCTTTTAAACTCGATATAGAAAATCTTGAACTAATATTCATACTACGTGTATGGTCCTCATTTTTTTCATATTTTCTCGATAAAGGGTGGATTTTATTGGCTCGGAGAGAAGCATCAAGAGGATACAAACTTAAATAGCACACACTCGGCCTCTTTATAGTTAGGATGCACACCACCAACACGAACATATGGAGACAAAAAACATGCCAGATAGCAAAGTCATATAAGGCCAAAGCTATGTGTAGCGAGTAAAGAAAAACCCGAAGGATCAGATCCATGATCGGCAAACTACATCAGTGACCGTATCCACATCAACCATCTCATGACACCACACAAACGACGAGGTTCTTCAACAGTAACACCTTCAAAAATGGCGCAACACTCAAGTGTTGACATCATGTTTTCTACTTGCCTATTCAGAAAAATAAACCAAAAAAATGCATAAAGTGGAGTCAAACTGGCCTACCTATCAACGCGGGAAATAAATGGTTACAACCAGGCCAAAACAACATGTGTTGATTTAATGAGAGGCTAGTTTCTTCAGCCATACTTTGAGCGTTTAAATTCAAAATATTCTAAAATTTCAAACTTTTTTGCTTGTGATAGGTATTTCTCATGGGGCGGCAAGAAACACAGATACCGCCCAGTATCCGAATTTTTCAGGCGGTACCCAAAATCTTGGTGGGAAGGGCATGACGGAGGTTTCCTCTCATGGTACTCTTTCTTCTCTTCAATGCACACTTTATTTTCCTCTCCGTCAATATTGTGTCTATGAATCTTGAAAAAAAAATGTTTTGTCTATAAGGTGGCTCCAATTCCTACAAGTTTTCCTACTCCCTCCGTTCCGAATTATTTGTCGCAGGTACGGATGGATCTAGATGTATTTTAGTTCTAGATACATCCATTTCTGCGACAAGTAATTTGGAATGAAGAGAGTAGATGTTTTCAATGCTATCTAATGCGTATCACTATGTCTAGTATCTACCTTTTTTTGTTTTTCAAATTCATGCATGTGGACAAATTTTTTGCGTGCGAATATTTGGGCATGTGGCCCTAGCCTAGAATTTTCAAAATCAATTTGCCTAGTGTGTCCGGACATGGTGCTAGTTCATCTGGAGGCTCGGACCATCTCTCCAAACACTTATACTTCGGTACATCCCAGCTAAACACATCGATGACTGAGATCTCTTCGTACCTCTTCATAATAAAAGGTATGATGGTCTTTTTTTAAAATACATCGCCCTGATATGCGGTTACATACCTCCCGTACACGGCGCCCTTAGCTTTCTCTCTCTTTCTTTCTAGGATTCAAAAAAGAATGCATGCGACACAAATTGAACTGATGACCTATTCATTCAAAGAGAATTACACTAACCAATTAGGACATCTTAATACTCATGCCTATTTAATTATTTTTCCCTTTTTTTCTTCTTCATTTTGCCAAAGGATTGGATGCATGCTACTTGTCTAATTTAGTATGAAGGCCCACGCATGGATTGGTAGTCTCTTTCATTAGGGAATCTTCAAGGCGGACCTGCAAACCGCCCGCATCTGTCGGTACCGCGTTGTCCTGACTGTGAAAGCCATCCAACACGGGTATATATCGATCCGCGGGGTGGTCCAGACGCGTTTTCTCCCGCAAATTGGAGACAAAGTGGGGGGAGGTTTGCGGGAGTCCGGTCACCCAAAACGTAGGACACCAACACCCCCGGCCCACACAACCCCCCCTCCCGGTCCCATTTCCTTCCACTCCACTCCGCACCTTCTCCCCCTGAGGGAGTCCTGGATTAAGGGGTCATCGGGCGTCCGGCCTGTGTGATATGAGCCGGACTAATGAGCTATGAAGATACAAGATAGAAGATTTTCTCCCGTATCCGGATGGGACTCTCCTTGACAGTGACGGAGCCAAGGGGGGCGAGCAGGGGCCTGCCCCCCCTAATGATCGAGCGAACATTGTAGGCAGCGGTCTGTTAGCAACATGATTTGCAACGTAGAACGTACTTGGCCCCCTCCTATTATGTGAATTCTTGAGAAAGGAAAAAAAAGGCCCACGTACAAGCCCACTAATTAGGCATTTTTTAAGTCCATTCCAAGGCAGGATGGACTTTGCTAAAAAAAAGGCAGATTGGACGATTGGCCGGCCTCCGCTAAATCTCCGTGATTAGCGCGTGCCTGGTTAGGGATGTGTCGCTGCCGTACTAGTATGCCTTTGCCGCCTCTTTGCCGTGGGTCTTCCCTAAGAAAAGAACTGATTCATACGGCGACACAAGCTGCTTCACTCATCAATTCTTCAGGCTGCAGTCAAAAAACTAGCCAAGGATAACAGATCACATTGTCTATTAATCTTTCTCTATTCTCATCTTGTATCATGTTGAACTTCTACATCAGAATTTACTTATATTGGTTGTGATGATTTGTGATGGGTCGTTGCGCTAGGGTATAGGCACTTGCAATCGTTCGAAATCTCGGACCCGTCAATGAGGAGGGGTTGGAGTTGATTCTATAGGTATATGGCTACATTGATCATTTTGTTTGCAAATTAAACAATAAAATTCCCTAATACAACCAGCGATGATTTGCCATTCAAACCTATATAAATGGAAACTAAAAGCCAACCATATGGTAATACATGATAATTCTTGTTTGTGTATGTTAAATTTTAATATGAAAATGGTTTATAGCATGACACTTCATGTCATATTTTAGAATAGTTCATCAACTTCGTCTTCTTGGCACATATCTGAAGCTATTGACCAATTAACTATCGCTAGACACCCTACAACTGCAAACAAAATTTGTGTGTCTAGGCAAAGTTAAATTTGAATGATACTTGAATATAGAATTATTGGGTAGTATGTGAGGCACAAAATATTTTCTGGCTTCATCATCGTCTGCCCCCCCCCCTCCCTATGCCTAAATCCTGGCTCCGCCCCAGCTCCTTTGCATGGATGTCAAGCTTGGCGTTCAGATATGAAGATTCCTTTCTCTGTAACCGACTTTGTACGACCCTAGTCCCTTCCGGTGTCTATATAAACCGGAGGGTTTAGTCCGTAGAGGAAATCATAATTACACAGGCTAGACTTCTAGCGTTTTAACCATTACGATCTCGTGGTAGATCAACTCTTGTAGTCCTCATATTCATCAATATCAATCAAGCAGGACATAGGGTATTACCTCCATCAAGAGGGCCCGAATCTGGGTAAAACATCGTGTCCCCTGCCTCTTGTTACCATCAACCTTAGACGCACAGTTTGGGACCCCCTACCCGAGATCCGCCGGTTTTGACACCGACATTTGTGCTTTCATTGAGAGTTCCACTGTGTCGCCGTCAGAAGGTTCGATGGTTCCATCCATCATCTGCAATGATGCTGCCCTAGGAGGTTTTTCTCCCCGGCCAGATCTTCGTATTCGGCGGCTTCGCACTGCGGGCCAACTCGCTTGGCCATCTAGAGCAGATCGACAACTATGCCACAGGTCACCAGATTAGTTTTGAAAACTTGGATTATGTCGCTAATATCCGAGGAGACTTGATCTTCCAAGGATTCACGACCCCAACCTCCGCTCTGGCCTTAGAGCCGGAGCGCCTTGCCAGGACCAAAGACGGGATTTCTAAACCCGTCGGACTATCTATGGCCACTAGGCCTAGTATTGGAGAGCCGGAGGAAGCAGTGTCGCCGGTAACCATCACAAAGCCGGACTCTTCCCTGGACACTGGCTCCGAACTCTCGGAGTCAGCATCGTGTGAGCTCGGCCGAGGAATTCCCTTCCCACCATACTCCACGGATTTTTTCCTCCCTCGAACAAACCTCGCCTTCAAGCGAGGCTCTGGACTTGATGCGATCCCTCGTGATTACAGAGGAGCAACGTTCAAACTACGCCCAGCCCGGACTAGGGGCTGAGAGCGGGGAATTTTACGTCCCACCCACCACCCATTTCATCGCCACAGTCGAGGACTTAACTGACATGCTCGACTACGGTTCCAAAGACATCGACGGTATGGACGACGATGCATGAGAGGAGCAAGCCGAAAACCCGCCGTTTACCGGACGCTGGACGGCCACCTCTTCGTATGATGTGTACATGGTGGATACACCCAAGGAGGGTGACAGTGATGATGAAAAAAATCCAGTAGAGGATAAACCTCCCGAGATACAACCAAAGCGCCGACGGTGCTGCTCTAAATCACGCCGCAGCAAAGACAACAATATCGGCACGAGAGACAACAATACTCCGGATAATGCCGAAGACCAAGAAAACCCCGTCGAGCAAAACTCTAAACAAGACGATCGGGAGGATGGGCAAGTTAGCCCCGATGAACAGGACGTAAACGAAGACTCGGAGGACAATAACTATCTTCCGTTCTCTGAGGATGAGGTGAGCCTCGGCAATGAGGATTTTATCGTGCCTGAGGTCTCGAGCAGGAGCGCTTTAAGCGCCGGCTAATAACCACTGCAAGGAGTCTGAAAAAGAAGCAGCAGCAGCTTCAAGCTAATCAAGATCTGATAAACAATAGATGGACTAATGTCCTGGCAGCCGAGGAATACGGCCTCGAGCGCCCAACCAAAAGTTACCCGAAGTGCAAATTGCTACCTCAATTCGATGACAATGCACTTGAGCCCGTACCATCAGCGCGTAATGCGGCTAATTGACCACCACATGGCCGGGACAAAGCGGCAAATCAAGCCGAACACCAGCCCGTCCCACCTCGTCGTAAAGGCAGAGATAAAACAGCTCGGGAATATACATACGACCTGCGGCAGGACCTGGACAATAGAGCAGGACAGACCAGATCGATCTACAGATCGCGGGGGCGCGCCCCGACACGCGACGACGGCCATCTAGCCGAACGTGACAAGCATAATCACGCGCGGGCCGAAAACCGCAGACGAACTCCATCCGAGCTACGTCGCGACGTGGCCCGATATAGAGGCGCTGCACGCCCCCTTTGTTTCACTGATAAAGTAATGGAGCACGAATTCCCAGAAGGGTTTAAACCCATGAACATCGAATCATATGATGTGACAACAGACCCCGCGGTATGGATCGAAGATTTTCTTCTCCATATTCATATGGCCCGCGGTGATGATCTTCATGCCATCAAATACCTCCCACTAAAACACAAGGGGCCAGCTCGGCACTGGTTGAACAGCCTGCCCGAAAATTCCATTGGCAGCTGGGAAGACTTGAAAGACGCCTTCCGCGATAACTTCCAAGGTACATATGTCCGGCCTCTAGATGCTGATGAACTAAGTCACATTATCCAGTAGCCCCGGGAGTCAGCCAGGAAGCACTGGACTAGGTTCTTAATTAAAAAGAACCAAATTGTCGATTGTCCGGACGCCGAAGCCCTTGCGGCCTTTAAACAGAGCGTCTAAGACGAGTGGCTCGCCCGCCATCTCGGTCAAGAAAAACCAAAATCCATGGCAGCCCTTACCGCTCTGATGACCCGCTTTTGCGCGGGAGAAGACAGCTGGCTCGCTCGTAGAAGCAACGGCACCAGTGATCCGGGCACTTTCGAAGTTCGAGACGGCAACGACAAGCCACGACGCAATAAACACAAGCGTCGAAATAATAATGAAGGAACGCAAGACACGGCGGTCAACGCCGGATTCAGCGGCTCCAAACCCGGTCAACGGAAAAAGGCCATTCAAGGCAAACAGAGACGGACCATACAATCTAGACAAGATACTGGATCGGCCCTGTCAAATTCATGGCACCCCCGATAAACCAGCCAATCATACCAACAAAAGCTATTGGGTCTTCAAATAAGCCGGCAAGCTTAATGCCAAACACTAGGGGAAGGGGCCGCCCAGTGACAGCGACGTCGAAGAGACTCGCCAACCGAACACCGGGGGTCAGAAGCAATTTCCCCCCGAAGTAAAAAACAGTAAACATGGTATATGTGACGCACATCCCTACAAGGGAGCGCAAACACGCACTACGGGATGCCTACGCCATAGAGCCGGTCGCCCCAAAATTTAGCCAATGGGCGGCCTGCCCGATCACTTTCGATCGCAAAGACCACCCAGCCAGTATCCGTCACGAAGGTTCAGCAGCTCTGGTCCTCGACCCAATTATCGACGGGTTCCATCTCACGAAGGTCCTTATGGACGGCGGTAGTAGCCTTAATCTACTCTATTAAGACACTGTCCGCAAAATGGGCATTGATCCTTCAAGAATCAAGCCCACCACGACTACCTTCAAGGGAGCAGTACCCGGCATAGAAGCTCATTGCACGGGTTCAATTATATTGGAAGTCATTTTTGGCTCGCCAAACAACTTTCGAAGTGAAGGCCTGACCTTCGATATTGTCCCGTTCCGCGGTAGCTACCATGCACTGCTCGGGCGTACCGCTTTTGCTTGTTTTAATGCAGTCCCACACTACGCCTATCTAAAACTTAAGATGCCTGGTCCACGCGGTGTCATCACGATAAATGGAAACACGGGACGCTCCCTCCGTACAGAGGAGCATACTACGGCTACTGCAGCCGAAGTACAAAGCGGCCTCATCAAGCCGCGTATATCATCGGCCATCAAGCCGCCGGTCTCTATTAAACAGGACTGATCAATCTCAAAGCTGGATTAGCAGTTCGGCCTCCGTCGTTCGCCTCATAAAGCCGCGAATTTTGTACCACACATACATAATTATGCACTTAAAATACCTTGGTCATCAGCAGAGGCACAATACGGACAGGCCTACAATGCGGTCCGCACTCCCATAGCATTTTCCCCCTTTTTTCTAACTATTTTTTATCTTTTACAACAGGTGACTCAAAGCCTGGTCATCTTATGGACTCTTTCAGAGTTCGGCTTCGTATAGATAACCAAAGGCTATTCCTGCCAAGGAGTCCTTTCACCAAGACAAGGCAACGCAGACGTGCGACAGGAGGTCCAAATAATTTTTTGTAGACCGCACTCTTTATTCCAAACCTGTAAAGTGCTTTTTTCGTCAGCCTTCGACCCCAACATGTTAAATAGTCCGAGTAGTGGCGTTATAATCTGAAAATTGCGTTTGACGTGTCAATCAGATTCCAGTGAACATAGTTCGTATTCAGTATTTGCTTTCTCTAAAAACCGAATTTTGCTGCTTCGGTCGTTTCACGCACGCACCTCAGCACAAATTGCCACGGGCTCGATATGGCAACATATGACTTGCCGACAAGTCCGAACAGCTTTATAGCATACTTCGGCGTCACGAGTTTGGCCTTATATGCATCAGCTCCGAATCATGTCTTTGGTCAATAGTTGGGTTACCTAGCTCGTGTACTTACTACCTTACGTTCCTTCCTATCGGCTAAGGTAGTAAATGGAGAACTAATGCGATTGTGTTTCCGGTTCATCTGGTCAAGCACCTCAGTAGAGAAAGCCGAAAACTGACTGTTATGATGCGGCGAGAGTTGGTCAACCACTCGATGACTTATCAGAATCTTTCGCGATTCCTTTCGTAGTACATGAAGGACCATTCTTCTGGTCACCTATGTAACGCACTGTATTCGGATAACCGTGTACATACCAGGGGCTATATCATAGACCCACCGTCAAACTCCTATGGCTAAGTAAAAGTGTTAAAGCCCTATAGTCCGATTGCCTAGTTCGCTGCATTGATACCTCCTTCATGGACCAAGATGTTGGGTCAAGAGTGATCAAGTGCTTTTATGAACACCCCCGTATTATATGCGAGGGGGCCGAAGCCAATGATTGGTAAACTTTTAGATTATACAAAAAACGCCTGCACAGGAGAAACCAAAACTTTCAGGCAAAAAAATAGCCTATAATATATCATTGTTTTTACAATTTCGGTACAATCACTCGAATATCATATCCTTCCAGTACTGACCCTCTATCAAGCGGGCGCCCTCTAGGACATCCTAAAAATAATGCTTCGGCGTGTGATGGTCCTTGCCACCGGGTGGACTCTTTGCTGCAATATCGGTGGCCTTCATCTTCGCCCAGTACGTCTTGACGCGGGCAAGGGCCATCCGTGCACCTTCAATGCACGTTGACCGCTTAACGGCGTCGATAGGCGGCACCGCATTAACAAGTAGATGCACCAAACCGAAATAACTATTTGGAATTGGCTCAGTCGGCCATAGCCGGACAACGACGTCCTTCATGGCAGATCCGGATATTTTCTGGAGCTCGGCCCACTGGGCTATCTGTTCGTTCAGCAACAGCGGACGCTTTGCCATGCTGAATTGCGACCAAAAAAGCTTCTCCATTGCATGTCCTTCTTGCACTTGGAAAAACTGCGCCGCATCGGAGACACTCTTTGGCAAGTCCAAGAATGCGTCTGGAGAACTCCACATTTGATTAAGCGGGGCATACTTCGGATCGCCGAAATTAGTCTGTAACAAGAAGGGCTTACCAGCCGCTAGCTCCCTAGCTTGCCGAATCTCCTCCCGAGCAGCTCTAGACTCGGACCGTGCTTCTCTCGCCTCTTGTAAGGCCTTATCAAGATCGGTCGTTTTAACTTTGTTATCCTTCTCGAGGAATTCACATCGGACAGTGGCATCCTTTAGCCTGCGTGCCATGGTAGATATTCTCTCCTCGCACTGGCGCCGAGCAGCCTATTCGGCCTTTAACTCAGCAGCTGCCTTCTTGGCAACCGCATTACTCATCATGGCTTGCTCCTTGGCCCGGACGAGCTCAGCCCGAAGGGTCTCAACCGCGGCATCACTATCTGCAGTTATGCATATCTTAGTATATAAATCTCAGCTTCGTGCTCATATTATTATACATACATATACTGACTACCCCCAAACATACCTTGCGCCTCGTCGAGCCGCCTGTTAATAAGCGTGATGTTTTCATCCGCCACATCAAGTTTCTGCTTCAGACCTGCAACCTATGTAGCATGGGCAGTCGCCATGGATGAAACAGCCTGTGTTCCAATTAATTAGATTATTTCCTGGGCATATCTTTTTTGATCCTCTGATCGCCTCCTTTTGGACGCCAACCAGAGTCTCAGGGGCTACTACCTCTACACAGGTGCATTTTTGCACGTAGAGTGCAACTAAAGATATTACATTGCATACCTTGAAGCCTCTTAGCAGGCCCGTGAAGGCTTCATTCAAGCCGCTTCTCGCGGACAGAATCCTCTCAACTACCGTACCCATTAAGGTACGATGTTCCTCTGAGATGGACGCATGTCGCAACATGTCCATCAATGTATCCGGCGCCTCCCGATTCCTTGAAGCGGCGATGGGAGTACCGAATCCCTTCAAAGGGATATGTTTACTCAACCCTAGAGTCGTCTCTGGTTGTAAACCGGATAGTCTGGGGGCTTTATTGTTGGTCCCCGAAGGGGCCCCATGCCCTGGACCCTGGACTATTGAAGTATCATGTTCAGGTGTGGTCTTCATTGTCCCTCGCACCACTTGTTGATCGAGAGGAATCCTCCGGGACGACACCTCAAAGTCATCCGCCCTATTGGGCGAGAAGGTATGTGGAGGCGTCTCGCTTTCCATCATCTCCGGAAGAAGATCCCCCGAGGAGGAGGACTGTTGAGGAAGACTGTGTGCCAGACTGCAAACATATATTTTAGATGTTATCCTTGTAAGCGGAAAGGAACGGGATATGTTCAGGACACCCTTGTTCACTTACGATTCGGCTAAGGGCTTGTCCTTACGGGGGAATTGCGCGACAACGTCGTCTTCCGAACCCGAACCGCCTGACAAGGACATCCTTCCTCGCTTAGGAGCCTTTACCTCCAAATCTTCGGAGGCAGTCCTCTTCTTCCCATGGGGGGAAGAGATGTCAGCTTCTCCTTCTCTTTTTTCTTCGGAAGAGGGAGTTCCAATCTCCCCGGACATAATGTCTAGTGTATCTTTAGAATGGAGGACACATTTGGCCTTCTTGCTCTCCTCCTTGTCCTCCTTCGCCGGCACTTAATATGGCGTCGGAGCCAACATCCTTGTTAATACAGGATTAGCTGAGTCCTCGGGAAGAGGGGCCAAAATCCTAAGTCGTTCCGCCTTCTTTATCCAGCCCTGTTCGAAGATTGTTTTCTCAGTATTATGGGATATTTAACTAAGCTGTGTTCGAAAGTCGAGTGCTTACTGAGGTATCCGGATGGTTGCAGTCGAGGCTGATGTCTTCGGTGGTATCCGGCCACTGTTTTCGTGTCCCGAAGAATAACTTCCACATTCCTCTGTGCGTCATGCCGAAGAAGTATTGAAGGGTCCGTGGTCCTTCTGGATTGAACTCCCACATGCGGAGAGGCCGTCGCTGGCACAGCAGGACCCGGCGGACTAGCATTACCTGGATTACATTGATGAGGCCGGTGTCCTTTTCGAGGAGGTTCCGGATGCGTCTTTGTAGCATCTGCACTTTTTCGATTGATCCCCAGTCCAGCCCCTTATTAATCCATGATGCGAGCCGTAATGGAGGGTCAGATCGAAACGCAGGTGTAGCTGCCCACTTGGTACCACGGGGGTTCAGTGATGTAAAACCACTCCCGCTGCCATAGGTTGGAAGTTTCTGTGAAGGAGCCTTTTGGCCAAAGAGTATTGGTGAGCTTGTTCACCGTAGCACCACCACACTCTACTTGATTCCCCTCGATTACCTTCAGCTTCACATTAAAGGTCTTGAGCCATAAGCCAAAGTGTGGGGGAATGCGGAGAAAGGCCTCGCACATGACAATGAACGTCGAGATGTGAAGAAACGAGTCCGGAGCTAGGTTGCGGAAATCTAGCCCATAATAGAACATGAGTCCGCGAACAAAGGGATGGAGAGCGAACCCTAGCCCCAGGAGGAAGTGGGAGATGAATACGACCCTCTCGCCGGATCTGGGAGTAGGAATAACATGTCCTTTAGCAGGGAGCCTGTGGGGGATTTCCGCGGTCAGGTATCTTGCCACCCGGAGCTTCGCGATATCCTCCTCTGTGACAGAGGAGGCCACCCACCGGCCTTGAAGGCTAGGTCCGGACATGACTGGGAGGCTCGGAGCAATTAAGTTGAAACCTGGGTGCTGGGATTCGAGGTTGGAAAGGTTGAAGAAGAGGTAGGCGTAGAGGAGAAAGACGGGTATGTACCCCTTTATAAAGGTGATGAATATCAAGCGCCTCCTCATAGGCCTTAAAGCCTGCCTATTCCCAAGGGATCATACCAACGGAACGGTTGGGTTACCCACGCCTGTATTGATGAGAATCCCGCAATAAGGGGACATGATCTCTGCTTCGACAAGACGTGCCAATAAAACCGCATCTTGAAACATGGAGCGGGAGGCTAAAGAAAAAATGGTTCGAAGTAATGACCGGGTAGGGACATGATGTCACGCTACAGAAGTGGTCAGCAGATTGGACTCGTGAAATATTATACTCACTGTGGTTGTGTGTGGTATTTGTTTTGCATAGCCGGACATGTTTTCTGTGGATGCTTTGGAAGTATTCGGAGGAGGAACCCGCCTTGCAATGCCGAAGACAATCTACGCGCCGGACACATCGTCATTCAAGCCTGGTTCAGGGGCTACATAGGGAGTCCTGGATTAAGGGGTCCTTGAGCGTCTGGCCTGTGTGACATGGGCCGGACTAATGGGCTATGAAGATACAAGACAGAAGACTCTCTCCCGTGTCCGGATGGGACTCTCCTTGGCGTGGATGGCAAGCCTGGCATTCGGATATGAAGATTCCTTTCTCTATAACTGACTTTGTACAACCCTAGTCCCCTCCGGTTTCTATATAAACCGAAGGCTTTAGTCCGTAGAGGCAATCATAATCATACATACTAGACGTCTAGGGTTTTAGCCGTTACGATCTCGTGGTAGATCAACTCTTGTAGTTCTCATATTCATCAATATCAATCAAGTAGAACGTAGGGTATTACCTCCATCAAGAGGGCCCGAAACATCGTGTCCCCTGCCTCCTGTTACCATCAACCTTAGACGCACAGTTTGGGACCCCCTACCCGAGATTCGCCGATTTTGACACCGACACCCCCTTTTTTGCATCCGCACCCTCCATCTCCACCTCTGCCGCTGTATCTCTCCGGCTGCCATGGAGGCATTGTCGGACTTTCGCAACCAGCACCGATGCTCCCGCTCGCCTTCATGACGGAGTTGTCCATCCTGGACCCATTTGTACCCAGGTACACTCCGCCCTCTGTCGATGACCTCCATGGCGGACACCACGCCCAACAGGTGTTCGGTCAAATGATATTGATCTTATTTTCAAATGATATGTCATCTTTTAGAGTACGAAGGATGGTGAGCTACTCGACCATGGAGGATGAGTTGTTGTGCAATGTGTGGTTGGCCGTACCCGCTGATTTCATGGGCAGGAGCAAATGGGAGGCCTTCTGGCAGCAAGTGCACAAAACATTTCACACACAAAAGCACATTACACCCTACAACATGTGCATAATTCAACCACGCGACATGAGGTCATTATCGTATCGCCGGCACACTATCCAGATCAGCGTCACCAAGTTTTGCGACATGGTTTGTCAGCTCGAGGCAAAATGGGCATTGCACGCGGCAGAGGACGAGATCGTAAGTTTTGCTTCCTCTTGCTCAACTTGTTGATTGATTCATTAACTCAATGTTGGTTTATACATTATATGTAGTCTGCACGCTGTCGTGGTGTACCACAAGACATGAGGATGGCCATTTACGTGCATACACTGTTGGATGAAGCTGAAGGGGGAGTATGTGTGGAGTGACATGATCCGTTGATTAAAAACTTGTTGGACATCCATGATCTAGTCGAATTTGAGACATTGTTGTACTAGACTTAATTTACATGCTATGTATGGATGATTTGTGCTATTTTCTATCCGAACTTTATGAATATCGGCCGGTTCGCATGAATTTCGTCCGGTTTGCTTAAATATGGGTTGAAATGTATGCGGTTACGGTTGGACGGATACAGGAGGAAAGTTGTGGGTTGCCGTTGAAGATGCCCTTAGTAACATGATTTGTTGGTAACTGTATGTCCGGTAAAATCGCTAATTCCTACTCTCGTTCCTAACCAATCGTTCAGTTAAGCGCATGGGATGAGACTTGCCTGCGCCCCGCGCGTGCGCCCATCCGTACTCCCGCGTACGTGGCTTGATTTGATTGGAACAAAATAAGGCCCGGGCCCACCCCGTTAAAATCAAAGGGGGTGGTTAGATTAGGAAGGAAAAAGGAAAAAACAGCCGTAGGATGAAGTGGGAGCATGGATGGGAGCATGAGGAGGGAGCAGGCTAGCCGGATCCAAGCGCATGACCTAGCTGGATCCAAGCCCGTAGAGCGGCATGCGTAGATGGTCGTGGCGTTGGTGCGGATGTCGACGTCCCCGGACGTCGAGGAGGACTGACTCGGGAAGCAAGCTCAGATCGTCGAGGTGGATAGGTCGGTCGAGGTCGTCGGCATCCTCCTCCTCGTCTTTGGAGGCATCGTCATCCTCCTCCTCCGTGGTGTTCTCGATGTCGTCGTCCTCGTCGATGATGAGCGACGAGAGATCGATTTGACTGTCTTCATTCTCCATAGGCGGCGGCGACCGGCGAGTCCTCGCATTCGAGACTGAGAAGGATGAATTCTTTTTTTGAGGAACAAGAGGGGAATGAAATAGGCCTCGGTTCTGTGATGGGCCATGAAACTCCGAACAAGGCTTGGGGCCCAAGAAAGTTTAAAGTGTTGATCGCATCAACTTTCTCTTTCTTTTCTAAAAAAATAATCAATTTTTCTCCTTCTCATATCTATGTTATTTATTTTCTCTCCGAAAAATCTATATTTTTTTCGGGGAAAAATCTATATTGTTTACCGAAAACTCTACTCCCTCCGTCCCATACGGATGTATATGGGATGGAGTTAGTATGTTTTCTTAGTTGAAAAAAAACTATGGTGTGATCAGAGAATGGGGGTTGGTCAAAATTCATTCTGGCATTAAAACAAAAAGAAATCCAAAGTTAAACAAACAAAATCAAGATATAAGATGAGTATAATATTATCCCTGTTGGTGCATCATTATCCTATATATTACTATACTTAGTACATTTGACTTGTAACCTTAGTTTGGTGCATGTTCTGGTTCTTAATTACTATGTTGCAACTCGTGATACACACAACAAATACATAGGAGCATATTGCTGTCGTCATACAATTTTAAGAAGCACACTAATATAACTGCATATTGATTATTCTTGCTTGACGGACGTTGAAAGTCTTGAAGCCCCATCCTTAATGTGCCCAAAAGACTCAACAAAGTCATCCATAAGTTGAATATAATCTGGAATTATTTCCTCGTCGACCGACAAACTTACCATAATATTGCTATTGTAACTCTGACATTGCACAAGCAGAGCCTGCAAAACAAGTCTTTTTGATTAAATACAAAATTGGGTGAGAAAATGATTATAATTTTATAGGTTTACTTCTGTTCATGTTATTTTTCATGATGAAGTTTTACATGTGTAGTTACAAAAAAATTGAACCTAGCTTGGTTGGTAGGATGTGCTCGTGTAATGAAGTTTTACATGTAGTGTTACTACAAAGAACTGAGGTTAGCTTGTTGGTAGGGTGTGCTCGTGTATTCCCACTGAAGGTCAAGGCATATCCTTAATTAGGCGGCCATTTACTGACAGAATATCAAGATAGATGTAACTTAAAATGCCTCTACCTATTGTTGGCCCTGGGTTCAAGTTCACACATAGCAAAAAAAAAGGAAGATGAAATGCATCTATGAAAATACTACCTACCATTATTATTTCATAAACACTATTGGCGAGAGGCATCAGATTACAACTCTCCTTGTTTGAGTACTCTTTAACTCAAATTTGTTCCTTGCAATTATATATATTGTAGTTACTCCCATGTGCATCCATCATTTTGGAGGCACTATCTGACGAAGTGGTAAATTAAGCATGCACATGTGGTTTTTTGATGTTTTGGATCATATTCTTTCCTTTTTGCTCCAATAACCTAGAGTACATAACTTAGCAGAGTTGTTTTGATAATTCAGAAAGAATTAGAGTGGTTTTGTGATCAAGTGGTGCATGAGGACTAGTGTCCGCGCATTTTACCCGATAGATGATTAGGTTGAAAAAGGGTACAAAGGTGGATTAAGGTTGAAGGTTTTGATGCAAGATCATGAGTGACTTACTTGCGGAGCTCCATAAACACTAGGCGCAATGAAGACAACAGGGTGCCCATAAAACTCTATTTGTTCACTTGGTCCAACCAGGTTTGAGAACGCAAGAGTTGTATTTGCAAACATACGACCAAAGATAAAAGCACCAGCCTGCTTGGATTATCAGTGTTAGTTTGTTAAACAAGGTGTTGCTTAAGTATGTGAAAGTTAATTGTAGAAGGAGAACAAAATAAACAAGTACAAAGTGGCAGCAATATACCTTCAGACCAAACATTTTGAGAAACGATTCGCCCATCTTACACGTGAAGATAACTTCAAGCGAGCTCTTTTTCCTATCCACGGTCTTCTTTGCCTTGCGGACATATGCAAGTGGATCATCGTGCATCGCCAAATGAAATGGAAGGAGGATATAGCCTAGTTGATTTCCCCAGTCCACATCGTTGCTCTTACCAGAGTCGATCATATCAACATATGTCTGTACACAGTTATAAGAAAACATTAGGCCTTAATGGCCTGCTACAATTGGTAATGAAATTATGTAAACCTCTGTCTGGAAATAAATTATGTCCCAATAAATGTGTAATCAAACTGACCACTTCAATATTGACTGGTACTCCCACCGTCCGGAAAATCTTGTGTTAACTTTTTTTCTTAAATGGATGTATCTAGCATAGCACTAATTTGGTGCTAGACACAGTCATTTGAGGGACAAACTTTTTCGGACGGAGGGAGTAATCTACATTGAAATTATTTAGGTTGGTTGGGTGAACTCATTAGGTTGTCAAGAAACATATTCATACATACAATGATTTCTATTATTTTAATAAACATGTATATTTGTATGAAAAGTAAAGATATGTATTCTGGCGATAGATATATGAATAAATTTTAAAACTAATGGCATCCACTTCAAAAAAAATTGTACACATTTTCGTGAAGAAGCTTACTTGTAGGCTAGTGGTTGGTCTTGTATCGACAAGGAGGATAGACCGCAGACATATTTTGCTGGTGTTATTGGCACCTATCATAAATTTAAGGTAAGTTCACAGGCGTGTATAGTTCACAGATAAGTACTCTTCATCCTGATATATTTGTCGCGGAAATGAATGTATTTAGAACTAAAAACATGTTCAGATAAATTCATGTCTGTGACAAGTAATTTATGACGGAGGGGTCCAGCAGGAGAAGTTATAACATACTTTTGTTTTGTTGCCAAACATCACTTACCAGATTTGCGAAAAAAATATCTTGATAGAGCAGCAGAAGTCGCTCCGACTAGCACGTCATTGACAGTCTCCGGAAACAAAAGAGAAATACAGATACACATTAATGACTCTTCACGTGGGCTGCACGTAGTACCTAGATCGAAGGGTTAACTTGTATGACCATTTTTACCTGGCTCCAAGGATGCAGATGAATACACAGAGAATCACATCACAGATGAGGATTCTACAAGAGTGGCATGATCGAAATGGTAGCTAGATATACTTACGCAGTTCATGGCATTCTTGATGAACTTGACGTCCTCCAAAGGAAGGCTCTGGTGCACGAAGCGCCGGCGGGAGCTGGACGCGGCGCCGTGGTCCACGTACTTGAACGGCGTGTGCGGGTCTCTCAGGAACGCAATGGTCGCGGCGAAGAGGGTGACGTCCACCATGGTGTTCCACGCGAGCACAAGATACGACCAGGCCCACGCGAGGAACGCCAGGACACCCCCCTTGGACCGTGGCCGCGGCGCGTAGATGGCGCCCGTGCGCGCCGGCTGCTCCGGCATGGCCGGCAGGCGCGTCGGGTCGGCAGCGCTACGCGCGGACGCCAGGAGGAGCGCGATGAGCGTCGTGCCGTCGCCGAGGGAGTGGTGCACGCGGATGACGGCGGTGGAGGTGGCCTCGGAGGTCGGGAAGTCGAGGAAGTGAAACTCCCATAGCGGCCGGGAGCGGTCCATGGGGAGCGCGGGCAGCGAGGCCAGGTAGTCTTCCACGGCCCGGTCCGGGTCGGCCGCCACGGCGACAGGGTCCAGTGTCGGGATGATGGTGTGGTCATCCACGTTCACCACCGTGCGCACCCACCGCGGGTTGCCACCATTGGCCTCGTCTGTCACCTGACACAAATGGCCAAAACTAGTATCAGTATCACCTACCTTCGCCGATAGCGATATACGTAAGATTCTAGGTAGTACTAAGAGCGTATATATACCTGAATGCTGCAGAAGCGCGGGTATCGGGCGAGCTGGGCGGCGATACCGGCGCTGAAGACGGGGAGGTTTACGGGGCAGCCAAGGCCGAGGGTGACGACGATGTATATGGGTTCCATGAGCCTCGCAGTAGGGGTGACGGGCTCCCCATCCGCCGTGGGATCGTCCGCCGGTGCCTTTCTTGGCGTGCGTATCGGGAGCAGCGGGCTTGTCGGCAGAGCGGCCACAGAGTGGCTGCCATTGGTACCGCTATCGCCCATGGCCACTGAACTGGTGAGTGGTTTCAAGAATGGTGAGCTCGCTAGCTACTCGATCACTGCGCTTATGAAGTGATCAGCTCGATCTGTAGGTGTAATGGATGAGGATTGCTAGCTAGCTGCATCACTGTGCGCAGTCACATGCTCTGGTTTTTACAGGATGGGCCGGGGCCGGGCTCAGTCGACAGGAGAAGAGACAGAGAAGCACTCCACCATTACTAGCGATCTGGCAGGCAGCAGGCGTATACAGCTAAGTTAACAAAAGTAACTCCGGTGTTCCCCGGAGGCACCATCCGTCCAGGTCGAGATAACAATAACATGGATCTAAGCGGCAGCCAGCAGGTGAAGCACAGGGTTTTAAACCTGGCGTCTTCCTGCCTGCTGCTGCAGGCTTCTGGAATCGACCATAAATCAGCAAGGCGTGTTTGGTTGCAGCAGTGAACAGTAGCTGCATTGTATACACATCTCAATTCAGCCTAATTCTAAAAAAACAATCTCATATGCGATATCTGTAAGTTGCTTGGTTGCCTGCATATGGACTTCTTGCATTAGGGGATCAATTTTGACAGGTTATTTGGTTGCATGCATTGTCTCGGCGTATACAACACGCTGTTTGGTTGCCCGCATGGGTATGATTAAGAGCTAGCACTTGCACTTAGCACACGGGGTTAACAGCTAGCAGAGGAAAGGAAAAAAGAAATGCAGTATGCGCCGGACCATGGCGACCGCGGTGGATAGTGGCTGTAGCGCCGTGTCCGACATGACGAGCATGGAGTCGTGGACGAGCGACCCCGTCGGCGGCACGACGAGCGACACCGTCGGCAAACTAGTTACGGTGCTCGTGCAAAAACAGTCGATAAAGGAGGAGAATGCAGTGCTCGCACCATGGTATCGTCAATGCAGTGGACGAGAGAGGAGGTCGAGATGATCGACACTCGAAACGACTCCAGTGTAGTAGGGCGAGAAAGAGGAGGCCAAGATGATCGACCCCGTCGGCAGCGCGGCGAACTGCAGTGTGCACGGAGACAGACAACACAAGAAAGCAGTGCGCGCGTCATTGCAGCGTCAGTGCAGTAGGAGGACGATAGAGAGTAGGCCGAGATGAGCGATGACGAAAACGACTCTAGTGTAGTAGGATGTGGGCAAGGAGATCAAGGGGAAGGGCTTCGGCGTCGAGAGGGACGAATATGAGGGCTCTGAGCAGAGAACAGGGGAGCTCGATATGGCGGCGTCAGTACAGTAGACTGTTGTTCAAAGAGAGATGGAGCTACGATCGTCGAAACCAAAAATTTACAACACAAATGTTGTGAGGAACTGCGAGATTAGGCTGCTGGTCAAAGGAAATTTCAAATGATTGATCGTGCGCCACGAATCTGACAAAATCCGACCAGAATAGCTCCAAACAGGAAGACAAAATTAAAAACTTACGGTCGACGAAATTACGAACCGATCACCTGAATGAAACCGTAGCATCGAGGTGCATCTTTTTCGTGTAGAGTTTACCTCGAATCGAAGCACCGTTGTCTAGATCAAAGGGAGGAGATTAAATAGGAGCTTAGCGGAGGTTGAAGAACCTCAGGTAATCACCTGGCATCCCTCCTCTAGTCTCCACTCGTGTAAGGACCCGCTCGCTTGCGCTCGGCTCGGCCTGGCTCGCAACAAACTGTGGAATTGAGTGTTTCCAGCGAGGCAGGCTGTGGGCTGCTTTAAGAAGCGTGCGATACAGACCAAACAATGAAACCAGGCAACCAAACAGGTTTTTTCCTTCTCGCGCGGGCCTGATTACGCTCGATGGGGACAACTAAACACGCCCCAATTGATCCAAGCACACAGGCATTTTGAACAGCCAACCTCCAATGAACCGAAGCTTCAGTAGCTCGCGCCGACGTTGCCGCGATGCGATATGCTCATCACCTCAAGGATGTGATGCAGCCTCATCAATCTATTGGTGGATACAACGTTGCTGCCGCAATATATACGAGCAGATGGGTTGAGACTTGAGAGAGCGTCACTGTCTAATACTGTCATGCGCTGACGGCAGTGATGATAACTGATGTTATGTCCCAAAATAAGTGTCGCTCGTGTACGTAGTGATCTATCTGTCTGGCTAATCTCTGTCCCGCAACGATAAAGGGAACTAACTAACTGGAAGAACACATGTGTACACATATGTTTGGACCGGTGGTCACTACAGTAATACAGAGTTGCATTGATTAGCCGAGTGTCAGTATTAGACACAGCTTGCATGGCGTGGCAAAAACTGCATCCCGACTTTGGTCGACATCGGATGCAGTTTCTGGAAGCATCGACAGCTAAGTGTGTACGTTCTCCGTCGTGTACTGATGGCCAGCAGTAGCACTCAGAACCATGAACTGCACATGGTACTGATCCTTGTATTGTATTGTGAGTATCCAAGAATCCAGTACGTAGTAGTTATGGCGGTAGCAGTCAAATCTACTATGATCTGGACATCTAGTACGCCTCACGTAGCAACTCTCTTGGCTTTAGTTTCGTGCCGCTTTTACTGCGAGACGCACGACGTCTGGCTTGGCATATAAGGCCCTCCACTATGTAGGCTAAAAGTGATGTCAAATACACTTTTACTTTATTTGGCATTGGTGCCCTCCATTATCCAGCCGATGACATAAAAAAGATTCTGGGAACCGGAGCAAATAGCTGCTCCGATGCTAAATCCACAAAGCAGTAAACAATTAGCTCCCTGGCTCACCTGGCTGGCTCACCGAAGAAAGTGAAGCAGACCAAAAACACTCACGTAAAGCAAGTAGTTGATGGCTGGTTGAGTATTTTATTGGCCTCTTGGGTCCCGCTTTTTTCAAGGCTGCGAACACACATTGTGAGACCGGTACCAGATAATGTTTTCAGGGCATCGCTGCCCAGCCAGCTATATTTTAATGGACTAGGAATCGACTACATAGTGGAAGGCCTAAGAGCAACTCCAATCTCTAATGGGGCGACCTAAAGGACGCTGATTTTGTCTGTTTTTTTCGTTTGAGTCGCCCGTCTGCCTGTCCTTATTCGTTTTTTCGTTTGGTTCGGTCGGTGCACCCAACGAAAGCCAGACCGATTTTGTGCATATTCGCGTCGGCATTCAGTCAAACATCTGGTGGGCGAGCTCCCGCGCGACCTCACCCTGCACCCGCGAGCTCACCTCCGTCGCCTCGCCCGCGAGCTCCCGTCCGCAGCTCGTCGGGCCCATCGCGCGCGCCCCACCCCCGCCCCGCAGCTCGCCGTACCCGCCCTGCAACTCGGTCACGCCCCCGCGAGGTCGCCTCCACCGACACCCATGCTCCGGTCGCGCGCTCGCACCAGCACATGCATGCAAGCAGCCGCCCCCCGCGTAGACATCACACGCAAAGCACGAGCAGTTTCATGCCAAGAGGCTCCGTGCACAACTTGATGCAAGCATCCAATGATTGTCTGACTAGCATCCGACGAGTATCTGACCTGCATCCGACGAGCTTCCAACCAACAGTCGTGCAGCCTCGCCCCGCCCCGCAGCTCCCGCACCGCCGCGCCTACGCCCCGTCGCATGCGCCTCGCCGGCTTTGCAGCAGCTCTCGCCCTGGCCATGCACCGCACGCCACTCGCACTGCGTGCCCCTCCCCGCAGCTCCGGCCCCGTGCCACTCGTGCCCGAGCTCCGCCCGCAGCAGCTCGCCGGGGCTGCAGTAGCTCTCGCCCGGCAGCGCACCGCACGCCACCCGCGTTGTACGCCAGCAGCCGCTCGCGCCTCGCCCACGCCCCGGCGAGGTCGTCGAGAGCATGGGGTAGCGCGTGTTCTTGCTGTGGAGGTGCGCCGCCTGCGCGGCGAGGTTGCCGAGAGCATCCGCTTGGCCCGGCGTTGCCCCGGCTCCGGTGCTTCTCCGGCGCTGCCCCCTTGCTCCCTGCTAGCTCGCGACGGAGGCCGAAGCGGCCGGTGGCAGGGCACTGTGGGGTGGATGGGAGAAAGAGAAAAAAGAGGAGAGAGACGGGGTGGAATGGGTGGGTGGCTGACAGATGGGCCAGTGCTCGCATACAGCGGGCGGAGGCGGACGAGGAAGTCACAGAAAGCGTTCGCTTTGTGTCCACCGCGGACCCAAATATATCTTAAATTTAGGATGAAAATGGGTCTGAGCGAACACGAAATGGACAGCGGACGGACGCTGTGTCCGTTTAAATCGCTCCGTTGCGCCAACTTTTGTGTCCAGATGACCCAAACAGAGAAAATGAATCACCCCATTGGAGTTGTTCTAAAGAAATAAAAGTGGCTGAACTACCGTGTGTCGATCCTCGAGACAAAGAGCACTAGCTAGCTATACTTCCTCTGGCCAGCTCTAATTGATATCATATAGCCGGTTAGAGAATTAAAAACCTGGGTTTACTTTTTTAATTAGGTTATAGCCGAACCCCGATAATCGTTAGAGAAGGATAATTTATCCTTCATCATTTATCTTTAGTCTATATTTACTTTATCGCTCGGCGGCAGAGTAAAAGATCTCTACTCGTGGAGCGGAGGCCGCCGACGAGGAGTACATGGCAGACCTCCGCCGCCAATACTCTAAGCTCATGGAGGCAGAGCGGGAGGATTTTGCGATGCGCGCGGTCGGCGGGGAGGTCATCGTCGTCTTCGATGACGAGGCGCACGGCGGAGACAACAACATAAAGGACTTCGATGTTGAAGAATGGCGGCGCCTCTTCCCCGACTGTGGCGACGACGACACAGGCCGGACCTGATGGCCGGTTGGATGACGCGGGCGGATCAGATCGCCCTCTACAAGGGTGACGAGGAAGATTAGTTTAGTTTAATTTTCTATTTAGTTTTAAGTTTAAGACCATTTAAAAACTAGACTATGTTTCGGCGCATGATTATGTGTTGAATTTTGGTTGTTTAAATCAAATTTAGGTTGAACTTATGAAACTTTAATTTTTACTCCGTTAAAATTATAATTTCAGCTAGGTCCAGTCAAAAGTTAATGAAATAAAATTTCTCCACTAAGTTTTGCTGCGACGGATCCTCTATTTTAAAAGGGATCGGTTAGAGTTACCTTAAGAGCATCTCCAGCCATTCGTGTAACGCCCGGATAATCTTGCTACAGTAATCCCACGCTAATCATGGCACGTCATCCCGATTACTGTTGCTAACCTCGCAACGATCCGAAACCGTTCAAATTCAAATTCAAATTACAATTAACAATAAAAGTTTTCAAAAATTAAAACAAAAATGTTCGGGGGTTGCAGAATATTGCACTGGTAATTATAGTGTAGTCAACACATTTTAAGAACTGCCTAAGTATTTTAGAATGAATTAAAAACAAAAGAGAAAATAAATAAAAGAAAAAGACAAAACCTAACAAAAAAAAAGAGGGGCAACCCACTGGGCTCCGGCCCAGCAGGCCACCAGGCCAGCCGACCGGCCCACCCCGTTCCCACATAACCCCCCCGGAACCCTAGCCCGACCCCCACTTCCCCCCCCCACTCCGAAAATATCTCCCTCCCCCCCCATCTCTCCCGATTGGATCGGGAGGGAGACGGCCACCCCGACGCCGTCGTTGCCGGCCCCGCCGATCGCCTCCTCGTCCTCCTCCTCGCCGGTCTTCCCCGACCGCCCCCCAGCCCGCTGCCCCGTTGCCCCCCCCCCCCCCCCCCCCGCGAGCTTCCCCCTTCGCCCTCCTCTCCCCCTAGGTCGCCTCGGGCGTCGCCGCACGATGCGCTCCGGCGCCACCGTCGCCGCGCCGGGCCATCTCGCCCCCGGCCCCTCACCGCTTCCTGTGCGGCTCCCCTGCCGCTGCTCTACCTCCCCCCCCCTGCGCACGCGCCGCATCGCCCGCGCCCCGCGCGTGGACTCGCCCGCTCTGCTTCCCCCGCTCGGCTCCACCACGACCTTGCTCCGCGCTGCTCCTCCTCCTCCCCCCCTGCTCGACGCGCCACCGCGCGCGCCCGGCGCTCGTCGCCGTGGCCACCGTGCGCGTGCGCCCCGTGCACGCCTCGCCGTCCCGCTCGTCGCGCCCGACCCTCCTCTTGTCGTGCTGCCGCGGCTCCGCCGCCCCCCCAACCACGCTGCTGGCCCGCGCCGCGGCCAACCCCTCTCCGTCGACGCCCCGGCTCCGGCCGCTCCGGCCGCCGCGGCCGACGACTCCCCTGGCCGGTGCCCTGCTGCGTTGGGTCAGGGGCTCGGCCCGCTAACGGGCGCCCCGTGGCTCCTGCACCCGCGCGCCCATGCGCCCGCACCCGTTAAGGCCCCCTGGGGCCACTGACAGAGGGGGCCCACGCCCCAGAACGCTTTATTAAAAAAAAAAGGAATTAAAATTAATAGTAATAAAAATAATTAATTAATTAATTAATTAATTAAGGAATTAATTAAGTTAATTAATCATAATTAGATTAATCAAATTAACTAATTAGTCTAATTGAACTGTGATTAGTTTAGCTAAAACCTAATTAACCTAAACAGTGTATGACAGGTGGGTCCCACTGGACCCACATGTCAGTTTGACCCAGTCAACTCTGTTGACTGCTGACGTCAGCATGACATCAATGCTGATGTCATTAATTTATTTTCGAATTAATTTAGTTAATTAATTAAATTCCAGAAATTAATAAAATCTTTAGAAAATCATATCTTTTAATCCGTAACTCGGATTAAAATAATTTCAACATGAAAGTTGCTCAGAACGACGAGACGAAGCCGGATACGCAGCCCGTTCGTCCACCACACCTCCCTAACCTATCGAACTCGCAACTTTCCCCCCCTCCGGCTCCTGTGCCCGAAAACGCGAAACACCGGGGATACTTTCCCGGATTTTATCCCCCTTCACCGGTATCACCTGTTACCGCGTTAGGGCACCTCTAACGTCGTTACTTGTCATGTCATGCATCACTATGCATATGCTTGCTTATATATTTATTGTTTTCCCCCCCCTCTTCTCTCGATAGACACCGAGACCGACGCCGCTACTACCCAGTACGACTACGGAGTTGACGATCCCTCTCTCTTGCCAGAGCAACCAGGCAAGCCCCCCTTTGATCACCAGATACCGCCTACTCTTCTCTATACTGCTTGCATTAGAGTAGTGTAGCATGTTACTGCTTCTCGTTAATCCTATACTGATGCATAGCCTGTCCTTGCTACTACTGTTGTTACCTTTACCTGCAAACCTAATGCTTAGTATAGGATGCTAGTTTATCATCAGTGGCCCTACATTCTTGTCCGTCTGCCATGCTATACTATTGGGCCGTGATCACTCGGGAGGTGATCACGGGTATATACTATATACTTTAAACATGATACATGTGGTGACCAAAGTCGGGTTGGCTCGAGGAGTACCCGCGAGTGATTCACGGATTGGGGGCTGAAAGGACCTTTGTCCCGACGGCCCTCTGTGTGGATCTTTGTGGCGGAGCGACAGGGCAGGTTCCGACCACCTAGGAGAGAGGTGGGCTTGGCCCTGTTCGGCGTTCGCGGACACTTAACACGCTTAACGAGATCTGGGTATTTGATCTGAGTCTGGCCATTTGGTCTATACGCACTAACCATCTACGCGGGAGTAGTTATGGGTATCCCGACGTCGTGGTATCAGCCGAAGCTTTCGTGACGTCAGCGACTGAGTGGCGCGCGCCGGATTGGACTGGAAAGCCACTAGGCTAGGTCTGCTTCCGGCCGCGTACGCAACGTGCAGGTGTGCAAAGGGCGATGGGCCCAGACCCCTGCGCCATAGGATTTAGACCGGCGTGCTGACCTCTCTGTTGTGCCTAGGTAGGGCTGCGACGTGTTGATCTTCCGAGGCCGGGCATGACCCAGGAAAGTGTGTCCGGCCAAATGGGATCGAGCGTGTTGGGGTATGTGGTGCACCCCTGCAGGGAAGTTTATCTATTCGAATAGCCGTGTCCCTCGGTAAAAGGACGACCCGGAGTTGTACCTTGACCTTATGACAACTAGAACCGGATACTTAATAAAACACACCCTTCCAAGTGCCAGATACAACCGGTGATCGCTCTCTCACAGGGCGACGAGGGGAGGATCATCGGTTAGGATTATGCTATATGATGCTACTTGGAGGACTTCAGTCTACTCTCTTCTACATGCTGCAAGACGAAGGCTCCCAGAAGCGTAGTCTTCGACAGGATTAGCTATCCCCCTCTTATTCCGGCTTTCTGCAATTCAGTCCACTTATAATAGCCTTATCCTAGTTGATACCATTGCATACATATGTAGTGTAGCTCCTTGCTTGCGAGTACTTTGGATGAGTACTCACGGTTGCTTTCTCCTTCTTTTCCCTCTATCCCTTCTACCTGGTTGTCGCAACCAGATGTCGGAGCCGAGGAGCCAGATGCCACCGTCGACGACGACTCCTGCTACACCGGAGGTGCCTACTACTACGTGTTGCCCGCTGACGACGACCAGGAGTAGCTTAGGAGGATTCCCAGGCAGGAGGCCTGCGCCTCTTTCGATCTGTATCCCAGTTTGTGCTAGCCATCTTATGGCAACTTGTTTAACTTATGTCTGTACTCAGATATTGTTGCTTCCGCTGACCCGTCTGTGATCGAGCTCTTGTATTCGAGCCCTCGAGGCCCCTGGCTTGTAATATGATGCTTGTATGACTTATTTTATTTGTAGAGTTGTGTTGTGATATCTTCCCGTGAGTCCCTGATCTTGATCGTACACGTTTGCGTGTATGATTAGTGTACGGTCAAGCCGGGGCGTCACAATTCGCCCCCCTAGGACGTCGAAAAAGAGCCGCGTGGGGGCGAGCCGGCGCTAGATCGGCGCATGGGGGCGATTTTGTTCCCAGTCGCCGGCTCACAAGTCACCCCGGGTTCAGCGATATTCCGTACAAATATATGCAAACTCGATGATTTTGGCACGAACTCGGCGAAACATCATTGAAATTTGTACAAAAAATATGAAAACATGAAAACTAGGCCTAAACTACGACAAACTACGCCTAGCCGCCGCCGTCGCCGTCGTCTACATGCCCAGAAGCCTGTAGAAGCGGGTGTAGTCACCACCGTCGCCGTCGTTGTCATCGTCGTCATCGTGTGCCTCGCCTGTGCCGCCACCGTCCCTACTGCAGCCCTAGCCAGGGCCGCCGACGCGTGGTGGGGCGCTGGACGACCCAGCCTCGTCCTCCTCATCGCTGTCGAGGACGATGACGCCGCAATCCTTGCGCCCGCAACGCCGGCCCTAGAGCTTCGCGTACGCCCGGCGCTGGCGGAGCACCTGCTCCCGAACGTAGTCCTCCTTCACCCACTTGAGGGCGGACATGTCGTCGGCCGCCACCATCTCGATGTGCTCCGGCTTCACCGGGAGCAGCCCCGGCTCGGGTTTCGGCCGGACCAGGCGGAGGGAGCCGCGCGGGAAGGGCCGGGCACCCTCATTGATGATGAGGGCGCCGCTGCGGGTGCGGCGCCCGAGCGGCGTCTCCTCCGGCTTGGGCCTGACAGTGCGGAGCGACGGCGAGCCGAAGCCCGACGACGAGGACGACCCCGGCTCCATCCGCTGCGGCGTACAGGAGCTACCCCGGCGGCGAGAGAAGGGCGGCCGTGGCGGGTACTCGAGGCGCGGCACGTTGCCGATCTCGATGTGGTCGAGGGCGACCTCGAGGGTGCGGCCTGGCATGCCCCACCACTCGTGTCGCCCGTCGGCGTTGAGGCGGCCACGGGGGATGACGCCGCTGGTGGAGGCGATCTGCTCCTCGCGGCGGCGTTGGAAGTACATGGTCCAGAGGGTGTGGCTGTCGGCGGCGTAGCGCGGCTCGTTTCGCCGCTCCTCCGTCAGGAACGCGCGGATGCGGGCAATCTCGGCCCGCCGCGCCGCCCCTTCGGGTACCGGTGGCACCGGGACGCCATCGGCGCTCAGCCTCCACGCCCCCGACACTCGCATGTCCGGGGGCGCCGGGTACTCGGCCTTGTAGAGCAGGCGCGCCTCCGGCTCCTGGAGGTGGCGGCGGCCGAAGCCGCTTGCCGTCGCCTGGGAACCTCTCGGCCATCTTTTCGTCGGCGGGAAGAGGGGAGAGTGTTGCTTTCTGCGTCAGAGAGGGGGTAAATGAGAGTTGTGGCCGGCGGGGAGGTCGCCTTTTATAGCCGCAGCTGGGCTCATGGGCGGCGGCAACGGGTTGCATGTCGGGCGACACGTGGCAGGAGAGGGTGGGACGCGCGTCGCGGCGCTTCCATTGGCGCCGCTCGTGAGGCATCAATGGAGGCTGGCCGGCGCGGCAGCCTTCGCATTGATTCCCGCGGGAACCGTGTCGACGAGGGTGACGAAGCGGCGTCTCCCTAACTCGGCGGGCTCATCCTCTTTCGCGCCAAAAACGTTCACCCCGGCGTCCCGGGCGCCTCCCAGCACGCCGTGTTCGGTCTGAATCCGCTGACGCCAGTTTCGGCCCGACAAAAAACGGCCTTCTGCGGAGGCGACTGGGCCGATTTTTGAACGCCGACGCTGAAAAATCATCTAGAAAGGGTATGTTGAGGCACGGCTGGAGATGCTCTAAGGAAATATAGTATAAGATTATTTAGATATCCACCGGCCAAAACCCGTCGCGGCCATCACCCGGGCCCCGGCGCCCACCCTGGCTCCCCACCCATCTGATCTGATCTGATCTTGCCGGCGAACACGTCGTGTGACAGTACGACCGCAGCCCAGATCCGGAGCTTTGATGACGCTGCCGCGTCCTCTCTGCTGCCGCCCAACTACCCCATTCATGGCGCCGCTGGCAGCCTGGCGATGGATTAACCATGATGCAGTCGGTGGTGTCTGTGGCCATCCACTCGTGTCTCTGTGCCTACGTGTTCCGTTCAGGTATTCCTGCATTTCCAAGCAAGGCCAAGGCTGTCCAATAAAATCGATCCACCGGGTTGCCGGAGAGAGCACGTAGGTGCTCTCGGCGGAATCAACTCGTCTACGAGCGAGCGACGTACGCTCGGACCTAGGCAAACAATTAGTACCAGAGGTAGCTAGGGTGTCCGTCCGTGATCTTCGAAAGCAAGCAGAAGCACAAGGTAATGCCGTCGGTGAATTTAGGGGACAAGCAAATCGCGGCGGTGGTGGGGTGGCCACGGTGTTCCCCTCTCTAAAATAATAACCGTTGTTCACGACTGCAACAATTCCCGTAATCTGACCTTAATTTTGCATTATTTCGTAAAAATGGTCTTCCATTCGCCGCAGGTTTATGAGATGTCCCTCCCGTAGAATTTTGGTGGAATTGTAACCGTCTGAAACGTCCACGCGCGGCCGGCATGCTCCTCACCGGAACCTCGTCGGAACGCCACCACGCCGCGGCTGCTCTCGCCGCTCCTCTCGGGCGGTCACCACGCGCTTGCATCGTCGCCCGCCAGTGCCATCACCTATGTCACTGATTGGAAGGCCCTAAGCCATTTAGCTAGTTTTTTTTTAATAAAAGTAGATTTAAGGGGAAAAGTTTACATAACCGACAAAAATTGCTCCTGGACAACCTCCCCTCCAAGCTACGGAAAACAAAATAAAACTGCTTTTACGGGAAGATTTTGAAGAAAACTGTTGGGGTTTCTCTAAGGAGAACTCTGTCATGCGAAAGGATGTGATACAACACACCTTGTCAAAAAGAACTTCACGAAGGAGGCATGGAAGGCAATCGAAGACATTACACCACGGTCACACCCATGTCAGGCATGTACACACATCAAATCCATAATGAGATGCTACAAGAGCCTATATTCAGAAAAGAAAAGAAAAAAGAGATGCTACAGAAGCCTGAAGATGGAATAGGGCCATGAAAATTCGCAGGGGCACACGTGTTGGCTCGCCCCTGCTTGATCCTTCATTCGTGTTGTGATTCTTGCACTCATTTTCTCGAGTATGCCTAAAAACAACATGTGAACTATGTACGCTGCCCATTCACAGCGGCAAGCAGGCCAAGTTCTGGCACTGTCATTGCAATGGCTTTCTCTCTCTCGTTTGATTATTAATACAGTGGTTTTTTGGAGATTCATATGATGTAATTCTTTTGCGGTGTGTTTGTTGGGATCCGATGAACTTTGAGTTTATGATCAGATATATCTCTTTTTATCCATAAAAGTTATTTAAGTTTATTTGATCTCTTATATACATGACTGCTTATAGCCTCGTATTTCTTCTCCGATATTTGGGTTTTGTTTGGCCAACTTGATCTATTTATCTTGCAATGGGAAGATGTGCTTTGTAGTGGGTTCGATCTTACGGTGCTTGATCCCAGTGACAGAAGTGGAACCAACACGTATATATCATTGCTACTAAGGATAAAACGATGGGGGTCTATTTCTACATAAATAGATCTTGTCTACATCATGTCATCGTTCTTATTGCATTACTCCGTTTCTCCATTAACTTAATACACTAGATGCATGCTGGATAGAGGTCGATGTGTGGAGTAATAGTAATAGATGCAGGCAGGAGTCGATCTACTAATCTTGAACGTGATGCCTATATAAAGATCATTGCATGGATATCGTCATGATTATTTGAAGTTCTATCAATTGCCCAACAGTAATTCGTTTACCCACCATTTGCTATTTTTCTCGAGAGAAGCCACTAGTGAAACCTACGGCCCCGGGGTCTCTTTCTCATATTATTTACCTTTGCGGTCTATTTTATTTGACTTTTATTTTCAGATCTATTAAACCCAAAATACAAAAATACCTTGCTGCAATTTATTTTATTTGGCGTTCAATCTCACGTCCGTTTGCCAATTTCTGGCGCCGCTACCCGAAAGGGATTGACAACCCCTTCATACGTCGAGTTGCGAGTATTTGTTATCTGTGTGCAGGTGCTGTTTACGTACTGTTGCTTGGTTCTTCTACTGGTTCGATAACCTTGGTCTCATCACTAAGGGGAATACCTACCGTTGCTGTGCTGCATCATCCCTTCCTATTTGGGGAAATACCGACGTAGTTCTAGCAGACATCAAAAGAAATTTCTGGCGCCGTTGCCGGGGAGACATCATCAACATCTACCAGGTTCCTAATCACAAATCTCATCTCCTTATAATTTACATTATTTGCCATTTTCCTCTCGTTTTCCTCTCCCCCACTTCATAAAAATTTGCTGTTTTATTCGCCCTTTTTTTGTTCGCTGTTTTCTCGTCAGATCTCATGTTTGCTTGTGTTGCCATGTGTCTTCTATTTTCCTGCATCTTTGCTTGCTAAAAATCAATTGATATGGATTCTCATCCACTTGCTAATATTTTCAAGACATCCAATTATGATGAACTCATTGCTAGTGAACTGAGTTCACTAGATTATCTTTATGAAGTTTTGCTTGAGATTCATGAATCTGAAAATTGTGATGAAGTGTTAAAAGAAGGAATTTATAAAGTGATTCATGATAGCTCCTTAGATGAAAAGCATGATTGCAATGATGTTTATCATAAATTCTATTAATGTCAATTGTGCTAATAATATGCAAAATCCCAAGCTTGGGGATACTAATTTTGCTATGTCCGCTACTTATTGCAATGATCATGATTGGGGTGATTCTTCTTACAATCTTGAAAATTTATTTAAGCCTCATGATGAATATGTTTGCAATAATATTAAAAGTGGGCTTGGAGAGGTCATGACATTATTTGATGATAATCCCACTATTTTGGAAAAGTGTCAACTTTGCATGCATGTGGATCATGTAGAGAATATTCTATGTGATAGATATATTGTTGAATTTGATTATGATCCTAGATGTAATTATTATGAGAGAGGAAAATGTGGTTGTAGAAATTTTTCATGTTACTAAATCACCTCTCATTATGTTGAGATTGCTATTGTTTCTTACTTCTTCCTTGCATATGCTAGTTTTTGTTTGCTTTGATAATTTGTTTGCTTATAAAATCCCTATGCATAGGAAGTATGTTAGACTGAAATGTGTTTTTCACATGCTACATGATGCTCTCTTCGTTTTTCAATTACTATCTTTCGTGTGAGCATCAATAAAATAGTATGCCTAGCTAGGGCCATAAAACGATAGCGCTTGTTGAGAGGCAACCCAATGAATACAATTTATTTTTGCTTTTTCTTTCTGTTCTTGAGTGTTAGCACAATTATGCTACTGCTATGTTTGTGTTTTTTGTGTTTTAATTAGTGTTTGTGTCAAGTAAAGCCTTTAGGATCTTCTTGGGTGATAGTTGTTTGATCTTGCTAAAAACAGAAACTTTCACGCTCACGAAAACAATTCTTTCTAACCAGAGAGCGATAAAATACAAATTATTTTTGCAGAAGATTAATATACAAATTTCTCATGTTTTCCTAATTTTTCAGAATTTTTGGAGATACAGAAGTATTTAAAATATCCAGATTTCTACAGACTGTTCTGCTTTTGACAGATTCTGTTTTCTTTGCGTTGTGTGCTTGTTTTGATGATTATATGGTTTTCTTTGAAGAGTTTTTGCCATAGAAAAGTTGGAATACCATATATATAATGCAAGAATAAAATATGAATTGGTTTGCAATAGCACTTATAGTGGTGGTTTGGTGTACTTTGGATGAGTACTCACGGTTGCTTTCTCCTTCTTTTCCCTCTATCCCTTCTACCTGGTTGTCGCAACCAGATGTCGGAGCCGAGGAGCCAGATGCCACCGTCGACGACGACTCCTGCTACACCGGAGGTGCCTACTACTACGTGTTGCCCGCTGACGACGACCAGGAGTAGTTTAGGAGGATTCCCAGGCAGGAGGCCTGCGCCTCTTTCGATCTGTATCCCAGTTTGTGCTAGCCATCTTATGGCAACTTGTTTAACTTATGTCTGTACTCAGATATTGTTGCTTCCGCTGACCCGTCTGTGATCGAGCTCTTGTATTCGAGCCCTCGAGGCCCCTGGCTTGTAATATGATGCTTGTATGACTTATTTTATTTGTAGAGTTGTGTTGTGATATCTTCCCGTGAGTCCCTGATCTTGATCGTACACGTTTGCGTGTATGATTAGTGTACGGTCAAGCCGGGGCGTCACAATTGGTATCAGAGCCGACTGCCTGTAGGAACCCCCCCTTCCACACTCCTTGGCCGAAGTCGAGTCTAGACATTGCAAAAACTTTTACTAACTAGGCTGTGTGCCTTACGGGCCCACGTCGCCATCGGGTGATATTAGGATCTTTTACTCCTCGATCCTTACTCTGGGACTCTGATCTCTCTTCTACTCGGGTTAAACGAATTTATTAACTCTGACACTAGGATCCCGTTACGACATTCACCCCAAAGTTGGATAAGCCCTAGTTATTCTTTAGAGTAGTATTTGAACATTGTCCACCTTGTCATTTGACTCCTGTGAAAACATCTTTGTTTTCAGATGGAACCCACGAGGCAGGTCGTGCGCCACACGACGGCCATTGGTGCCTCAGGATCACCTGCTGTGTTGGTTGAGATGATGACCTATCTGGGTTATCGCTGGCACCCTGAGTACACCGTCTATGAGGAGTACCAGGGCTTTAACCAGGAGCAGTACCGTGCCACCGTCCACCTCTACTCCCGGGATTATGACTCCACTACTGTGCTGCACACCGCTTATGGTGTTGGAGTGACCATCGATATGGCAGTTCACGATGCTGCCTATGCTGCTCTGACACGCCTTCGTAGGGAGTACCGGGAGTTGGACACCTCCCCCTTTAGGCACATTGCTATCGCATCTGATATTGGTGCGGAGGGCTACTACACTGCTGCCTACTCCACTGTCACCCGCGAGCCCTTCCACCATCAGAACTTTGTTCTGTATGCTGATGGTCTGGATCGAGCTAACCGAGCTCTTCGCCACGAGTTGTACACCACTCGTCAGCACCTCTACCGTGCTTTGACGATGTTACACCCCTTTGTTGGATCTGGGGAGCTGCCGCGTTCTGCTATCTACCCCGCCAGGACCGTGATGCCTCAGGGTGTCGGTTGGCCAGAGGTGGGAGGCTACTCTCCCGCACTTGGCCCTCTTCTGCCACCTGAGCGGCGGGTTCAGCACCAGAGCCCCCGCGGACCCCAGGTTGCCGACGTGGTGTACCCGCTGCCACACTACCAGCTTTCAGGCTACACCTACCTCCACAGTACCGCGTGGGACTGATGTAGACTTGCTTGTTACTGTTAGTTGCATTCGCCGCGAGCCTGCGTGCCGCCTATGATGTCTTAGACTTTGTACCGAACTCTGTGTAACGAGCTCTATGCATGGTCTCTTTTGTAAGATATGCCGACTACTATGTAGTATCTATCGTACTGCTTTCGTTGTGCATGTTTCTTCATGAATGATTCTTGTGCTTGCAAATTTCTAAATGCTGAACTACCCCTGTTATATATTAGCAGGATGGTTAGACCAGGTGGTCGTGGTCGTGGTGGCAACCCCCCACCACCGCCTGAGTACATGGCTGGGATGATGCAACAGTTTGAGCTGAATCGTCAGTTCATGGAGAATATTATGGCTCAGTTCCCTCGCCCCAATATGAACCAGCAGCCAACCCAAGTGACTCTGCAGGATTTCATGCGCCTCAACCCAACCGTGTACCGTAGCTCAATTCAGCCTCTGGATGCTGATGACTGGCTCCGTGACATCACCTATGAGATGGAGTCTGCTGATGTAGTCCCTGCCAGCTATGTCACCTTTGCTTCATTCTTCCTGAAAGGACCCGCAGCTCAATGGTGGGACAGCCACAGGCGTACCCTGCCAGCTGGGACAATCATCACCTGGCCAGACTTCCAAGCTGCCTTCCGGGCTCGCTTCATTCCTCAAGGAGTCATGGACCGGAAGAAGCGTGAGTTCCGCAACCTCACCCAAGGCAACAAAACTGTGGAAGCTTATCAACGGGAGTTTCTGGACTTGTCCCGCTATGCTGAAGAGGACATTGCAACTGATGCACGCAGACAGGAAAAGTTCCGGGATGGCCTTCAAGCTGACATCAAACTCGCACTTCTAGTGCATGACTTTGCTGATTTCTCCACTCTGGTGAACAAAGCCATCAATGTCGAAACTGGTCTGCAGGAATACCAGAGCTCTCACAGGCGCAGCCGTGACACGGGCTCATCTTCGGGTCCGTCCTCGCAGAAGCGCAAGATATGGATTCCCAACAGCGTGTACCAGCCTAATACACCTGCCCCAAGGCAGTCCTATGCTGCACCTCGTCTGCCTACTGCTCCAGCTAGGCAGCCAAGGCTTCCAGCTCCACCACCCCAAGCTCCTGTTCCTACTCCCGAGAATGGTTTGTGCTTCAGGTGTGGACAACCAGGGCACCGTGCTAGGGAATGCAACCAGAAACAGAATCAACTGGCCCTTCCAGCAACTGGCCGTGGAAACAACCAGCCCCGCAACAACAATGCCAAGTCTTATGGTCGCGTTCATGCCAACCATGTTGATCTGAACGAAGCCCAAGACCAGCCTGCTACCGTGATGGGTACACTCCTCGTAAACTCAGTACCTGCATCTGTTTTATTCGATTCAGGAGCATCGCATTCATTCATGTCAGAAGATTTTGCATACAAGCATGACATTAAATGTGAGGAGATGAACACTTCGGTATTGGTAAAAACCGCCGTGGGACAATGTCAAACCTCATTGGTTGGCATCGATGTCCCCGTGGAAATCGAAGGGCTGGAATTCTATGCCTCTCCCATTATCTTGAAGTCGTCTAACATAGACCTCATTCTGGGGATGGATTGGTTGAAAGCGCATACTGCTTCTATAGTTTGCGCCACTAAGGTCGTCCATCTGCTACACCCTTCTGACGAAATAATAGCTTACCAAGCTCATCTAGTTCAGAACGCCGAGGCACGACTTTATGCCTTGAATGCGTTGAACGCTGCACCACTCGAGGGCATTGAAAACATTCTCGTCGTTCGTGAATTCCAAGATGTCTTCCCAGAAGAACTTCCAGGGATTCCCCCTGCTAGAGCTGTCGAATTCATCATCGACTTGAAACCCGGCACCACCCCTATAGCTAAACGACCCTATAAGATGCCGCCGCATGAACTCATTGAGCTTAAGGAGGAAATCGACAAATCTCTTGTCAAAGGTTTCATTCGCCCAAGTTGCTCTCCTTGGGGAGCACCTTCTCTCTTTGTTAAGAAGAAGGATGGGACAAACCGATTAGTCCAAGACTACCGTCCTATAAACCAAGCTACCATTCAGAATAAATACCCACTTCCTCGGATCAATGATCTTTATGATCAGCTGGCTGGCTCATCAGTGTTCTCCAAACTCGACTTGAGGTTAGGTTACCACCAGATCCGTGTTCGTGAAGAGGACATTCCAAAAACCGCCTTCGTTACTCGGTATGGATCATACGAGTACACCGTCATGTCATTCGGCTTAACGAATGCTCCAGCCACCTTCTCTCGTCTGATGAATTATATATTCATGGATTACCTCGACAAGTTCGTCGTGGTTTATTTGGACGATATCCTTGTATTTTCCAAGAACAAGGAGGAGCATGCTGAACATCTTCGTCTTGTGCTGGAAAAACTTCGAGAACATCAGCTGTATGCTAAGTATTCCAAGTGTGAATTCTGGCTCCCCGAAGTAACCTATCTTGGGCATGTCATCTCCAAGGATGGTATTGCCGTCAACCCTGAACGAGTTCAGGCTATTCTCGATTGGACTCCTCCTAAGAATGTGAAGCAAGTCCGAAGTTTTCTCGGTCTCGCCAGCTATTGCCGTCGATTCGTCGAGAACTTCTCCAAGATTGCCAGGCCTCTGACTAGTTTATTGCATAAGGGTGTCAAGTTCGACTGGACAAACAAGTGTCAGGAAAGTTTCCAGGCGCTCAAAGACAAATTGACTTCTGCCCCCGTGCTTGCACCACCTGATACTAAGAAGGACTTCGTCATTTACTGCGACGCTTCCCGTCAAGGATTAGGCTGTGTCCTAATGCAAGAGCGCAGAGTGATTGCTTATGCCTCTCGTCAACTGCGCCCTCATGAAGCAAACTACCCAGTTCACGACCTCGAGCTTGCTGCTGTCATTCATGCACTGAAGCAGTGGCGACATTACCTTCTCGGTAATCGTTGCGAGATCTTCACCGACCATCAAAGTCTGAAGTATCTGTTTACTCAGCCAGATTTAAATCTACGTCAGCAAAGATGGATTGAGACTGTTGCAGACTTTGACGTGGGTATATCCTATACCCCCGGCAAGGCTAATGTAATGGCTGACGCCTTGAGCCGCAAGTATTACTGTAACCACCTCCAGGCTCACAAAGTTCACCCAGCGCTTGTTGAAGAATTTAGAAGGCTGAACCTCCATATTGTTCCTCCGGGATCACTCGCTCCCCCTCCCGAAGGTTTCCCCAAACAGAACCTCCATGTTGTTTCCAAGGGTTCTCTCAATACCCTGGTTGCGAAACCAGATCTTGTGGACACCATCAAATGGATACAGAAGTGTGACGATGAAGTCCTCAAGATTAAGCGCGACCTCAAAAGGGGAAAGCTCTCATTCTTCACGATCGCCGACGATGGCGCCTTGTATTTCAAAGGCCGCTTAGTGGTACCATGTTCGAAGAAAAACCTGGATAAGACTATAAGGGTTATGCAAGAAGCCCATGATACGCCTCTGTCCATCCATCCTGGTAGTACAAAGATGTACCAGGATATTCGTCAAAGATTCTGGTGGTCTAATATGAAGCAGGACATTGCTCGTTATGTTGCTGAATGTGACGTTTGTCGCCGAATCAAAGCAGAGCATCAAAGGCCTGCTGGAACTCTGCAACCTATCTCTATTCCTGAATGGAAATGGGACCATGTTGAGATGGACTTCGTCACTGGTTTTCCCAAATCGCAGAAAGGTAATGATGCTATTCTTGTCGTCATTGACCGGCTTTCCAAAGTTGCCCATTTTCTGGCGGTCAAAGAGACAATCACGGCTAGTCAGCTTGCTACTCTCTACATGGCCAGAATTGTTTCACTTCACGGTATCCCACTGGTTATCAGTTCAGACCGTGGCAGCTTATTCACTTCAAGGTTTTGGGCAAGTTTCCAAGAAGCTATGGGGACTCATCTGTCGTTCAGTACTGCGTTCCATCCTCAGTCACAAGGGCAAGTTGAACGTGTCAACCAAGTTCTCGAAGACATGCTTCGAGCTTGTGTAATCTCATTCGGCAAGAAATGGGAGGAATCTCTTCCATATGCCGAGTTCTCTTATAATAATAGCTATCAAGCTAGTCTGAAGATGTCCCCCTTCGAAGTGCTTTATGGACGGAAGTGTCGAACCCCTCTGAACTGGTCAGAAACTGGGGAACGCCCACTCTTCGGTCCGGATATTATCCAACAGGCCGAAGAACAAGTTCGCATTATTCGCGAGCATCTCAAGACTGCTCAGTCACGTCAGAAAAGTCAGTATGACCGTCATCACCAAGACATGGTCTATCAACCTGGCGAAAAGGCTTATCTTCGAGTTACACCAATGAAGGGTGCTCACCGCTTCGGGATCAAGGGCAAGCTAGCTCCCCGCTATATTGGCCCATTCACTATTCTGGAAAGGCGTGGAAAAGTGGCATATCAACTGGAGCTTCCGCCGAACCTTTCTCAGGTTCACGATGTGTTCCACGTGTCACAACTCCGACGCTGTTTCAAGGACCCAATCCGAGCAGTGGATCATGAAGTGCTCGAATTGCAACAGGACCTCTCCTATAAGGAGCATCCGGTCCGCATTCTCGACCAAGCTGAACGCCGCACACGCCAGAAGGCGATCAAGTTCCTCAAGGTCCAGTGGTCGAATCACTCTGAGGACGAAGCTACCTGGGAACGCGAGGATCGCCTGCGTGATGAATACCCCGCACTGTTTCCTTCTACCTCCTAAATCTCGGGACGAGATTTCTTGTAGTGGAGGAGATTTGTAACGCCCGGATAATCTTGCTACAGTAATCCCACGCTAATCATGGCACGTCATCCCGATTACTGTTGCTAACCTCGCAACGATCCGAAACCGTTCAAATTCAAATTCAAATTACAATTAACAATAAAAGTTTTCAAAAATTAAAACAAAAATGTTCGGGGGTTGCAGAATATTGCACTGGTAATTATAGTGTAGTCAACACATTTTAAGAACTGCCTAAGTATTTTAGAATGAATTAAAAACAAAAGAGAAAATAAATAAAAGAAAAAGACAAAACCTAACAAAAAAAAAGAGGGGCAACCCACTGGGCTCCGGCCCAGCAGGCCACCAGGCCAGCCGACCGGCCCACCCCGTTCCCACATAACCCCCCC